>NC_061114.1:27348911-27391930 GCF_002878395.1 Capsicum annuum
AGGGTTAGTGGGTAGGAGTGTGTCCATAGTAGCAAAAAGGAGTGCTTTGTTTGTATCTATGCCTGTAGTTTCTTGTTCGTATCGTTGTGATGATCTTTGTGATCTCAAATAGATAGTTTATAATATTACTCTGGGTATCTTGTTTCTTTTATTATCTAGTGGTATATTATCCCATTTTGTTGTTTATTTTTATCTTTTTTGATTGTTTTACTGTTATCTTTCCTGAGTCGGGGGTCTATTGGAAACATAGTCTCTAGTTCATCTGAGGTAGTGGTATGGACTGCGTACACTTTATCCTCCCCAAACTCAACTTTGTAGGAATAACTGAGTATGTTATTGTTGGTGTAGTTGATTAAAACCAAAAACTGAAAGACACAATACAAATTGCATGCACATGAATTCACAGAAGGAAAAAATCAGATTCATGCTCATAAGTCATAACTCGATGGAATAGAAAGAGACATCAACAAGGCAGAGAGAAAAACAGAAAATAGTCTTTATAAGCGTAAAAGATAACGAAATGTAGTGGGATTCCAGCATATTTAAGCAGAGAAGTAGCACTATGATTTAATTAGTTACAAAAGGCTACTACTTGAAATTGTTAAACTATATTAACCAGACACACAATAGGTTCAGCATTCTTGTAATGATTATATTGAGAAGATCGAATAACTCACCAAGGATTCCTGTATAGTAGGAAAGAGGCACATCCTTGTCATGGATTTTAAACAGAGTGTGAATAGCTGTAAAAATACTATATTCCTCCCATCCAGTCATTCCCCAAACTAAGTCACCTTTCTTGAAGTTTGAATCACCAGATTCCAAAACTTTAGCCACTCCGTATCCAGTGATAGGCTACATCACAGAAGAAAGTTATGAGAAGCATTATCATACAACAAACTGTTAATGACACATCGAACATTTCCTTAATTCCATCAGTTTCTTAATTCCAGTCGCTCCTTTCATAGTGTAGGATGGATCCAAAGCACCATACATATGGAATATACATTTAGTCCACTTACCCTTAAGGTTTCTAACAACTAAGAGGTCTTGGAAAAAGAAATGGAAAAAGAAATAAAGTTCCATTTGGAACATTCGAGGTCTCAACAACTTACTCAGGGAATTCAAACTCACTTGCAATTCATTGATATTTATATCGGTACATAGTTCACGAAATAATTGGAAAGCTTGTTCATTTTGTTTTACAACAAAATGTACTAAAACTTTGTAATCTGTTTCAACAATAACAAGAAATGTTCGTATTTTAGTTAGGAAAAAACTACAATCATAACATGCTGAATGGAGAGAGCATTTTAGGTGAAAAGAATAGAAAGGTTTATTTGATTGTTTGTAGGAGGAAGAAGAAACCACGAACATTAAGAATGATTTTATCCAACCTATATAGATTACTTGGAATAAGAAATGTATGACTTAGTTAAACTCATCAGTTTTGCTGAACTAAATGGGCATCAATTTTGATAAACAGATGGAATCAACATAATATTGGTACATTAGTCCAAACTAATCACACCCTTAAACTATTCAGTTTGCCTTTAAAAATTACAAACCATTTTCAGTAAATATAATTAATTAACAATCCCAATGCAAACAAGAAAACATTAATTTGTTTTATAGCCGTGGTGTCCAGGTTAGCTTTCGCACACCTCAACTAATTAATCCAGGGATACCTCCCACCAGCAACAAGTACCAAGTACTTGTTAACTCTGTCCACCAAAGCTAGAACAAATGAGATGAAAGCACCTAGTTTTTTGTCTCTACTAGGTAAACATTTTTATAAGCAAATAGGCTTAAGGGATCAAAGGAACATTCGAAAACGTTTCAAACAAGAGAAACAAGAAAAAAAGAGTTTTCTTTGATTTGGATTGTTTCACCCATTTGATAATAAACTAACAGAAGTTGAAAAAGAAAGCCTAAGCTATTCTATTACAGTATTAGATTCAGTAGAGACATAAAATGGTTCCCTCTTCCCCACATACAAAGTTATAAATCAAACTAGTACTCCACTTTCCCAATTTACGTGGCACAGTTCAAATTTTGAGAGTCAAACAATTTATTTTTGATTGTGATTTTGGACATAGAATCTTTAAGTTTTTTGAAATAAAAGCAATATATTCGAATTCAATATCTTTTAAAAGAAATATGAAAAAATTGTTGTCAAAGAAAAACATGTTTGAATCTCGAAACTCAAAGGTGCCACATAAATTTGAACAGAATGAGTAATTAACTAACAACGCCAAAGCAAACAAGAGTAGCAACTAACAATACAATATTGTCTAAATGGGTTCATGGTACATTCTAGAGGTGTCAAAATGAACTCAAATTGAGGTGACCCGCCTAATTCACCCAATAGTTAATGGATTGGGTTGAAGATAATTACTATTATGTAAATCTCAACCTACTAGTAGAACAAACAACTGACAATGCTCCCACTCTCAAATTTATTTACTAAATTCAATAAAATGAAAAACTTACAGAGCCAGGAGTGAAGGAGTCGACATAGCTACCCTCTTTTTTCTGCATGCGGGAACGCATGTAAGGGTCACATGACAAGTAAAGATTCTTCAAAAGGACAGCATTAGAACCTTCTGGAACTTTCAGTTTAATGGTGCCATTCTTGATTTCCATGTCCGGTTCCTTGGGATAACCAGTCACATAGTGTTTTAGAATCACCTGTTTGTTGCTCACTTCTTCTGCCATTCTCTCTAATTCTTTGTTTGATGTGAATCAAGGGTTGTTGATACAAGTTTACTTAGGAGGGAGAGTGGGAGACGGAACGATCGAGAAGGCAAAGCGTTACGGATTCCATTGAGTACAATTTGTTTTGTTTCGTAACACGAGAGATAATTTCTTAAAAAATCCTTTCAACTTAGTTTACTACACAAACTTCACTCAACTAATATAGTAATTCCCTCAAAGTTCACGCAACTTTATTGTATATTGAAAAATCACTTTGAACTTTATTTTATATTTGAAAAATCACTCAACTATTATAATTTATCTATAAAGTCACTAAATTAATGATATTTCACATACAAAGATAGTCAATCGATTCAAATAATATTTCTGATTGATATTTCTGATGTGAAATTTTATTTTAAAATATTTCAGCTCAACAATATTTATTGACAAAATTACTTGAATTAATTGAGTGACGGTGGAGGTGAAATAACAATAATTGAGTGACTTTTTTATTACAAAATAAAGTTGAGTGACTATTTAAGATAAAAAATATTAGTTGAATGACCATATGAGAAACTAACGTTTATTTGAATTATTGTTACCAATTATTTTTTATTTTATTTAAATACAATATTTATTTTGATTGGTAAGTATTCATATTGGTTTTAAGATGAGATTGTATCCCGTCCTGCACAACTGAGATGCAGCTGGAAAGTTGGCCAACATCTGAATCGTTGACGCTCCCAACATTTCATCTACAGGTGTTAAACAAACTATTCACATGTAATTTATACAACGGAAAAGGGCCTAAAATGCCCTTCAACTATCTAAAATAATGTAAAAATGTCCTCCGTCTACTTATTGGATTTGAATGCTCTCTCCGTCTACCTATAGGCCTACTTTGTCCTTTTATTTAATAGATATATTTATCCCCAATTCATTAATGATATAACTCTTTTTAATTGACTAAGTAATAGTTAATTAAACTAATTAATAACCGACCTGCTAAACCTAATCCACCCAAACATAATAACTTGACCCGTCCCATCCAAACCTAATAACATTAAAAAAAAAAAAAAATTCAAAATCAGTCAGCTCTTTCTCCAATTTTTCTCTTTTTCCTCCTCCCTAATTAACGGTAATTGATGAAAGGGCACTGATCATAAGCAACATTAGCTTTATCAAAATGCTTCCGAACTTCCTGAAAGAAAGCAAAATTCACATAAAGATTTGGCGTTTCTTGTGTCTAAGATTTTCCAGCAGGCACAATTGATACACATCAAATTTACATAACAATAACAACTGATACCCTTGTGAATTAAATTCTCCAAATTGTTCAGAAAATATTCCAAGGACATGAAAAAAGAACCTGAACTACAAAAAACATAAGAACTTACCAGCATGAATACAAGCACCAACAACTAGGAAAGTGTAGCCCAAGCTCAGAAACATGGATGCCAAGTTGATGTGCCTCAGGGAGTGGAAGGACGGAAACCGAGGGAGATATATCATTACTACTGTAACCATTCCAATGAAGTGATACAATTTCAGTAGTGGTCCATGTGGAAAAAGTTCGGATTACATGATCTTGAAAGGCAAAACAGAAACAACAAATTGTTGAATAACTTGAAAAAATTTGAACACAACATTAGTATTAGTGACTATTTCATATGTGCTCTCATACTATTTAAGTTTTAGTATTAAGAACCTTGAGGCATACCACAAAATTGAATAACCTTTGTTTTGGTTGGAAAAAAAGTTATTCCGGGATTAGTTATCCCACCCTCAAGGAGGAATAAGAAAAACACTACAATCCTAGGATAACTAATCCCGGGATGAGTTATCCTATGCATGCTATGATCGACAATTCATGCTCGAAATCAGTCTTACTTTCATGGTTGTGCTTAGATCTTTTCACTCCACCAATAGAGCTGATAGTCCAGAACCAGAAGAGGGATCTCCAGAAATTTTCGGGTAGAATTCGTAGTTATGTTGTCTTCTTCTCCCTACCACGATTATTCGTGTATCAGGAAGGATGTGGTTAGTTAAATACCATCTTCGTTGAATTAAAGTACGGGTGAGCTCCACCCAATCACAGTTCTCACCCGTGCAAGGCGCTAATGTACGTATTACATGGTCCCCATCATTATATCCTCCGGTTTGGACTAATGTTCCATCGGGGAGGACCGTACCAGAAGAGCACTAAGGATCTGTTTGGAGCATTAATGCTCGGAATATGTTGCTACCAATGTCGTATAAAACA
The DNA here is from genome assembly GCF_002878395.1 of Capsicum annuum. Lineage (NCBI taxonomy): Eukaryota > Viridiplantae > Streptophyta > Magnoliopsida > Solanales > Solanaceae > Capsicum > Capsicum annuum. The sequence goes on from NC_061114.1 coordinate 27,353,875, forward strand.
AAATGAGCAGAGCAGTCTTCGCATGATACCATGTCATTGGGGTCATAGCGACAACGCCCTCCTGGAAGTGAGAGGTTAGAATGGCCAAAATCCGTTGTATCAAAGATAACTACATTGTTCTTATGCCGGAGTTGCATGTGCACCTCGGATATGCCAATGGCTTTATGCAACAACCGCCATTCACCTGGGGGCGTCTACAATTATGAGAAACCAACATCTGAGAAGCTGATGGAGGTTGAAGAGTGAAAAATATTAGTACTAGCAAGAAGAGGAAAATGATACTTTTTTTGTCCATACGTTGAAAATATTCTTTGTGTTGTTATTAGTATGAGTTTGATAGAATTTAGGAGTTGGATAGTTAGTGTTCATATATTTATATTTCAAGAAAGTATTGAATTCAAGTTGAATTGAAGTAGAATTCAAAGAAAATGACTCCATCACTTGGCACAAAAAGGGAAATTCTGTTTCTTCATGTGTCCAGAAAGTAAGGGGCTGCCAGTATTTTGCTGGAATTTGCATTATAATGAGTCTAGCTGATACATCGTTAGTAGGTAGTCGAGCGTTATTTAGTTCTCTCATCGGTCTATCTTGTTTCCTTCTCTTTAGTAAGCATATTATTTGTTGTTGCTATTTGTTCTCTTTATCAGTTGTTTTAACACGATCTCTTCGCTTTTGTATTTTCTTTATATACTTGATTCTTAATATGCTTACTCAAGCCAAGGGTCTATCGGAAACAACCTCTCTATTGAATACACACCACCCTCTCTAGACCCACTTGTAGGATTACACTGAGTATGTTGTTATTGTTGTAGTCTAGCTGATACAAGCAGTAGCTATAAAATTATGTGTACAATAAAAATCTATATTGCTCGGACTTTAAAAAATATATTGTCAGGTGTATGTCGCGGATCCTCTGAGTTATGCATTTTTTGAGGAATTGAACGGGTGTGACAACATTTTTAAAGAATCCGAGCGACAGCTAAAAAAACTGAAGAGACCGTGAAAGAGAAAAACCAGTAAATAGTTGAGCCTGTATAAAGCAGTTCACTTAAACAGCATTATCCATAAGTTCAATTATTGAACTATATATTCTATAATCAGACACAAAGACATGACAAGGACTTAATAGTCTAACTATATTCCATAAGTTCAATTACTGAACTATATATTCCATTACTTATTATTAGACACAGTCACAAGACAAGGACTTAAGCTCTTTACTTTTATCTATTTTATTCATTCATAGAACAATTTGAATTATTCATCTATGACTAATAGAAATAGCCTGTGTAAAGCAGGTCACTAAAACAAATTTAGTACTATAACTATCAAACACTGTGACAAGGACTTAATCCTTGTAGTACTTTCACTTGTCGAAGAAGATCGATCACTCGTCCTATTTTTTAGATTACTCTGCTATTTTTCTTGAAAAGTTTACACTGTCAGTGTATAGAAGTTTAACACAACCGCTTATTAAAACAAGAAACAAGTTACTTTCTTTATAATAATGTTGGCTTTTATGTCTCTGTGAATCACCTGCTGCTCACATTCTTGATGCAAATAAGTCAGAGCAGACGCCAAACCTACTGCTATATTATACCTGTAACGCCATGGGTTCTCATGCCCGGATTCCTGGTATAACACCTTATCAAGACTCCTATTAGACATTAAGTTATAAACAAGAAAACAAGCTGAACTAAATTTTTGTGCCTTCAACATGCTATTATCGACAATTCAAGCCCGAAATCAGTCTTAATTTCATGGCTGTGCTTAGATCTTTTCACTGCACCAATAGAGCTAATTCCACGAAAAGGGTGTTGTTAACAGTAACAAAGGCACCATTATCTATGATCCTACTGGAATGAAATCCTCGTGGCTCTCCTCAGCTCCTTGTAACTGAATTGCCTTGGTCCAGTAAAAAGCTCAGATTTTAAATTCAAACAATGGCCAGATATCAGCTCACATAAAAATTGGATATATAATATGAAAGAATTTCTTGGCTATATACCACAGGAAATTCACACAACATCAAAACAATGGCCAGTCAAAATAGAACATCGAAATAATGGCGAGTCACAAAACTTCAAAATGAAACTATAACTAGTCACAACACAAAACATCAAAACAATCAAGATAATAAGCACCCAAATATTTTAAAGTGAATCAATACAATCAAGTTAGTTCAAGATTGATTCAAAATACCAAAAACGAAAATTCATTATGCCATGTCATTACATAACATCCTCAAAAACTTAAAATCACTACATATGCATAATTGTCGTTCCTTAGTGTTTTACCCTTTTTGTCTTCAGTTTGCTAATCCTTTTCTCCTTTTCTGTTGCCATTTGGCTTGAGGTAACACAAGATTTGCCTTTCCAAGTCATCTTTCTTGGTGAATATGGCATATTAGTAGGTATACTAACACCATTTTCATCACCCCTGAAGTTAATATCTTCCTTGTAGCAGTTGGTTTTAGTTGTAAATTCTTCATTTTTAGCCTAGTCGTAGCTTCAGATAAAGCCCTAGGCCTAAGCAAGGGCTGCTCATCCTCGACTTCAAGCTCATCTCCAGTTTCATCTTCATTAACAAGTGCTTCTGAAGGTGCAATAGGCTTCTAAACTATGCTAGAAGCGGCACTATTATTTTCCACAGACCTCTTTGAAGGTGCAACAAGTTTATCCTTAGCTTTCCTCTTCTTGTTTGAAGGGCCAACAACTTCATCAGTTGGTTGGCTTATCTGTTGACTAGAAGATGCAGAAAATCCATGAGTTGGCATGAAGACAGATTCTTCACTAGGTTGGGGTACTGACAGTGGCACATCTTGGAGAACTTCTTCTCTTCTTTGAAGCTACAAAATTTGACAAAGTGACTATACAGTTAAATAGTTAGTAGACAACAACATAAATAATAACTAAGGAACATGAAACTTATTATAGGATATGTCCTTAAATTGTGACTTGTTGCACTGCAATGGCCACATGTCATTTTCAGCCCCTTTCGACTTTTTGACCACAATCCCTCTCTCTTCCTTGCCTCATTTTTCTTCCTTACTCTAAAAACTTTTGATCTACCAACCATTTTATGTATTCCTGGTGGCTCCATAGCATGTGAAGGATGAACTTTCCAGAATTTCTCACCCCTAACTGGTTGTATTTTATGTTGGTACAGCAATATATAAGTATCTTTTGAATACCACTGGTGTATCTCATCCTCTGGTTCTTGTTTATCATGTTGAAAAGCTTTAATGGCATGAGGACATGGTATTCCTGTCAAATCCCATGTCCTACATGTGCATTTCTTACTTGCAAGACTCACAACATGCCTATCAATACCCTCAACTACCTCATACCCTAAGTCTCCATTAGCTTGAACATGACAATCTCGGGCAATGATTTTGAAATCATTATACAACTCCATGGCATATGGACAAAAGTTTTCTGTCCACTTTTCACCGTGCACTGCAAGATCTTTCAACCTATCCATGACCTATACAAAACATTAACAGTTAGATATACACATTGATATAACATAAGACAAAATAAAGACAATACCTTGATTTTGATATCTTCCAACATCTTAATTATTGGCTTGCCCTTGCAGCCAAAATCCATTTGTTGAACGACTCTGTGAAATTATTTTCACATGTGAAGTTTTTGCACACTGTGTCAAAATAGGCTCTGCACCAATGTTTTGGAGGGTACCATAATAGATCTTTGACTACTTGTTCAGACACAGAACCCATGCTCTTTAGTTGATCTTCAAATTCTTCTACATATGTACTCCAAGCAGACCACCACATTAACTTTTTCATCTCTCCACCTCTCCAAATCTTGGCCCAATTAGCTTTTATATGTCTTATACACCATCTGTGGTGTGCTTTTGGAAGCAATTGACCAACAACATCGATCAACCCCTGAAATAATGAGACAATCAACATAACAAGTGTAAACAAAATAAAAATAAAAAAAAAGTAATGAAAGTGACAGATAATTACCTTTTGCATATCAGACATAAGTGTCAACCCTTCACTATCTGCCAAACCTAATGAATTTCTCAACAACTCAATGAACCACTTCCATGTTCTAGTTGTTTCTTTATCAACCACTGCCCAAGCAAGTGGATAGAAATGCTTCATTGAATCTTGTCCATCCAGACCTATAAATGGTCTCAAACCACTTCTCCAACCACTTTTCAAAGCTTCAAAGCACACATACATTCTTAAAAAATCTTCTTTTACCTTATTTCAAGGCATCTTTAGATATGTTTATCACAACATCAAAACCAGGATTGGTATCCCTCAATTCTTGAACATATGCTTCCAACTTATTGAAATCATCAATAAAGCTACCATCCAATTTCTCTAAGATAATTCTCTTAACCCTCTTCATCTTTGTATAGCTAACATTAAGTGAAAATTTATCATCCACATGCTTTCTCATATCTGTCACCTTGTAATTAGGGTTATTTTGGACTTTGTTCTTGAAATAAGGTGCTAAAGCTTGTTGGGAAGCTCTTCTATTCTTAAAGCATGGTTAACATGTGTTTTCATTTCCAAGGTTTTAACTTCAAATCCTTCACCTTTACCAACTTCTAATATTAGACACACAAAAGGACAACCAACATCACACTTATATCTAACTCTAGTAGGGTCACTCTTAGCAACTTTATGGTCCCTCTTCTTAATAATAGAGTAATAGCTCACAAACATTTTTGCTTCATTAAGATCCTTAAAGCTCATTCCCTTTTCCAACTCTAAGAAGTTGTCTAGACTCTCATTAACTTCTCTTTTCTTTTCCCTTTCAAGAAATTCTAACTCATCACTATTATAGTCACTATTTACAGGTTCATTTTCATCCTCCTCTTCCACACTTGATTCACCATCAGTTACTGCATCTACTGTTGCAGAGAAAGATCTATTATGTTTACTAACATTAGGAGCTGACATAATATTTTCACCCTCCTCAACAACAAACAATTAAAGTTTAAACAGATTGGATTGAGTAGAAAATGCAACTTATAAAGCTCTAATTCCTGCATCACCCTCGACTAGATAATACCCACCAAATGGCCCTATACATAACAACTGTTTCACCTTACTAAAACCTAACTTTCCAGTGTACTCTAAACATATATCTATATATGAGAGCAAATCAGGATCATGCCATTCCCATATATGAGTCAATTTTTTTAAGTAGGTAAGTTGAGGAGTAAGGACCTACTTTCCTCCATAGTTAAAGACCACATCAACCTTTTCAACCATTCTTTGAAGGGGTCACGTGACAAACATAAAATTAAGAGAAAGTGACTTATCAGAAATTAATAAAGAAAACAAAAACAGGAAATCTACCAATAAAGAAAATAAAAACAAGGAATCTATCAATATTTTATGTCAAACCAACGATAAAGGATAAAGAGATAGGGACCATATATATTGAGAAAGCAACACCAAAAACAAATATAAAAAGATCACATACCTAACAGTCATAAATACGCTAAACTATGGCATACCTAACAATCACCCATAAAATTATGGAAGATAAAGAAAAAAAATACAAAATAAATGCTCAAAAAACAAGTTTTTCATTTAACAGAACATTATAAAAAAAACTCTAATTTCAGACAATCAAATGGAAGCATAAAAGTCATGCTACTTTAAAAAGTGACCACAACAAACATATGATATATGAAACAATATAGAAATACCAATATACATCAAATCACTATAATATAAGAAAACAAAAAGAAAATCCTAACTGAAATTACCAAAATATAAAGAAATTCTTACTTGAATATGAATAAAATTACTTATGTGGACTGAGATCTTCAAGAATTCTACTCAAGTCTCTATGCTTTCATTGAAAAGAAAAGAATTTTACTCAAGTCGCTTTCATTGAGAAAAGAAGAGGAAGCAAAAGAGAGAAATTGGAGAAAGAGCTGACTGAATTTGTTTTTTTTTTCCTTAACGTTATTAGGTTTGGAGTGGTCGGGTCGGGTCGGGTCGGGTTATTAGGTTTGTATGATGGGGCGGGGCGGGTTATTATGTTTTGGTGGGTTAGCTATAGCGGGTCGGGTTATTAATTGATTTAGTTAATTATTATTTGGCCAATTAAAAAAAGTCATGTCATTAATTAATTAAGGATAAATAAATCTGTTAAATAAAAGGATAAAATAGGCGATAGAGAGGATATTTCAGACTCAATAGATAGACGAAGGATATTTTTGAACCATTTTAACTAGTTGAAAGGCGTATGAAAAAATACATATTTTTATGCATGTGAACCACTGAAATAACCCAGTGTGCTAACTCTCTGAACTTTTCAGGTACGGTTCACATGCAAGCCACATATAATATATGTGACATGCGAAACTCATGTTATTCCATACATGAATCTTTGTACTTTAACTTTACAAAATTAGCTTATCTTTGCTTACACACCAAAGAAACAGTAAAACAGTAAAAAAAGAAAAGAACAAAGCAAAAACATAAACATGAGTTAACTCTCAAAAAATACTTAATTATTTGATTTCGCAGAACGATAGTATTTCCATTTTGTTTCGAGGAAATCATGAGGATGGATTTGGGGTAGTCTCGCTTGTGGAACTTCTTCATATTTCTTTATGAAGAACACCAAAGTAGTGTTTTATTGGATGCTCATTCACCTTGAACGTTCTAGTCCCATCTTCAAACTCTAATATAATACCTCCTTGAGGAGAAACACTAACTACCTTGAAAGGCCCACACTAATTTGATTTGATTGTATTGGGAAAAAGGTTAACCTTAAGTTGAAGAGTAACACCAAGTCACCAGAGTTGATCTCAATGACATCTTCAACCACGTCAACAACATTTATAACCGAGATGCTCTCATATATACTTAGTATCCTTATACCATTGCTCGCTTGAAAAGTTACTTCTTTATCAATTACCCTAAATTTTATTTTTATTTTTTCTGATTCCATAAGTGCAATGACCCTCCCAGTCATTTTTCGCATTTCACTCTTTTTCGTTGTTTAGAGCTTTCCTATAACTGTTCCAAGTCATGTGAGACTTGTTAGACCGGATAGTTCAGCTATCGAGCAGTTTGTTCGGTTTGTTTTGAAGTCTTTATCGGTAAGGATTGTCAATCGGGAAAAATTTTAGTTTAACGACATCGTATACCAGTTTTGATAGTTTCATTAGCTCTGGAACGTTGATTTAGGTTGCGGGACTTTTGGCTTGGGTCCTAAAGTTTCTAAACTCATTTTGGGCTATGGTCGAAATTTGGTAAAAGTGGCCCTTGGGTAGAAATTTGATGATGCCATTGAGTTTAAAATGTCGAACTTGATATAGTGGCATAACTTGTTTGCATTCACAAAATTCTAAATGATGTCGAGGGGTTGGCAGAAACTTGACAAATCCAAGTGTTAACTAGTGTTGGACTCAGTTGGTGCATCCGCTAAAGTAGACTTCTATGCCTTTCGACCACTTTAGTGGATAAGGGTTGGTCCATCCAGGCCACCTAAGCAGAAGCCTACCCGCTAAAGTGAATATCGCTTAAGCTGCAGCTTGTTCGCTTTAGCGGAAGGCTGGCCCCAGCCAGGTGCCGCTTTAGCGATACTATGCCACCTTAGCGATGACCGCTTTAAGCGGTCAAGTAGTCACTTAAGAGGCACCTGGGAAGGCATCAAATTCAACCTTTACCCATTTTTCTTCCATATTTTACAAGTTTCAAAAGCCATAAAGCCCTAAAGAGTGTGGAAAATTGGGAGACTAATCTTTGGGTGATCATGGGGTGTAGGTGAGCTTGGAATAATCATTTCTTCGTTATAATCCTTGTAAGTTTCTGTATAATTCTTGAATTAATTCTCTAATTTAGTCATAAATTCCTAGATTCTTGTTGAGTTGATTTTGATATCATTTGAACTTAGAATTTGTCCGTTCTTGAGGATAAATAATCCTTGAGCATAGAGGAATGTGTTGTCTGTTTTGAAATTGTGATTCTACAAGTGGGCTTCACATGGGCCTCATCATTGCTCCATCAGTAGTCGCCCAGCCTGCTATGTCTATTGAGGAACCAAAGATATTGGGTAGATTTTTGAGATTGACTCCGCCTAGATTTTTTAGGGAGCTGGACGAGGATGCATTTGAGTTCTTGACTTCTTATGAGGTTAGGTTCTGTAATTTGGACATAGTGGTGACTCATGGGATCGACTATACTGCCTTTTAATTAGATCTGGTAACTCGATATTGGTGAAGAGGTTATGCTAATTCCAGGCTAGCTGGATCTCCTCATTGACATGGATTTAATTCTCTAAAGTTTTCTTGGAGAAGTATATGCCTAGTAGTCTTAAAGTGCACCTTAGAGGTCAATTCACGAGATTAGAGTAGGTTTCTATTGTTATACCCCATTTTAACACGGGTCAAATCGAGGTACAACATATTGAAAAACTTCTAATTAAAATTAAGGAAGTCGCCACCTAATTAGTTCTACGGTGAATTAGGACACCTATTATAACCTATGTGATTAAAGAAATTAAAGACTTCATTTTAAGGTTACACAACTTATTTAGGTAAGGATTCTAATTATCCTAAAGGGAAGGAATTAGACACCTAAAGGATCCGTTAACTACGATTAACCGGCCAAAATTAGATTAGATAAAGAAATCAAAAGCTATGTTAAGAAAGATATAAATAAGTTATTAAAAATATATTTGTCTTATTAAAACAAAACATGTTAATTATTTATAAGAAAAGATTAGAAAAATTAAAGAAAGGTTCACCCACTTTTAAAAATTATAAAAGATAACACCTAAAAATATGCAACCTTATTGTTGTCAAAATAATAATAATAATTATTTCGAGTCAATTCGCTCCAAGAGCTTTCAATTAATCATTGAGAAAGTTAATTATGTTAAGAACTTCACATTTTTTTTCATTCTAAAAAATGACTCTTTTGCCTTTTATTTATTATTAAATTTTATAAAAATAAGTTAATTATAATACTAAATGACCAGATAAAATATATAATTGTTTAAATATATGACGCCTTGAGAAATTATTATTTTTACCATGATACGACTAAAAATAAATAACAACAACAACAATAAACCTAGTGTATTCCCACATAGTGAGGTCTGGGGAGGGTAAGATGTACGCAGTCCATACCTCTACCTCTAAAGAAGTAGAAAGACTGTTTCCGATAGACCCCCGGCTCGAGACACGGAATGACTAAAAATAAATAAAAATATTTTATTTTTTTGTCATTAGAAATCCTAAAAGGGAGTTGCGAAGTGCCATCTTTTATTATTATTATTATTATTATTATTATTATTATTATTATTAATAATAATAATAAATAAATAAAATAAATTAAAATAAAATTTGATTTAGCATATCCAAAATTAGTAAAGACGATCTTCCGAGTTTAGCTATAATAAATTCACCTACCGCAAAATATGTATTTTTATTAGTCCGATATTAGTAACTAATGAGAAAACTAGTTTTAATTCTAAAGATACGATCATTTATTCTAAAAGGTATGTTTAACCTACCAAATTTTAAAACTTTAAACCATATTGATTAAGACTCTAAGCCTAACAATTATATTAAATTTATAATCTAATGAGCAAAAAAAGAACATTTAACTTCGCTAACACATTTAAGAAATCACAGTAATTCAAATAAAAAAATCATAAACACATTTTAAATAGTATCGTGCGAAATTTTAAATGATAGTAATAACAAGTATCTACAAAGAAAGAGATAAGCTAGCAAAAGGGAAAGAGACACTAGACTGCTAGATGAAATACGTAATAGTCTATTGTAGATGAAATACGTAATAGTCTATTGTCGGTTCTCTGATTTGAACAGAATTGGAGTCAAATCGTAAGGCTCCAAATGTGCTCCCGAGTGTACATGTGAAATAAGAGAGAAGGATAAGGATTAGTAAATGTATCTGGTAATGGGAATACACAAAACGTATTTCCGTCGCATCGCCTATATTAAACCTTCATATAGAGTGCATGAAAGATTCAAACTCTTTCAACAGAGCATACCCACACCTAATCATGAAAGTCTGGTACATGACTAATTATAATCTAGCAATCATTAAGAATAAATAAGTGAAAAAGGACTAAACTCTTTCAACGGAGCATACCCACACCTAATCATAAAAAGTCATCTACTAATATATTTAACTAAATGAAACCAAATGCAATGAAAGAATGGTAATGGAAGCCAAGCATTATTTGCAAATACTATTAGGGAGTTTAGAGCTTAGATTCAATCTTAACGGGAACTAAACTCTTCATAAAACGTCCAAAGCACTTAAGCTGTAAGACTAAAGTTTCCAAAAATATTTTGAGTGTTTAGAATTGATATATATTAAAATAAAATCTGATTTTAAAAAATCATAATCAATCATTGTAACCAAAACCCCCAACATATATTTGAAAAATAAAAACCATACAACATTTATGCCATGAAAACAATTCATAAATATGCCTTTAGTTGGAGCTGACAATGAGGAGGAGTACATGCCTTAGATTACGAAGATGACGGAGATTAATCACTTTTGTAAGCCTCAAATTGATTCTATTGATGAAACCCTAGTCTTTCTTGACCCAAATGCCTTGAGAGAATTTGAGAGAGTTTCTAAGTGTTTAAGATTAGAATATTAGGGTAAATTATGTTCCAAGAGTGATATAAGTCGTGGGGCCTTAAGAGGTTAAGTGGGTCTCAAGAGTTTCCCCACTCAACCTCTTAAGGCCCCACGACTTATATCACTCTTGGAACATCATTTACCCTAATATTCTAATCTTAAACACTTAGAAACTCTCTCATATTCTGTCAAGGATTTAGGGTCAAGGAAGACAATCAATAGGATCAATTTGGGGCTTATAAGGGTGATTTCTCTCCATCATCTTCATAATTTAAGGCATGTACTCCTCCGTCATTGTTAATTCCGACTAAAGGCATATTTTATGAATTGTTTTCATGGCATAAATGTTGTATGGTTTTGGTTTTTCAATTATATGTTGGGGGTTTTGGTTACAATGGTTGGTTATGGTTTTTCCATGTCTTTTACTTATGATTTTTATATTGTTATGGTGGTTTGGACATTTGGTTGCATGAGAATGATTAATTGGTACTTGGTCTTGTCTTTGGAAATACTATGCCCCCAATATGTTTGATAAAATGCCTATGAGAATATTTTTGGTTAAATTGTTGGACTTTTAATGTAACTATGCATGAGGTGTCTCTATTGCTTAGTTCAGGTTAAAGATTCTAACTCGGAGGGTCCATTTTTGCATTCCGTCCCAGTGGTGAATGAATTTTTGAGGTATTCCCTGATGACCTTCCTGGTGTTCCTCCGGATAGGGAGATTGAGTTTGGGATTGATCTTATTCCGGACACTCGTCTAATTTTTTTCTTTGTATAGAATGGCTCCGGCTAAGCTAAAGGAGTTTAAGGAGAAATTAAAAGATCTCTTAGATAAGGGTTTTATCCATCCTAGTGTGTCCTCGTGGGGTAAATTAGTGTTATTCATGCGTAAGAAAGATGGTTTTTCTCGGATGTGTATTGATTACTGACAGTTAAATAAGGTGACGGTAAAAAATAAGTAGCCCCTTCCAAGGATAAATGATTTGTTTGATCAGTTGGAGGGTGGTAAGTTTTTCTCTAGAATAGATCTTTAATCTGAATATCATCATTTAAAGATTAGGAAGGAGGATGTCCCTAAGAATGCTTTTCGTACCCGGTATGGGCACTATGAGTTTTTGTTTATGTTATTTGGGTTAACCAATGCCCCGACGACATTCATGGATTTGACGAATAAGGTCTTCTTTCAGTTTTGGACTTATTTGTCATTATTTTTATAGACAATATTATGGTGTATTCTAAGAGTGAGGTGGATCATGCCAATCACCTCCGTGTTTCATTATAATCCTTGAAAGAGTAGTAGTTGTATGCCAAATTTTTGAAATGTGAATTCTGGTTGAACGTTGTCACTTTTTTGGGTCATATCATTTCTAGTGAAGGGATCATGGTGGATCCACAGAAAGTTACAGTGGTTAAGAAGTGGCCTAGACCCATGACTAATCGATATTCAGAGCTTTTTGTGCTTAGCTGGTTATTACAAGAGGTTCATAGAGAGTTTTTCTTCTATAGCTGTCCCATTGACTAAGTTGACTCAGAAGAAGGTAAAGTTCTTGTGGTCAGATTCTTGTAAGGGTAGTTTTGAGAAGATGAAGGATAAGATAACTTTAGTTCCAATTTTGACTTTTCCTGAAGACATTGATGGGTTTGTGATCTACTGTTATGCGTCTCGTATGGGACTTGGTTGTTTTTTAATGCAACATAGAAATGTGATAACTTATGCTTCTAGACAGTTGAAGGTGCATGAAAGAAATTATCCGACTCATGATTTGGAATTATTGGCTGTGGTGTTTACATTGAAAATGTGGCGTCACTATTTATATGGAGTGTATATGGATATCTTTTCTGATCATAAAAGTATGTAGTATATGTTTACTCAGAAAGAGCTTAACCTAAGAAAGAAGAGATGGCTTGAGCTTCTCAAGGATTATGACATGATTCTTCACTACCATCTAGGTAAAGCTAATATGGTTGCTGATGCTCGTAGTAGGTTAGTGAGTCTATCTCACGTGGATAAAGAGAAACGGGAGTTGGTGAAGGACATTCACCGTTTAGCTAACCTTGGAGTTCGCCTCTTGGATTTTGAGGATGGTGGTGTATTGGTATAGGAAGTGGCGTGATAGTCTCTTGGTGTTGAAATCAAGGAAAAATAGATGTTAGATCCTGTCTTGATGAGGATCAAGGGTGACATTGGTGTATAGAAGTTGATGGTGCTCTGCAGTACCAAGAGAGGTTATGTGTTCCCGATGTTGATGGTTTGTGAGAGAAGATCTTGGCTGAGGCGCAAGAGTCGCGCTATGTTGTTCATCCTGGTTCGACGAAAATGTATCATGACCTCAAGGAGATGTACTGGTGGAACAATATGAAGAGGGATGTGGATAATTTCCTTTCCAAGTGCATGGTGTGCCAACAAGTGAAAGTTGAGTACATGAGGCCCGAAAGATTATATCAAGAAATTGAATTGCCTGAATGGAAGTGGGAAGTGATCAACATGGATTTTGTTATCGGATTTCCTTGGTCTCAGAGTCAATTTGATTCAGTTTGGTTCATCATGGATAGGATGACAAAGTTTGCTCACTTTTTGCTAATGAGGACTAACTTCTCAGTTAAGGATTGTGCAAGGTTGTATTTTTATGAGATTGTGAAGTTGTACGACTGCTGGTTTCTATCATCTCAGATCGTGGTGCACAGTTTACATCTTATTTTTGGCGATCATTTCAGAAAGTAATTCTTTTCACCCGCAATCAGATGGGCAAGCAAAAAGAACTATTCAGACGTTAGAGAATATGCTTCGTGCTTATGTGATTGACTATGGTGGTAGTTGGGTTGAGCATTTACCTCTTGTGGAGTTTGCCTATAATAATAGCTACCACTCTAGCATTGCGATGGCTTTGTTTTAGGCCTTGTATAGTAGAAGATATAAATCTTCTATAAGGTTGTTCGACGTTGGTGAGACAGAGATGGTTGGCCCGGATTTGGTTCACCAAGTCATGGAAAAGGTGAAAGTGATTTGATATAGACTTAAGGCTACCTAAAGTCACCAAAAGTCCTATGCGGATGTGAGGCAACTAGAGTTAGAGTTTGAGGTTGGGGATAGGGTGTTTTTGAAAGTGTATCCCATGAATGGAGTAATGTAGTTTAGTAAGAAGGGGAAGCTCAGTCCTCGATATATTGGTCCGTACTCAGTTTTAAGAAGGGTTGGTAGTGTTGCATATGAGTTAGAGTTACCTTCTAATTTGAGCTTCATACATCCGTTGCTCCACGTTTCTATGTTAAGAAAGTGTATAAGTGATCCATCTCAAATTGTGTCTATTAAAAATATTGGTATTTCGAATTCTTTGTCTTATGAGAAGGTCCCGGTTGAGATCTTAGATTGGAAAGTTCGTCAGTTGAGGACCAAGGACGTGGCCTCGATAAAGGTTATATGGAGGAACCACAAGGTTAAAGAGGCTACTTGGGAAATGGAAGAGGATATGAAGTCCAAGTATCTATTCCTGTTTTCTGCGTCAGAAATTTGTGTAGAAGGTATGTGTTCTTTATCATACTTTTATTTCCAAACTTTGTTAAAGGAAAGGTTGACTTCCTTGCATCTTTGTTTTCTAACTTAGTTAAAGGTCAGAATCGAGGTGTTGGGGGTGTAAATCGTGCTTGTACTGCCTTGTTCCATCATTTGAGGATGAATGATCTAAGTGGGGGAGAATGGAAACACCCTGGGTTTTGATCCTTAGAGATTTTTTGAGTTTTGAACTCTCTGGACATCATACGACTTAGGCTTACTAGTCGTATGATGTGGATATGGTTTAGGGGTCTTGGTCATATGTTAAGCAGTGTGTTCTTAATCATGTACTGTCCTAGGTTGACTAGACTCCATACGAGACATATGGAGATTGTACGAGTGGTATAGTCTAATTTATATGTTGTCTAGTGTCCAACCCCTTTGATTCTATCTTGTATACGGTTTGAGGGTACTAGTCGTATGGTGTGGATACGACTTAGGCAAGGGGAGTCATATGGTGGACAGTGTGTGATGACCAATGAGTGGTGGGTACTACTCGTATGTTGTGTGTACGAGTTAAGGGGGGAGTCGTACCCTCCTGCGGTGATTTTTACAGTTTAAGTTGGTGGTATTCTGGACATTTTTCTTTTTAATCTCTTTTGACCCCACGACTTAAAATACTATTGGGACTTTATTTAACCTATTATTCTCAATCAAAAACACTTTAAACACTCTCAAATATCTCTCAAGGCTCTTGGTTAAAAAAAAGCTAGGGTTTCTTCAATACAATCAATTTGGGGCTTACAAGGGTGGTTTCTCTCTGTACTCTTTGATATCTAAGACATGTTATTCCTCCCTTATTGTTAGTTCAACCAAAATTTATGTTTTAATGGATGGTTTTCATGATTTAATTATGGGTATTGTTTGGTTTTGAATTATATGTTGGGGGTTTTGGTTGTAAATGGTTGGACATTGTTTTCCCATGCTTTACTTATGGTTTTTCATATTATGATTGTGGTTACATAGGAATGGTCAATCGGTAGTTGTCTTTGATTATAGAAACTATATGCCCTCAACATATTTGTTAAATGCTTATAAGAATGGTTTTGTCACATAGTTTGACTTTTCTTGAAACTATTGCATTGCATAATCTGGTAATGGAACCCTAAATAGATTAATTAAATTAAATGATTTGAAAAGGCCTTAGTGGCAATGGTTTTAATTGATTGGAAATCATATGGGGTACATGAGAATTCCCTAAGTATTGGCTAATGACATTGCTTGCAATCTATAGTCGGTATGATGAGACCACTTCATAAAGCCTTGGTTAATAAATTCTAGAATTGGTGGTTGGTTATGTGCTAACGGTTTTAATTGGGCAATAATGGTGGGTTGTGATAGCATACTATGAAGGTGTGAGTCCGATGGATGGACACTGGGAACTCATGTTTGCTGACATGAGGGTTGGTCATGGTGACCTTATACTTGTGGGGTACACGAGAATCCTCTAAGTTTATACTTGTACATATGTATCATGGAGGGCGAAGGGTACATGGGAATCCCCGACCCTTATGATATCTTCGGTTCGTGCGACTGTACGCACTGGGCCCATCCAGAGGTAACACTGGACCTATATATCCTATGGGTGGATTATGATGGTAAAGCTACAGAAACCCAGGTTAAGGTTTTAAATCCATGCTAAACCCTGTTCCTTTCCTGGCATGAATTATATAAATATATATATATATATATATATATATGTATGTATGTATGTATGTATGTATATGTATGGATTTGATATTTGATTGCTTATGGTTATTTACTTGGTTTTAAATGTTGGAATTATTTTATCCTTACTCCTAAGTACATGCTAGCGTTCACTCGCTAACCCGTCTTCGAGCGCTGTATCACCACACGATATAGGAATTGGCTATACTACTACTCCTGCTCAGTGACTTAGATTCGAGGACAGCTTTGTGTCAGATTGAAGTTGTGAGCTTTCATACTCCTAAAGGCTCCATTTCATGTCATGGACTTCTCTACATACTTTTGTTATTTCTTAGACTTTGGTTTTTGGCTATGGTCGGGGTCATATTCCGACCAGATATTATTTTAATTTCAGATAGAGATTTTGTGAGAATACTTTGGGTTGGCGTGGGTGGTGTCGATATTGGTTTTAGCCTTGACATTAGTATTAGTATTGGGCCTAGCACTATTTGACTGTATTTGATTTATAATTGTTCCATTTTGTTATGTTATATATATATATATATTCGAAATTCATAGGACATAAGGTGTAGGGCAGTTATGGTTGGGTATTGGGGTGGTCTTCGATCTCGACTGGGCTTGATGCACCCGACATAAATAGGCCCTGGTTTGGGTCATTTCAGTTCTGAATGTCAAATTTGATAGGGTAGCATAATTTATTTGCGTTCACAGGATTTTGAATGAATCCTGAAGGGTTGATGGAAACTTGACAAATTGAAGTTTCAGCTGGTGGTGGACTCAACTGGTGTATCCATTAAATAGGACCTCTGGTCGCTTTAGTAGAGGGCATTTTAGCGATCAACCGATCTTTTTAGCGGCCCAGGGCTGGTCCAGGTCGACAACCTAAGCGGAAACCTATTCAGCGAAGTGAATATCGCTTAGGTGATAACTTGTCTGCTTTAGAAGAATGCCAGCCCCAGCCAGGTACCACTTTAGCAGTCAAGTGGTCGCTTAAGCAACACCTGGGAGGGTATTAAATTCAGCCATTTACCTGATTTTATCCCATTTTTCACAAGTCTCAAGAACCATAAAGCCCTAGAGAGTTTGGCATATTGGGAGGCTAATCTTTGGGTGATTGTGTGGTGTTGGTGAGCTTGAAATAATCATTTTCTTGTTGTAATCCTTGTAAAACTTCAAATAATTCTTGAATTGATTCTCTAATTTAGTCATAAATTCCTATATTCTTGTTGTGTCAATTTGGTATCGTTTAAGCTCGAAATTTACCCATTTTATAGGAGAAATGATCTTTGAGCATAGAGGGATGTGTTGATGATTTCAAAAGTGCAATCCGCAAGTGGGCCCCATATGGGATTTTGACTTGATTTGGGACTCGAAGCATAAAAATTCAATATAAGTATTATTGCTCTCATATTGATACGCAGATTACTATCTTGATAGCGTGGCATTGTGCAAAAGCTTCTCGGATGAGGAAATCGTCAATTTAGCATACTTTATCAGGCTTTCTTCGGTGTTTAGGTAGGCTAGGCTTACCTTTCTCTTAGATTTGGCTTATTATAGTATCAATATAATATTATGCTAGTTTTGGGTTGAAAATTAGGACTTGGAGGCATTTTTAGTGTGTTTGAATTATTTAGTCGATTAAGGGACTATAATTAAGTGTAGTTGATTTAACTACCCGTTCCTTAGGTAAAATTACCCAGGACACAATAAGGCATAATTAGTGCCTTATTGTGGGATTTGACACCCTAGTCTAGTTCGGGGTAGAATTTGCCTTAGAATGGACTTTTGGAGTTAGAGGTGGGCCACTCTGGCCCGTTTTAGGTCAAGACTACTATTAGCTCCTTGTAGACTCAATAGGCCTTCTTACGTTATCCTATTGAATTATTTATTGTTATCGCATGCCTGGGATTATGGGGGCCCAATTATGTTAAAGATAACTATGTTCTCTTTATGGTTATTTATTTTGGTCTTTTACTTTTAGTATTTGTAGCACTGTTCCATGTTTTCCCTTTTCCCCTTGACTTAGCTTATTATCTCACATTTTATTGTATTTATATTATGATTTAGCTCAATCGATTGATGATTCGTATTGAGTACCCATTACTTTGACATTCATACTGCACTTATTTACTCTTTTGGTGAATATCTGAGACCTAGCTACCATCATTGACACTGTGTTAGTGCTGGTTAGAGTTCGAAGAGAGGGTGAGCTCTCAGAGCTGAAGTTGACCTTCTCTCTATCTTCTATTTTGCATGATCTTTCATTCTGAGACTATTGTATATTGACTTTGTTAGTACTCTTGTTCTTTTGTTAGTGGTTCTTGTACAGACTTTACTAGGTCGTGGGATGTTCTGTTATGATATTGTTCTTATGTTTTATGCTTTTTAATTCCTTTACTAGCAAAATTTTGGTATTATGCCGTATTCCACCTATTAGCGCATTACCTATAGTTTTGGGCTACGGTTGGCTTACCTACTGGTTGGATAAAGTAATTGCCATCATGACTTGTGAAGTTAGGTCATGACAATAAGTTCCCAAGTACAGTGATTGGTCTTTTAAAAATGGTATAATTTTCTTTATCCATCACACAGTAAAGTTGAAAAATTAGTCGGATGGAAGAAGAAACTTACCAACTCACATAAGCACATTATCAACAATATCTCTCGGTCTCTTCACATCCGAACGATCATTTGTATCTTCATTATTGTGTATTTTAAAAGGTTTAACATATGATAGGTGTGAGGCGAGTTTGAAGGAAAAGGATGTCTCAAATTTATTGGCCCATATATATAGAATTTTGAAAAGGATTAGACAAGTAGCTTATGAGCTAGAGTTACCTACAAAGTTGATTATAGTTCATCCAGCCTTTTATGCATTCATATTGAGGAAGTGAGATCAATTTCATATTATTCCTATCAAGAATCTAAGAGTTAAAGTGAGCTTGAGCCTTGACATATGAAGAAGGTTCTATAGCTATACCTGATTGCTAAGTTCATAAGTTAAGCACCAAGAACGTAGAATAGGTCAAGGTGCCAACATTAAACTCTAAGTCTTGATGTTGAACATCTGAATTGAAGTTTTGGCTATTCTAAGTCGTTTAAACCGTTCTTCAATTACTTAAACATTTTCAATTTCCTGATGAACTAAATCTGGTCCCAACAATTTTTCCTTACCAACTTCAAACCATCCTAAAGGAGATCTATACTTTCGCCTATACTACATTGTCATCTTTATATTGGCATGATAATAATTATTATTATATGCAAACTCGATAACAGAAAAATGATCATCCTAATTTCTGAAAAATCTTATTACGAAAAATATCTATACTTGTTCAGTTGTTCTTACATTTTGATTCTTAGTTTTCTCACTCATTGTTAAGAAAGAATATCTTATTAGCTTTTTCACTCTACTCTAGCAAAAAAAGAATAGAAAGAAAATTAGGTGGAACCTAATTCACTTATCTTTAATCCTAATACAACATAATTACCCCTTCAACTTAATCCTAATTCAACATAATTACCCCTTCAACTATGACACATTTTACAAAGAGACACTAAATTTTTAGGGTCCTAATACTTTCTTATTTTTGTTCAGAGTGGGTTTCTTGATCACTCCCTAAGGAGCCCACGTAAAACATAGAGTGTATTTCACTCACCAACAACCTGAGATAAGAAAAAAATTTATTTGTTTAAACATTTGTTTACTAGAAATATCCCTTTTACTGCTTTTTTCAATTTTTTTCCTTCTCCCTACTTCTCGGACAAAGAAAACCCAAGTGTCTCACCCTTTAATCTTTGTCTTTTCCCTCCTTATTTTCTTCCTTCTGTGTTTTCCTTATCTTCATTAAACACTATTTCTTCAAAATATTTCTTCTATAAACTCTCTTTGAATCATCCTTATTCTGTCCTTTTTTCCTTTTGATTTTTGTTATGGAGTTCTGTAATGGGTAAGTTTCACGACCCAAATTTCATAGGATGTGATGAAAACTATTCCATCCCAATCATGGTAGGTAAGACTGATTTAACATATCAAGATACACAAAATGACAGAATAAGATTCAAAAGATATAATGTAATATATGTGTGTGTATAGATGTAATACACACATATATATATATTTGTATATATATATATATGTATATATATATATATATATATATGTATGTATGTATGTATGTATGTATGTATGTATGTATAAATAACAGCCATGACGATCCTTAAGCAACTAAACAACTAATCCAAATCTCAAGACTCAAAATTCATAAGCATAAGAGCGACTGTAGATAGAATTGTCGTGCTAAAAATACAAAGTTATCTGAGATATGAAATAAGACAGAAAAAAAGATAAATGAGCTAAAATAATCTCCAAATAGGGGAGCTCACCACAACCTTAAATACTATGAGAAAACACAATCACGGGGCTATAGGAACTATTCGTATTGGGATCTATGAGGAAAGGATGCAAAAAAGTAGTAGTGAGTACAATTCACTTGTACTTAGTAGAAATCATAGGCCAACTGAGCATAAGTAGAAACATGTATTAAATAAAGAATACTAAAATAGCCCTGCATGTTGAAAGTCCCAATAGTACAATATCAAATAATGTCACAATTTATCTTAATCACAATGATAATGCAAGTAATAAAGCAATGCAGTGATATAATAAGATACACAATGAATAATGCACTCGGTATACATCCCCTTCCAGCACTTTTTACTGTGAGATAGGACCCTTGGGAGACTCGTGAGCTCCATATATAATTACTCAAAAATACTCAATAGTATCATACTCACTATCCAACAAATAAAATAGACCACTCAGAGTATCAAATCTCACCATCCGACAAATGCATAGGATCAACCAATTCAAAAATTAACATTCCTTTCAATATCACTCTCTAGAGATCCATGAGATGAATGAATATGTATGCACAAAGATAATGAGAAAAGTACGATACATTAAAGAGGGATAAAATCTCAAAATATTAATTTATTCATAAACATAGACTTCAAGTCCCACTTTCTAGCCTAAAATTTCAATTTTGCATCATCATCATCATGGTATAACTACTAAATCACCCAACTCATAGCATGATATACACGATAAGTCCCTTTCCGAGTAAGTCTGAATAAAGTTAAATCTTAAAATTAAACCGTAAGTCAATATCAATCACAAATTTGCCTTTTCCTATTAAACGGCTTCACAATGCGCCCAATTTATTAAAATTAGATTCTGCACATAAACATGAGTCTAACGATTGCACATATTTTCAAGGATCTAATCTCGATCCAAAAAGTCAATCCAAAAGTTGAACCCGAGCCCACAAGAAAAAAACTAAAATTTTATTGGAATATTAATCTACCCATAACTTAAGGAGTTCAAATATGGCATTTCATCAAAATCAGAGTTAAAATCAACCTTGAAACCATCGAAAATTATTTATAAACTTTACAGGGATAATGATTTCAAGTTGAAAAACTATGATTTGAAGGTGAAATTAGGAAATAATCATCAGAGAATGAGTAAAAATGGTATGAGAAACTTACTCGATGAAGAAATCTCAAAAATCTCTTTTTGATTCTCCAAAAAATAAGTTTCAAAGATTGAAAATTGAGTTATGGGGTTTGGTGTTTGAAACCACATTTTTAAAGCTAAGTGTTTACTCATCGCGATTGTAGTCGGTACCCTTGCAATCACTCACGATGAACAAGTTTGGACCTGATTCGAGCCCCTCAAAAAACCTCTTCTTTGTGATTGTGATCCACCTACCACAATTGCAATGCTTATGAGATTCCTTCTCTGCGATTGTGATAGGTTCTTGACAAATGTGAAAAGAGGTGGTACGCTGAACCAGTAGCCAAAATATGAACAAAAATCATTTGAATGGACCCTTGAAATTCATTTAGAAGCCCTTGAATGAAATCCAACTATGCTAATAAATCAAAATTGATATTCTAGAATCAGTGGAATTGTCGAATACACCAACGAAAATCATTATCATTAAATATTTATCAATGTCAATAATGTTACGATAATTAATCAACTTTACAACTAATGACTCATAACGTATTTGAACGACTAGGATGTTGAACCAACAATGCTATTAACCCAATATTAACACCCAATTTTTACTCTCCGTGCTTCAAATTAACGTCTTTAGACTTTCTGATCGTCAAAGAGAATAAAATATAATTTTCACATCTTTTTACGATTGTTGACAAATTATTAATAATCATTCTTACTTTAGGACATTATCAATTTATTGTCATATTTTGCTTTTCATTATTTATTGATAATTCTCTATACATTAGAATTTTTATCAATTCATTATCATTTTAAACATTTTTTCACAATCTTCTGCACACGACATGGCATCATATTTTAATAATATTTTTAAATTAATTACATTTTTAATATTCTTTACATTTTTCTGTAATTACATATCAATACCTACAATTTATACATTTATTACAACATGCAAAATGTTGAGTCAGATCATTATATTAATACATAGTATAATAGTTCGGTGTCTTGTCACATTTGAGAAGGACCACATAATAATGTCATGTCACATCTGACAACAACCACACAATGATGTCTTGTCACATCAGACAATGACTACTCAATGACATTATTCTTTGGACAATAACTTTACCTGTTGGTCAAAAGAATGAAAATTCTTTGGTTAATAACTTAAGGACCAAAGAGTGTCCTATAATAAAAAAAGGGACACCCCTTTAACCATTGGATAATAAGGGTGCCAATTTTTACTATAAATAGTGAGGGGAGAAGACAAAAAATTTCAATTATTTTCTTCCTCCCATCTCTCAAAAATACATACATACATTTTTCCTCTTTTCTCACTTTCAGTTCCAAAAAACACACAAAGATAAATATACAAATACATACACACGTTTTTTTCACTCCACACACAGTCTTCAACACACAAAATTTTTATCCTCATTTTCTATTTTTCTCTCCCCAAAATACACAAAAAATACACACATATTTTTCTCTTCCCACAATAAATATTTTTATTCCTCTCTCTCTCTCAAAACACATACAAAATAAATACAAATAAACACACACACCCCCCTCTTTCTTCTTTTTCTCTCTCTCCCTCTCTCCATCTCAGGCCCCTCTCTCACCCTTACTACTGCCATGCCTCGCTGGTGCGCAAGCTTTGCTTTTTTTAGCCACCACCACCACCGCATAGCCATCTCGTCTCCCTCTTTCTCCTCTATCGCTCCACCGCTGGCTTGCTGGAGGTGACGATCGATGAGCTCAAATAGTCCTGCCCTCTCTCTCTTTTTGATCTCGCCATGCCACACTGGAGTTGATCACCGACGAGCAGGCTTCGACCCAGACGCACCAACCAGCGCCATCGCTACCTCTTTTTCCCCTTTCCTCATGATTGCCGCACCATAGTGGCCAGATTTGGCCAAATTTTGATTATCCGACATTGCTCCGGCGAACGTCGTTGAAGCAACACCACTGTTTTATTGATTGTCT
Organism: Capsicum annuum; assembly: GCF_002878395.1. Taxonomy (NCBI): domain Eukaryota; kingdom Viridiplantae; phylum Streptophyta; class Magnoliopsida; order Solanales; family Solanaceae; genus Capsicum; species Capsicum annuum. Next base: position 27,377,250 of record NC_061114.1, read on the forward strand.
CCGATTATACGATTCATTTGAGTTATTTGTATCTATTTGCTAATTTGTCTCACATTATGTTCTCCGGTGAGACTATGACTTGCTTTATGTTTTGTACAAAGTTATTATATCCGAATTAATGTTGTTTTTTCGGAGTTTGATCGAGATTTTTCCGAAAAATTCTTTTTGAAGCTTGTCTTTTTTGTTGCTTCGTTTCTATTGTGAAAAGTTTGAATTATTGTTTACTGTTCTGCTAGTTTACTGTTCCCTTATAATTTTGTCCCTCACATTTATTTACACTGATAATGGACATATACTACATTGCATTGGCTGATGAAAATATCTCTCCATCAGATTTTTGAGGCCACCCCGTAGCAAAAGACGAATTATTATTTCTCAAGTCTGCTTATTTTATATAAAAAATAAATACATGGCCGATGACAATATCTTTTCATCAATTTTTGAGGCCTCCATAAATAAAAGATGGATATTACGAGCGATGATTAAATCTTTATAACATCACGACAACACAAAGAATTTTACGATTCATATCTTGGCAAGTCGACTTAGGATGACTGATAAATCGAGCAACCACTTCGTATCCATGGTGTATCTTAAATCTAATCCGTGACCACACTTTAATAATTTTTTTATGTATATATGCACACATAGTTTTTAATTTATTTTTCTTTATTACTAATGTGTTTGTACAGGTTCTCGAAAATACTTATCAAAAATAACATTCAGAAGGAGAGTTTGAATTTACGTTTATATTTTTGCATTATTACACTTGTACAAATATCATCCATAGTGAAAACTTTACTTTTGACGCGTCGGCCGGGGATTTTCTTTATTTACGTAATTCTCATCACACGTTTAGGTAAGATTTAGACCGTCAATATTTACATAAAGGAATTTAGTTAATCAAGTAATTCACACATTTATATATTATGTAGTCTTTTTTTCTCAAACAAATATTTACTTTTCTCCATAATGTTAATCAAGTAAAAATATTATTTGTACGTACTTTTTATTTTCATAGCACATCCAGAATACTTTTCTTTTCATACATCATAAAATATTTTTCTTTCAACATGTATCTTATACATTTTTATGCACATCTTTAATAATAATAAATTCATACTTAATATACATACATCTTTTAAATTATTATACTTATATTTTTCAAAAATTAATTTCTTACCTCCTCCCTCTTTGATAAATTTAGTCTAGTCAGGTACCACATTTGTGGACTCTGGAGGGTGTCTAACTCTTTTTCTTCACAATAATTTGAATCCTTACCTAAAATCTAAATTGATTTTGCAGACTAAAACATAAGTCACGCTTATTAACAAATAAATAGGTTTTCTTGTTTTTCTTAAAAAATTAGGTGGCGACTCTATACAAAACTTCAATTCTTTTAGAGTCCGTAAGTCATGTTTTATTTAACTTTGATAAAAACAGGGCATGACAGAATGACGACTCCACTGGGGAACTAACAACTGATTCTGACAATAATAGACCCAATTTTCAATTGAGGGAGGTATTTTATATTTTTACATATGCTAATTATTAAATTATTAACTTCTTTGATTCCTTATCTGTTATGCTCATAAATTCTTTGTATTATTTGCACAAATTAGTTTTGCTATTTTATCAAATTCTTTTATTCATTACTTGTTTAATACACTATATTTGTAAATTATAAAAATTGCTACACCTTATTTTTTCTTCATTTAATCATAATCACAATTTCATCGAGTCTTTAGCCGTACACTTCACACACTGTGGTTCACGCAGGGGGTGTCTTACACTCTCCCAAACCTTCTTTGAATTCCATAATTTCAGAGTGGTGCATTTAGGTTAGTGCTCCTTCCCGCAACTAGTTAGTCCTACTCTTAACCATTTAGGAAAATTCCTATTCAAGATATAAGCCATGCTATGTCTAAATAAATAAAAATTTAGAATTTTGACTTGGTTCGTGTTCAGTCCTTTTTTTTAAATAAATAAAAATTTAGAATTTTGACTCGGTTAGTACCAACACAGTTAGAGGCGTGCATGAGAAAGAAAATTGATATGATGGAAAGGACGAACTTCAAGGTAAATCATAAGTTCTTCTGGTACCTTTTAAATCAAATTTGAGTGACACTTGAAAAATTCTCTTGCATACATCTAGGACATGAATGAAGCCAACCTCATCGTTTCAAGTGCATTGTATGGTGAGCTTTAGATTAGTTCATTGCACGGCGTTATTTATCACGAACTTGGCCTAAATGTCTGTGGAGGAAAAATTCTGAGTTACACTTAGTCTTAGAAAGGTTGTAAGTCTTTCTTGACCCTATTATGCCTTTTACAACCCATTAAATGACATTAATCCCTAGCACTCCCCCTTTTGAGCCTAAAACCTTTTCTTTGGATAACCACATCTGAGCCTACACCTTTTAAGTGCTTACATGTGCTATTCCTCTCTTGGCTTACCTCCTACACTATATACATGCAAATTGCTGAAGAAAATTCAAGATCAAAACTGCCAAATATAAATGATATAGAGTCCTAGAAGAACAAAAATGAAAAGACGACTTCAAAGAAGAAGGAGGAAAAACCCCCCACAAAGAAAAAAAAGATAACTCCAACAAAGGTGAAGTATCATTAAAAAAACAAAAATATGTTTATCAAAAAGAAGGGGAAAATTTCCTACACAACATTCAAAAGAAGTCAAAGAAAATACAAAACAAGGGACAACGAAGCACAATAAAGAAGATCAAGCGCCAAAGCCAACAAATGTCAAAAGCACAGATACAGTGTAACACTCATCGAGGAATTAGTCACTTTCATCCCAAATATCATTCTACCCATCCACAAGCCTGCATCACAAGTTTGTAACAAGTCCTACAAGATCTTATTCTAAGTGGTCTCGCATTAGTGGATACTTACATAAAGGCCAAGCCTATGGTATCACAATTACATTCATTGAGCTTCTTTTTGAGTGTGGGTGTATATTCCTAGACGTCTCCAAATTCAAAAAGAAATAAATAATACTCAAGTAGGTGTGAAAACGAGACATTCTTTATGGAGAGGACACTTGAAACATGAGAATAAACATAGTTTAAAATCTTTGTCGGAAGTAAGATGAATATATCTTATCAATACTTAGGTGTGTATGAGGTACCACTTGAAACTATAGTAGTTACCCTGAAGTCGATCTCGATTAGTTGAGAAAGAGATGAGGGAATTCTTATACACACTATTAATTGTTGGTACCAACTGCAGTCAAGACATGATTATATCTATTTACCTTTCAATATTTTTTATAGAGAAAATACAAAATAATTTTCTACAATTTCACCTTTCCACATTTCTCACAATAAAAATACAAAATAATTTTCTACATTTTCACCTTTCGACATATCTTACAAAGAAAATACAAAACAATCTTCTGCACTTTCACCTTTCTACATTTCATACAAAGAAAATACAAATCAATCTTCTACATTTTCACCTTTGCACATTTCTTACAAAGAAAATATAAATCAATTTTCTACATTTTTCACTTTTCAATATTTTTTACAAAGGAAATACAAAGTAATTTTCTTTCTTTCTCATAACATTCAAATTCAAATACATGGATTACACTTTTCATTCAAGGCACCCACCTCTAAATATGGGCAGTTGGCTTTTCCTCTAAAAAATATACCTTTACATACATGCATTAGACTTTTTCATTAAAGGCGCCCACCTCTAAATACGGGCAGTTGACTTTACTTTTCAAGCTCTCGCCTTCAAGCACAAATATTTTGCTTTTCTGTTAGGTGTTCTCCTTCTTTTTGCTATCTTACATTTTCATATCCCCACCAATTGATAGACTGTTATCTTTTAATAGCTCTACCGGTCGAGAGATCTTACATTTTCATAGCCCTGCCAGTTACGAGGCTATTACCGTTTAAATAGCTCCACCAGTTGAGAGACTATAACTTTTCAATTGCTCCGCCAGTCAAGATCTACTTTATTTCAATTGCCCCGCTGATTGAGAGGCTATTAACTTTCATCTGCTCTGCCAGTCGAGAGCTCTCTTATTTCAATAGCCCCGCTAGTCGAGAGGCTATTACCTTTCAATTGTTCCGCTAGTCGAGGGATCATTTATTTCAATAGCCCCGCTAGTCGAAAGGTTATTACCTTTTAAGTGCTCCACTAGTCGAGAGCTTTCTTATTTCAATAGCCCAGCCAATCAAGAGGTTTTTGCCTTTTAATTTCTCTGCTAGTCAAAAGCTCCTTTATTTCAATAGCCCCACCAGTTGAGAGGATATTACCTTTCAATTGCCCCGCCAATCAAGAGGCTACTATCTTTCAATTGTTCCACAAATTGAGAGGCCATCAGAATTTAATCATTTCACTAGTTGATGACCTTAATCTTCATAGACAATTGAAGATGACCATTAACATCAATCTCTGTATACAATCGGAGATATCATGCACTAAGTTCCCCAAAGAGATATCATACATCAAGTCTTCGTAGACAATCGAAGAGAACTATTATTCTTCATAATCTCAATAGACAATTGGAGATGTCATGCATCAAGTCTTCATAGATAATTGAAGATATCATCATTCAACATCAGTCTTCGTAGACAATCAAAGAAGACAATCAACATTAGTCTCCATAGATAATTGGAGATGCCATGCATCAAATCTTCGTAAACAATCGAAGACATCACCATTCAATATCAGTCTTCATAGACAATTAATGAGGACGATCAACATCAATCTTTATAGAAAATAGGAGATGTGATGTATCAAATTTTCGTAAATAATCGAAGACATCATTATTCAACATCAGTCTTCATAGACAATCAAAGACAACAATCAACACTAGCCTCCATAGACAATCTGAGGTGTCATGCATCAAGTCCTCGTAAACAATAAAAGACATCATCATTTAATATCAGTCTTCGTAGAAAATCAAAGATGACAATAAACATTAGTCTCCATAGATAATTAGAGATGTCACTCATTAAGTCCCTATAAACGATCAGAGATGTCATTCATCTTCAATCCCTATGGATAATCGGAGACGTTATTCATACCAAGTCCCTATAGATAATTGGAAGCATCATGCATCTTTATAACCAAAAATAAAATTCAAAGAAACAACACATTTTTATTCAAAGACTCCAATACTCGCCATAAATCATATACTGGGGCAAATTTTGAGAATCACCTCAAAATTTTTCGTATTTTCTCATTCCAAACTATATTGACCTGATTCTCATGACACTCGATATATATGTAAAGTTCTATGTAAAGTTCGGTTATCACAACGACATAATCACTCTTTCTCCCCAGCAAGTACATAATTTTGCATTCTCAGCATCTCACAGCTCGATACTGGGGCAATTTCGAGAGTAGCATTGGAAAAATGTGAACAGTTCTATTCTCAGATAGTCCTCCTCTCAATAATCATTCTACATGATCATTCATCCATAATAACGGGAAAAGAGGCAATTTTCCTATTCTATTGAGCTACATCAGACCTGATCCTCATGCAACTTAAGGTATGTAGGCAGCTCTAAATTAGACTTTGGTCAAACTTTCATCAAAAAATATTTTTTATCGAGCAAATTTGTCTACACGTCAATGTTTTTGTTTGAAGACTTCCACATCATCTTCAAACGAAAGGGATAACTATTGTCACCCAATTTTTGCTCTCTGCTTAAAATTAACGTCTTCAGGCTTCCTGATTGTTAAAGGGCACAACATATAATTTTCACATCTTTTTACGATTGTTGACAAATTATTGATAATCATTCTTTCTTTAGGACTTTGTCAATTTATTAATAATTTTATGTACATTAGGATTTTTATCAATTTATTATCGTTTTAAATATTTTTTCACAATCATCTGCACACATACACGACATGGCATCACATTTTTACAATATTTTCAAATTAATTACATTTTAAATATTTTTCAGTATTCTTTACATTTTTCTATAATTACATATCAATACCTATAATTTGTACATTTATTATAGCCTGCAAAATGATGAGTTGGATCAGTTATTTTAATACACAGTACAATAGTCCAGTATCATGTCACATCTGACAAGGACCACACAATAATGTCTTGTCACACCTGAAAATGACCACACAATGTCTTGTCATATCTGACAACGACCACACAATGATGTCTTGTCAGATCTGATAAAAACTACTCAATGAAACTATTTTTTGGACAATAACCTTGCTTGTTGGTCAAAAGGATAAAAATTCATTGGTCAATAACTTAAGGACCAAAGGGTGTCCTATAATAAAAAGGGGACACCCTTTTATCCATTGGATAATAAGGGTGCCAATTTTCACGATAAATAGTGAGGGAGGAAGACAAAAAATTTCAATTATTTTCTTTTGTTCCCCCCATCTCTCAAAAATACATACATATATTTTTCCTCTTTTCCCACTTTCACTTCCAAAAAACGCACAAAAATAAATTCACAAATACATACACATTTTTTTCACTACACACACATATTCTTCAACATACAAAAAATCTTTCCTCATTTTCTATTTTTTACACCCAAAAATACACAAAAAATATACACACATTTTTTTCTTCCCACAATACACATTTTTATTCCCCTCTCTCAAAATGCATAGAAAATAAATACAAATAAAAACACATAAACACAAAAAAATACACACACATACCTCTTTCTTCTCTCTCACTCTCTCTCTATCTTATGCCTCTCTCTCTCTCTCTCTTCCCCTTACCACTACCATGCCTTGTCGGAGTTAATTGTTGGCGGGCAAGCTTTGCTTTTTCTGGCCACTACCACCACCACATAGCCATCCCATATCCCCCTTTCTCCTTCACTGCTCCACTACTGGCTTACCGGAGTTGATGACCGATGAGCTCAAATAGTATTATCACCCATCTCTCTCTTTGTTTTTGCCATGCCACATCGAATTTGATCACTAACAGGCGGGCTTCGACCCCCAATGGACCAAACAATGCCCCACTACCCCTTTTTACCCTTTCTTTGCCACTGCCATACCATGGTGGTTAGATCTAGCCAGATTTTGATTATCTAGCATTGCTCCGGTGAATGTCATTGAAGCAACGCCATTGTTATCTTAATTGTCTCCGATTATAATTTTTATTTGAGTTGTTTGTGTCTATTTGCTAATTGTTCGACATTATGTTCTCCATTGAGACTTTGGCTTGCTTTATGTTTTGCACAAATTTATTATATCCGAGTTAATGTTGTTTTATCGAATTTTGATCGAGATTTAGATGAAAAATATTTTTTGAAGGCTGTCTCTTTTGCTGCTTTGTTTCTATTGTGGAAAGTTTGAATTATTGTTTATTGTTATGCTTGTTTATTGCTCATTTACAATTTTCTTGGACAATTTCATCACATTTAGTTACATTGATAATGGACACATATTACGTTGTATTGACCGATGACAATATCTCTCCTTCAAATTTTGGAGGCCACCCCGTATCAAAAGACGAATTATTGTTTCTCGGGTCTGCTTATTTTATATAAAAAATAAATACATAGCCGATCACAATATCTTTTCATCGATTTTTGAGGGTTCCATAAATAAAAGGTGGATATTTTACAGGCAATGACAAAATCTTTATAACTTCACGGCAATACAAAGGGTTTACGATTCGTATCTTGGCTAGGCTATTTAGGTTGACTGATAAATCGAGCAACCATTTCATATCCATGGCGTATCCAAAATCTAGTCTGAGCCAACACTTTAATAAAAAATTTCTATTTTTATGTATATATGCACACATAGTTTGTAATTTATTTTGCGTAATTACTAATGTGTTTGTGCAGGTTCTCAGATTTATTTGTCAACAATAGCGTTCAAAAGGAGAGTTTGAATTTACGTTTATATTTTTTTCTTTATTACAATTGTACAAATATCATCCATAGTGAAAATTTTAATTTTGGGGTGTCGGACGGGGATATTCTTTATTTACATAATTCTCATCGCACGTTTTGGCAAGATTTAGGCCGTCAGTATTTACATAAAGGAATTTAGTTAATCAAGTAATTCACACATTTATATATTATGTAGTCTTTTCTTGTCAAACAAATCTTTACTTTTCTTCTTAATTTTAATCAAGTAAAATATTATTTGTAAATGCTTTTCATTTTCATACCACATCCAAGATACTTTTCTTTTAATACATCATAAAATATTTTTCTTTCAACATGTATCTTATACATTTTTATATACATCTTTTATATACATACATCTTTTACATTATTATACATATATTTTTCAAAAATTAATTTCTTACCTCGTCTCTCTTTGATAAATTTAGTCTAGTTGGGTACCACATTTGTGGATTCCGAAGGGTGCCTAACCCCTTCCCTTCGGATTAATTTAAACCCTTACCTAGAATTTAAATTGATTTTGCAGACTAAAACATAAGTCACACTTATTAGCAAATAAATAGGTTTCCTTATTTTACTTAAAAAATTAGGTGACGACTCTGTGCAAAATTTCAATTCTTTTAGAGTCCATAAATCATGTTTAGTTTAACTTTGATAAAAACAAGGCATGACACCCAAAAAATGATATATTGAATCTAATTAAACCGATGGACTTCTCATACGCCTAAAACTCCAAATACTGGCCATAGTTCCTTTTCACTTCAAAATCAACCAAAACCAAAATCTCATTTCAAAATCAACCAATCACCTCTAGAACCATGCCACCCATTTGTCACGACCCGATTAATGAGTCATGATGGCACCTACTTTACTCCTCTATTAGGTAAGCTAAACTGTAGCCTGAAGTATAACATAATGGGTTATCTTGGTGGAAATTACGCAACATAGGCTAAGATCATCAACAAAACTTAAAAATAAATAAAGCATTCGACATAGAGAAAAGATATAGTCATTACAAGATACCATCCACGACCTGGTAGAGCCAGTACAAGAGCATCTAGCAAGAAAAACAAAACCCATGTATCTAGAATAGTCAACAATATTTGTCTTAGTACAAAAGATTGAATATAAAAGATATATAGAAATAGGTGACTTCGACTTTGAGAGCTCACCCTATCTCCGGATAATCAACACAGCACGATCAATAATCAATGGCGACATCTAGTACGCGGATCTACACCAAAAAGGTATAGAAGTATAGTATGAGTACCAAAACAATGGGTACTCAGTAGGCATTATTAACAGACTGAGCTAAATCATGATATAAGTATGATAAAAGGCAAGGTATCATAGCTATGTCAAGATACAAAAATGAACCTGAATCAACTCCAATATCGCTGTACATAATAAGTGAATAATTTGGAATAACAACGTATCATAAATGATCAATACAAGCAAGCATAACTACAAAATTGGATCCCATAAATCAATTAGTGCGAAAAAGTAAATAACTCATCACAGACCCTATATGCACGGAGAGTACACTTAAGATAGAATAATACAATCATCAATCGTTCATAACTAATCATCATCGTCATTTACCCGTCATTCAATAATTTACCCTCATTTGTTCACTAACCACCATTTATCAATCATCCACTACTTGCAAACTAATCATCATTTATACACTAGTCATTCTTACCTATTATTCATCAGTTTATCCTTTCATTATGTCATAGTATATACCCAAACTGGTAATATATAATCAATACTCAGAATTAAATCGGTCATAATATAATCAATACCTAGAATTGAATAGTTCATAATATAATCAATACCTAAAATTGAATCAATCATAATATATATATATATATATACACACACACACATAGGCAATAGGAAATCAATTAACACAACATAGCGTGATCATTTAGCATCAACTGTCCATACCAATCCCATCAAGTGACAAACTTTTCAACATCATCCTAGTGAGAATTTTCACGTGTACAACAAGCATATAAAGGTTTATAAGAGGTAACACCAATCTTTTCCTAGAGTGGGTTGAATGGCCTACTTCTAATCCCCGATTCTCATTTTAAGGAAATTTCTATCCCAAGACTAAGGTAAGGTATCTAAATTCACTTTTAAATGTTAACCGAGCCATGATTAATCCAAGGATAGAGATTGTACCTAAAACATCAACAACTAGGATAATTAGGTCCAAATTATGATTTTCAGATGGCGTAACGATCCAAGTAAACCCAAGTTTTGCAATTCATCGCACCAATGCCTAAACCCATCCCAAATCTAAGAGAATATCATAATTATTCTATGAATTAGCTCAATCTAACAAGAGTTAGAACTTAGCCTACATGGTCACAGAAGAAAGCTCAAACATTCGCTAAACTACTACTTTTCTCTTTATCTATAAAAAATATATTCTACTCATCAATATAAGAATAACGATACCCATATTGCACCATGGTGCTTTGGGTCTAAAAAATCACACAAAACTCTATGTGGGTCCCACTTACAAAAATTGCATTTTTGCAACCAACCCAACATTCTCACAAGCTCAAGAAATTATTTCCCTGAAAAATAGGTGAAATTTAAGTTGAATTGGGGATAAAATCAAGCTCTCAAGATATTGGGGTTTATATCAAGAATTCAAGAAAATCTACCGTGAAAAGGATGAATTCTTACCTCAAATCGAAAGATAATCAAGAAATAAATATTAATCAAGCTTCCCAAATCATCTATAAGCTTCAATCCCTCTTAATCTCATTATTTAAGCTTTAAGCTCTCAAAAATGGATAAAGAATGGGCAAAATCATTAAAAAAGGGTCTATTTATACCCAGCCTAGGTCCTCACGTGAAGCTATCGCGACCCCAAGTCTTGCAATTATGGCATCTTGAGCCTACACCATCTTGTAGCGATCACAACATATATACCACGACTGTGGTAGTAGCCTTCCAGGGGTATCACAATCGCGACCCTTGGCTCGCTATAGCGATGACACAGATATCAGCTTTCCAAGTCTCCGTCAATCCCTCGAAATTTAAGCAAAATCCCATATACACAAATAGACTATGTAACCATACCAAATTCGATATTCTAGACTCAATGGTCCAGTCAAAATTTCGATCTGAGGTTGTTTTGATAGAAAAGTGGGTCTCACACCCATATTTCATTTTCTTAACTTTTTGACCCATAGGTCGAAGTGAGCTCGGGTGTCTCAGGACCTGAACCAAGGATTCTTCTATCCTAAAATTGATATTACGGAGCTACTGGCATAGTCCAAATTTGCATATGAGATTGTCTAATTGATGTTTTTCCCGGTGGCCATTTTGAACCAACAAAGACTTAAAAATAGAGAATTTATTCTAAAAACCAAATGAACTACTCAGTAACCGAATTGTCAGTTCCAGCCAGTCATGTATGATTTAGGAAACTATAGAAAAGCTCTAATGGTGAAAATAAGAAGAAATACTAAAAATGACTTGAAGGGCCATTACAATATCCACTACTAAAGGAACTTTTGCCCACAAAAGTTAAGGGTTAGAATGTACCTGAAGTCTCGAACATATGAGAATACTGGGTCCGCATCTTGCTCCTGATCTATCAAGTGGCCTTCTTTACTGGGCAGTGTCTCCACTAAAACTTAACTATAAGAATCTCTCTAGTGTACAATCGCGTTACATCACTAGACAAAATAAGCACAGGCTCCTTCATAAAGGTTAAACGCTCGTCTAACTGGATTGAGTCCCATCTAAGCACATAAGACAGCTCAAGAATGTATTGTCGCAACATAGAGACATGGAAAATTGGATGAACAATAGCAAAATCTGGAGGTAGACCTGACTTATAAGCCATCTCACCAACTGCGCAAAGAATATGGAAAGGTCCAATGTATCTAAGGCTAAGCTTGCCCTTCTTTTTAAACCTTATCACACCCTTCATGGGTGATACACGAAGGAATAATTGATTACCAACCCTAAATATCAAGGCATGAAACCTATGGTCTACATAGGCCTTCTACCTACTCTGAACCGCTCGAATCATCCTGATTATCCAACGACTCCTGAAGCAAATCTATACTACGGGGCCTAATCCCAAAAATCTCAAATCATCCAACCAGAGAATGACATTTCCTACCATACAAAGCCTTAAAAGGTTCCATTCAGTTCACGAATGATAATTGTTATTATATGTGAAATCTACCAAGTCTAAGTACTGCTCCCACTGGCCTCCAAAATCCATAACACAGGCTAGGAGAATATCTTCAATAGCCTAAATAGTCTGCTCAAACTGACCATTTGTCTGTGGATAAAAGGATGTACTATATAAACACAAAACCTCAGTCCGAAATAATAGAAATGGGAACACCATGCAAACAGACTATATCCTAAACATATATGTGAGCTAACCTCTCAGCCCTGAAGGACATCTGAATAGAAATAAAATGTGCCAACTTGATCAAACGATCCACAACTACCTAAATACCATCAGAACCATGAGAATTCTGAGACAAACCGCTAACAAAATCCATGATAATTCATTCCCATTTCTACTTGGGAATGGGCAACCTGTGAGTCAAACCACCTGGTAACTAATGCTCGACCTTTATCTATTGACAACAAAGGCAACAAGCTACAAAGTCTACCTTATCTCATTTCCTACCGCTCCACCAATAATGTTGCCTCAAATCTCTATACATCTTGGTTGTGCTGGGATGAATAGAGTATCTGAAGCTGTAAGCCTCATGCAAAATCAACTAAATCAAATCATCGATCCTCAAAATTCAAATGTAGTTATCAAATTTCAAAATACCCTCAAAATCTATAGTGACCCTCTCGAACTTACCACTTAATATTTGGTCATGAAGAAAGCGAAGCTTACTATCCTCAAATTAATGATCTTAAATTTGCTCAAATAGTGAGGACCTCGCCTCCACACTAGCCAAAATCCTCCTAGGATCTGAAATATCAAGGCGAACCATCAAGTTGGCTAAGGACTAAATGTGCCATGCTAATGAGCTCTAAGAAACTAAAATATAAGCCAAGCTACCAATACTCACTACCTTTCGACTCAAGGCATCCGCTACCACATTTGCCTTGCCCGGATGACACAAGATAGAAATATCATAATCATTAAGAAACTCCATCCATCAGCGTTGTCTAACATTAAGCTCCCTCTGGTAAAAAGATGCTGAAGACTGCACTAATCGGTGAAAATCTCATATTGCACACCATAAAAATAATGCCTCCAAATCTTAAGCGCAAAAACTACCATCGCCAACTCTAAATCATGAGTGGGTTAGTTGTGCTCCTCATGCACCTAAAGTTTTTTGATGCATCAAAACATAACCCAAACTTACACCAGAAGTATAAAAAATATGGTGAATCCCTCACCCTTAATAGGAAGAGCTAAAATAGAAGTCAAACTACGAAAATCCTTGAGCTTTCCAAAGCTTGACTCACATTCCTTAGTCCATCGGAAATGATCCTCCTTTTGAGTCAATTTGGTCATAGGTGCTGAAATAGTAGCAAAACCCTCGATGAATCATCTATAATAACCAGCCAAACCAATGAATCATCTATATGAACTTCTGTCGAAGATGTAGGTCTAGCCCAATGACGAATTTCCTCAATCTCAGCCAGGTCTACCATCATCCCTTCCTTAGATACCATATGCCTAAGAAATGTCACCGACTTAAGCCAAAACTCACACTTGGAGAGCTTGGTGAAATGCATATGATTTCTCAATGTATGGAGCACAATCCTCAAATGCTGCGCATGCTTCTTTGTACTCATCAAACACATAAGGATGTCGTTAATGAACACAATCACGAAGGTGTCCAAATAGGGCATGAAAAATTGCTTCATCAAATCCATGAACACGGCTGGGGCATTAGGCAAGCCGAATGACATCACTAAGTACTCATAATGACCATAACGGGTCCTGAAAGCTGTGTTTGGGATATCCTCAGCTGAAATCATCAACTGGTGGTAACCAAATCTTAAATCAATCAAAGAAAACACTATCGCTCACTAAAGCTGGTCAAACAAATCATTAATACGTGGCATAGGATAACGGTTCTTCACCATCACCTTATTATGCTGCCTAAAATAATACACATACACATGGAGACATTTTTTTTTCACAAACAATGCAAGAGATCCCCAAGGATATACACTCAATCTAATAAAACTCATACTAAGAAGATCCTAAAACTGAGAATTCAACTTCTTAAGCTTGACAGGATCCATACAGTATGGTGCCATAGAAATAGGTTGGGTGCTAGGATCGATGTCAATAGCAAACTCAATCTAACAATAGGGGAAATACTAGATAGAAATGGTAGGAAACACATTGGGAAACTCACAAACTACAAGAGCAGAGTAGAGCGATGGACTCTCCACACTAGTATCACAAATATAAGTGAGGTAAAACTCTTGAAATAAGCCTCCTAGCATGAATAGAAGAAATAATCCCCGTCATCTCGTGGCTAGTCGCTCCCTGCAACACGACTGGGAATATGTCGGGCATGGCTAAGGTAATAGTCTTGGCAAAATAATCCATGACCGTATGATAGTGGGATAACCAATCTATGCCCAAAATAATGTCAAAATCCACCATATCCAAAATAATAAGGTCAGCATAAGTGTCATCATAACGAACAGTCACAACACATGATATGAAAACTCGATGGACTACTAAAAAATCACCCACGGGAGTAGATACGCATAATGACACAAATAATAATTCCTAAGATAACTCCAATCATG
>NC_061114.1:27392030-27424118 GCF_002878395.1 Capsicum annuum
TATATATATATATATATATATATATATTATTGTATATATATATATTGTAGTATATTTTATTTAAAGTAGTACATATACATTGAATGGAGCGTATATATGTAAACATATCTTCTATAGACGTGTATATTTAACGTATACATGTGTATATATTTTATAAATTTGTAAATAACTATATATATATATACATACATATATATATATATATATATATATATATTGTAATGTATATATATCATAGTATATTTTATTTAAAGTAGTACATATACATTGAATGGTGCGTATATATGTGTATATATCTTCTATAGACATGTATATTTAACGTATACATGTGTATATGTTTTATAAATTAGTATATAAATATTTATATATATATATATATTGTAATGTATATATATTGTAGTATATTTTATTTGAAGTAGTACATATACATTGAATAGAGCGTATATATGTGAATATATCTTCTATAGGCATGTATATTTAACGTATACATGTGTATATGTTTTATAAATAAGTATATAACTATATATATATATATACATATTGTAATGTATATATATTGTAGTATATTTTATTTAAACTTTAAAGTAGTACATATACATTGAATAGTGCGTATATATGTGTAATTATGTATATGTGTATATATTTTTATATTGTAATGTAGTATATACTATATATATAGTGTATATATATTGTTTAAAGTATTTAAAATGTATATAGGTGGGTATATATAGTGTATATTGCAAAAAACTTTTTTTCTTATTTTTGATCGGATTTGACCAAATTTTTAACCGGGTTTAGGTAGGTTTGATCGGGTTGGGTTAGGTGGACCGAGTTAGGGCTATTTTTAAAAATTTTATTGTTGATCCCGACCCTCTTAACCCCAACCCATACCCGGCCCGACCCATAAACCGGATAAATTTAATTGTCCGATTCCAAATTGACCTGGCCCGGCCCACTTAACACCCTTAAGCTGAGTGGTTCTTGTCTTTGTTTTTGTCTAATTCTCTCTCCGTTTAGTGTTACTTCTTTAGTGTTACTTCCTATGTTTTGATTTGACATATTCAAAAGAAAATAATTATTATACTAATTATTTTATCATAGTATCTCTATTAATTGATAGTTATTATTGTGTCTCAAAATTAATTTAGAAAATAAATAATTAATGCTAATGGTAAATAGAAAAAAAATTATTTTTTTATATGTAAAAATAATAAGTAAAAATAAAAATGCAATAAAAAAATTAGTAACAAATAAAAGTGAACGATAGGTGTCTTTTATTTTATATATGTAAAATGGTCCGAGGACTACTAATCACAATTTTTCTCATATAAGATGATTACATTATACTTATTTTAATTCGGGGAAAGGATAAAAATAGCACCTAAAACTAAAATAATATCATAAAAATGCACTCACAATTAAATACCCACAAAATAGCCATTAGCCATGTATCATTTTTATTTTTGAACCTCAAAAGTTCGGTGGAATACCACCATCAAACACCTGTACAAATTTTTCCTTATTTTTTTCCAGCAGTATATCGTACAAATTTTTCCTTATTTTTTCCAGCAGCATTAACACACTTCATGTGTTCATCAATTTCCATTTCAAAGCTAATTTACCTCTCATCGAACCGCATTTTTTTGTACGCGATTTGAGCAATTTCTTCTTTAGATTAAATTCAGTATCCTTACCCTTCACACCTGCTTTACTCTGCGATCAAATGTTTCTTCCAGTAGAGCTTTGGCCAACGGATTTAGAGTTTGATTGCAACTTGAAATCCAAAACAATTTGTACAACTACTCTAAATGATTATCCTTTACTACTTTCTTAGTTGCTTTTCCATTCGATGGACTCGATTTTTCCATCATTTTCAACAAAAAACTCAAAATCAAAAAGAGGATTTCGAAGCAGAGTAAGAATTTGTAGGTAGGTTATACGGTAGAAAAGTGTAACAAAAGAAGATTTGTTGATATCAAATTATAGAGTAAAAATATACTTTCCGTTTCTATTTTTTTTTTTTAAATTGTTATTTGTCTTAGCTGGGCGGTTGATAAAAAATAGCTATTGTATATGCTTGCAAAGACTGTATGAATATATGAACACTGTATATGCATGCATAGATTTCCCTTCTATCTTGTTATAGAGTGTATCAATGTGGTATAAAAGAGTATCTATTGAGTATATGATCCTCTCTTTCTTTTTTAAAAAGTGTATCAATGTAATATAAAAGTGTATCAATGTGGTATAAAGTGTATCAATCTAGTACAAAAGAGTATCAATTGGATATATGGACACTGCATATGCATAGATTCCCTTCTATCTTATTATAAAAGTGTATCAATATGGTATAAAAGAGTATAAATTGAGTATATGATCCCCTCTTTCTTTTTTAAAAAGTGTATCAATGTAGTATAAAAGTGTATCAATATGGTATAAAAGTGTATTAACTGGGAATAGAAACTGCATGTGGCCCACTGGGCAAATGGCTAAAACAGGGAAATAAATTTAGCCGACTGGCTAAAGGTGTCCACCTTTTCAAACTGTGGCTATTTTTTTTTTTAAAATGGTCAACCCATGTCCTTTTCCCATATTCATGGTCACAATTAAGATCATGATCTTATAATTAGTTCACCGATCAATACAAGTAAATGGGGTCTTCCAGAAAGATTAAGACTCCAAAATACTCTAGTGAATTACGCTAAAATCTCTCTAAATTAATATTGTCGATACTATAAAATATTATTATTATATAGAAGTATTATTTAATCAGTAAATTAATATTTATTAATTAAAAAAGTATTTTTAAAATTCAATAAAGATTAACTTTAATTACATCAAAATCATCGTAATTTATTAATTTATGTGTCATATTTATTAAATTAATATAAAAATAAATTAGTTGTACATAAAGTACATTGTATCAACACTACAAAATTTTTTTAGAGGATGAAGCATCAAGAAATTTAAATGAACCCACTTGTGAAAACGACATTCATGAACTTGACGTCATGATTAATGATCTCGATTATCACAATAAAATGGATATATGCCAATAACTTATTGGATTACCCAGATGAAAATGATACATGTTCAGCAACCCAGAGCTTAGAAGAAATTATGCATACCATTTGAGAAAATATTATTGATGATGAAGTTTAAGATGATACAATAACTTTGTGAACCATTTATGCATAAGGAGCGATATCGCCTCTAGAACTCTTCACAAATTTTTGGTGCGGTTCGAGAAGGCAACATCAAAACTTTTGGATGCAATAAGAAGAGTTAGAGATGAACTTCAATTAGATTTAAATCTTAACAAACACAAAATACACTATAATCATATTTCACTAAATTTTCTTAGATATTTTTATAATGTTTATGAATTATTAATTTATAATATTAATGAGACCACATATTTATAAAAGAGCCTTTCAAAAATAGATTATCTTATCAGTAATTTTTTTAACTGACCCAACTTGAAATCGGAGAAAAATAATATCTTAGAGAATTTATTAATTTATCGAGTATTAACTTAGAGAGATTATACTGTATAGTCATTTGATTCACAAACTAAGTTGTCCTGGATTCATTGTCACGACCAAAACACAAGGGTCATGATGACACTTGTCACGGCAAACCTTGACAAGTAAGCCTCTCACTCAAACTGATACACACAGGAAAAAAACAGAAATGCCCCCAAGTTAAGTCTTCTGGAACGAAGTCGAACCACATAGATATAGTAAAAACAAGAAGAATAAAATCAACACATGCAACCGTAACTTCCAAAATCTGGTGTCAAAGGTGTAAGAACTACTAATACTATCCAGAAGTCAAATACATCAGAAAAATAACCACAATGGAATAATATATGTCTCCGAATACTAATAAAAATATAACTAATACAAAAAGATAGAAGTGAACTCCAGACGTATGAATGTCCAACCGCTACCTTGAGTAATCTGAGAACGCCCGAAATCAATCAGTCTGAGGTGCACCCAAACCTTAATCTGCACCAAAAGAGTGAAGTAGAAGTGAGTACGATCTACTTGTACTCAGTTAGGTATCATATGCAGACCGAGCAAAGTAGAAAATAAAGCATACAAAATACACACCACCAACAATTAGAAAATGTCCCACAACGGCAGCCCACACCGCTTGCACTACTAGTTCTAATATATCATATATACTGCAACATCATACCATAATAGGACAGAAGTACGTATTATATCACATATAAGTAGAACATATATACACAGGATCATCAAATACAAGTAAAGAAAGATACAAATAATACGTAGATGACAAGTCAATATGACAATATAATGCAACGTAACACAATAAAGTAAGTGCAATGTATATGATGATGATGATGAGGCACGAGGTCATCGCATAACCTCCGGGATCGTCACACAATCCCCGTATACACCTATGGAGCTAAAGCTTCCTAATGTAGGACCCATGGGGGGTTCGTCAACTGATATACAATCCACATATCTCATATCTCCTTTCTGGCACATCCCTCAGAAGGGGTCTTATAAGGTGTTATAATATCTCCTCCCCAGCACATCCCTTGAGGAGAATTTTAAAAAGGTTTTGTCAGTATTTCTCAGACATTGCCACGGTGGTGCCAATGTTTCATGAATGAGTATGATATGAGGATATAATTCTCACAACCAATCACAATGAGTATTTTTAAAATCAACCACAGATATATTTTCACAACTAACCACATGATATATTTCTACAGCCAACCACAATGATATATTTTCATAACCAAGTGAGTCAATATCCACTCATTATTTCAGTTTCATCCACAAATTTTCACATGTCTCATATGCCAATAAAGTATGACTATAATCACAATACACCAATGGTACCATATTAAGCATCTTAACAACACAATACAATTATTCACATATATTTAAGGCTATCAATATTACATAGGACCCCACACAGTCATACATATCACATAGTAACTCAATTTTGACAATTACATTACATATAGGCCCTACATGAGAACAACACATAAATAGACATTTTTCATGATTAATTTTCACCCTTAACATGCATTTTGTACCATCATTTACTACCCAACCCAGTCTGAAAGCCACAAAAGCCAAAACTGGTTCGCTACACTTCAAACCCACAACCTTACTTTTCGCGAATGAATCCAAACTCCTCTAAGAACATTAAATATGGAATATATGCTTAAAAACAAAACCAACCACACCCACAATGACTACTTTTGATTGGGATCAAAATGGATCCTAGAAATATTTTTTTCGAAAAAAAAAACAAAATCGTAACTTTACTTTAGAAATGCGTTTCCCACATTTTTAGGAATCTACAACTAAAAACTCAAGTCAAATCGAGTAAAAACGAGGTTCAAATCTAAGAAGAACCATTTTTAACTGTTACCGGGTAAAATCTTTAAAATTCGAATTAAAATAAAGAATCAGAGTTGTTTTGAAGGTTAAATTAATGAAAATTAGTAATTATAAGATTAATTATTATTTAAGTGAAAAGGAGTGAAATTTGGGTTTAAAATCAAGCCGGTTTTGAGAAATTAATCAAGAAATTGCTAAGAAAATGGTGAAATCTTACCTTAAATCCGTAATAGAATCATGAAATAGATGTTAATTTAGCTATCCAAGCTTCCACAAGCTTCACTTTTAAGCCCCCACACTATTTTAGGGTTTAACGCTCAAGAGGTAAGATGAAAAATGAGCAAAATGGGTCCAAAAACTGCTATTAATAGTGCAGATTTTCTACACCAGCTATGAATAAAAAACTGTTTTTTACATTTTAAGTCCAATTCGGACTTCAACGGGGTACCCGAAATTCGTTTGGAGTCCGATATATGTAAAAGAACTATGTAACCACACTAAATTTGATATTTTGAACACGTTGGCGTAGTCGAATTTTTGAAAAAAAAATCATTTTCACAAAATTGACCCCCAAAATCCAAAATCACAATTTTCCAAACCAAGGGTCTAAATGAGATTTAAAAGCCGTAAAATCACACCAAATATGTTACCCCCCTAAAATTGACATTTCAGATCTGTTGGTAAAGTCGGATTTTCCTTTCGAGGTCGTTTCGACCAAATATGGGTCTCACACCCATATTTTTAATTTTCCAATTTCTAATCAATAGGTCGAAGCGAGCTCTGGTGCGCCAGAACCCGAACCAAAGGTCTATCCAACTTAAAATCGATATTTCAGAACTGTTGGCATAGTCCATTCAGCCATCCATCATACAGATCAATAGATATCCACATAAGTCCAAAATAAGGCTCTCAAAGCCATAAAAAACCACAATATCACATAAATGGTACAAAAATACACCGGGAATCATGCCAATCACCCCCACACCCCAGAAATACCATAATTCAATGATGAGAAGGGTTAAAATAATCAAATCACAAATTTCACATATTTCATCAAAATTTTTAGGTCGTTACATCATCCACCACTAAAAATTTAGTTCGTCCTTGAACTAAGGCAACAAATACCTGAATCAATAAAGAGCTAGGGATAATAACTACACATCTCAAACTCAACCTCTCAAGTATCCTCGTCTACAGGTCGATGTCGTCACTGAACCTTAACCACAGGGATAACTCTAGAGCGTAACCGTCTAATATCCCTAGCCAAAATAGAGACCGGCTCAACAAAGGACAACCGCTCATCTAGATAAACTGACTCCCAACGAATGCCATGAGACTCATCAGGAATATAGTGGTGAAGCATAGAAACATGAAAAACTGGATGAACAACTGATAGATTAGGGGGCAGAACCAACTCATAAGCCACATTACCAATAGTCAAAAGAATATCAAATGGACCAATATACCTAGGGCTAAGCTTGCCCCTCTTCCCAAACCTCATCACATCCTTCATGGGTGAAACTAGAAGAAAGACACAATCACCAATACTAAATCTCAAGGCACGAAGTCTACGATTAGCATAACACTTCTGCCTACTCTGAGCCTCTCTAAGTCTATCCTAAAGGACCCGAACTCTATCCAAAGACTCATGAAGTAAGCATGCACCTTGAGGTCTCACCTTTAAAATATCAAATCAATCCACTGGGGAGCGACAACGCCTATCATAAAACGCCTCAAAAAGAGCCATATCAATACTGAAATGATAGTTATTATTATATGCAAACACTGCTAAAGCCAAATACTGCTCCCATTGGCCACCAAAATCCGTCACACACGTGCAAAATATATCCTTTAAAACCTAAATAGTCTGCTCTGACTGACCATCAGTCTGGGTTGAAATGCTGTGCTAAGATGAACCTGAGTACCCAACTCATCCTGAAAAGTCTCCTAAAAGTAAGATGTGCACACATAACCTCGATCTGAAATAATGGACATCGACACACCATGAAGACGCACAATCTCACAAATATAGATACGGGCCAACCTCTCAACACTGAATGAGACCTGAACTAGAATTAAATGAGCTGACTTAGTCAATCAATACACGATGATCCAAACATTGTCAGAACCATGAAATGTACAAGAAAAACCAGTCATAAAGTCTATAGTTATCTATTCCCACTTCCATTCAAAAATGGGAAACCTCTGAAGTAATTCACCAGGTCTCGTATGCTCAGACTTCACCCGCTGGCAACAAAGACAACGAGCTATAAAGTACGCCATATCTCATCTCATACCACCCCACCAGTAGTGCTGCCTCAAATCATGATACATCTTAGTCACACCTGGATGGAAGGAATATCTGGAATAATGGACCTACTCTAACATCAACCTAATCCAATCTCCTAATCTTGGCACACAAACTCGGCCTCCAATCCTCAAAACTCTATTTGAATCAAGTGAGGCTTCCTTAGTCTCCCCATTCAATACCTTATCTAGAATCAACCTTAATCCAACATTGTCAAATTGATGAGCTCGAATTTTCTCATTAAAGAAGATCTAGCCTCCACAAATGCCAAAATACGCTCAGATGTCAAAATATCAAGCCTAACCATCTGGTTAGCTAAATACTGAACCTCTATGGCCAAAGGCCTCTCCTGGGTCAAAAAATGCGCCAAGCTACCCATGTTAGTCGACTTCTAGCTCGAGGTATCCACAACCATATTAGCCTTGCCTTAATTGTAGAGAATAGTTAAGTCATAATCCTTAAGCAACTCAAGCCAATGACACTGCCTCATATTAAGATCTTGCTAGGTGAAGAAGTACTGAAGGCTACAATGATCTGAGAAGATCTCACAACGGACTCCATACAAGTCATGCCTCCATAACTTCAAAGCAAACACGATTGTGCACAACTCCAAATCATGGGTAGGATAATTCCTCTATAAGGCTTCAACTGACGAGATGCATAAGCAATCGCCATGCTCTCTTGCATCAACAAAACACCTAACCCAACACCCGCAACATCACAAAAGATGATAAAACCCACGCCCTCCCTTGGCAAAGTCAAGATAAGAATTGAAGTCAACAAATCCTTTAGCTTTTAAATGCTCACCTCATAAGCATCGAACTACTGAAAAAATCTTCTTCTGAGTTAACTTAGTCAAAGGAGTTGCAATAAAAGAGAAAACCTCAATAAAACATCGATAATAACCTGCTAAGCTAACAAAACTCTGAATCTCGTTGGGCGAAGTAGGTCTAGCCCAATCACAAACCGCTGCAACCTTGGCTGAATCAACCATAATACCTTACTTAGTTACTACATGACCCCAAAAAATAGACTCTAACCAAAACTCGTACTCAGAGAACTTGGCATATAACTTCCCATCCCTAAATCTACAAAACACAATTCACAAATGCTCTTCATGCTCGACCTCACTCTTGGAATGTACCAAAATATTATCAATAAGTACAATAATAAGGGAGTCGAGATACGGTCAAAACACTCGGTTCATCAACTCTATGGATGCGACAGGGGCATTGGTCAACCCAAAGAACATAACCAAGAACTCATAGTGACCATATCGAGTCTGAAAAGTTATCTTAGAAATATTCGAAGCTCTAATCCTCAACTGGTGATAACTGTACCTCAGATCAATCTTTGAAAACACCGCAGCACCCTGAAGCTGATCAAATAAATCATTAATGCGAGGAAGAAGAGACTTATTCTTAACTGTCACCTTATTTAATTGCCGATAATCAATACGTATCCGCATAAAACCATCATTTTTTCACAAACAAGATAGGCGCACCCCAAGGTGCAATACCAGATCAGATAAATCCCTTATCTAACAACCCTTACAACTGATCCTTCAATTCTTTTAACTCTGTTGGGGCCATCTTATAAAGAGAAATAGAAATAGACTTGGTGCCTGCTCAATATCAGTAGCAAATCAATATCTCGATACGAAGAGATACCAGGAAAGTTCATAGGGAACACATTCATAAACTCATGAAAAGAATTAAGAAAAAATGTGAAACAACACCGGTGTCACGAATATGAGCCAAATAAGATAAAGATCCCCTCTCAACTAATTTATGATCCTGAACATAAGATATAATCCTCTTAGGACCCGAATAAAGTGCATCCTTCCAAGCTATCCTTAGCACATCCAGCGAAGCTAAAGTCACGATCTTGGCATAACAATCTAGGACAGCATGATAAGGAGCCAACCAATCCATACCCAAGATAATATCAAATTCAATCATATCTATCACAAGCAAGTCTACCAAAGTCTCACGCTCGATAAAATCCACAACACAAGATCGGTACACCCGATCCCCCACTAAAGAATCATCTATCAGGGTAGATACATAAATAGGCATGGTAAGAGGCTCACTAACAAAATCAAAACCTGAAGCAAAATACACAGACACTTAGGAGAAAATCAATTCGAGATCAAATAACATAGATACAGGTCTAAAAGAAATAAGGCCGATACTTGTGATCACAACATTCAAAGCCTCTACCTTCGGTTTGGTAGGTATAACATAACATTGACCACGACCAACAGCTGCCCGGGTAGCCCCAAAACCACCAACTGTCTGAGTGGCCCCATGACTACCTCCGCGAGCTCCATTACCTCTGCCCCTCTAGTAGCATCCCTACCCCTTACAGATGAAATAAAAGTAGCCCAAATCACCCGACGGGGACAGTCTCTGGCCACATGGCCAATCTCATCACACATATAGAAACCTCTATGACTAGTCTCAACATGAGAAGGTATAACTATGCCTGAATGACCACCCTAAACTGCTGAACTAGAAGATCCATTACCTAAACTCTATAAAGCCGTCTACACTGGCCTACCCTGATATCTCTATCACAAGAAACCTAACCTCTAATTCACAAAAACAATACACTTTCTTGGTTCCTTCTTGTGATACTCTAAAAATACCCTCTTTCATCTTTGCATGATCTACAATGCTCTGAAAAGACACTCCAAATATAATTATTCGAGTCGTAGCAAACTGAAGGAGACATCCAAACCCTTCACAAACTTTGGTATTTGCTCAAACTTGGTGAAAATGCTATTATAGGAATATCTGTACAGGTCATGAAAGCGTACCTCATACTCAACAACTGTCACAAAGCCCTGCTCTAAATGATCAAACTTGTTCCGCATACGGTCTTTCAAACTAAAAGGAACAAATCTTTATAAAAAGCCTCGATGAACTAATCCCAAGTCTTCTTTAGAGAATCATGAGGTTCACAACTGAAAAATGACCTCCACCAATCTCTCGATGCGTCTCTCAATTGATAAGATGTAGTATAAGCCACACCATCTGTGCAGAAAGAGTGAAACACAACTTAGAAATAAACAATGAAAGAACTTCGCACGATAAAGAATAAAATAAGAGAAGCTTTCTAAAGACGTCATATTGCCTCTCAAAGATAGATACAGATATCTACATACTAATCCACGAGAATCTATTAGACATACCGTTCTTACACCATAGGGACAAATGAAACATGACTACTCTGATACCAATTTGTAGAACATATATTTACAAGATCATCAAATAAAAGTAAAAGAAGATACAACAAATACATAAATGAGAAGTCAATATAGTAATACAATACAGTGTAACACAATAAAGTAAATGTATATGATGATGATGATGATGAAGCACGAGGTCATCGCACAACCTCCGGGAATGTCGCACAATCCCCATAAATACCTACGCAGTTAAAGCTTCCCAACGTAGGACCTGTGAGGGGTTCGTCAACCCATATACAATCCATATATCACATATATCCTTTTTGGAACATCCCTCGAAAAGAGTTTTATAAGGTGTTACAATATCTCATCCCCGGCACATCCCTTGGGGAGGGTTTTAAAAAAGTGTTATCAACGCTTCTTAGATGTTGCCATAGTGGTATTAATATTTCATGAATGAGTATGATATGAGGATGTAATGCTCACAACCAATCACAATGAGTATTTTCACAACCAACCACATGATATATTTCTACAACCAACTACATGACATATTTCCACAATCAACCACAATGATATATTTCCACAATCACGTGAGCCAATATCCACTCATTATTTCAGTTTCATCCAAATGGTACCATATTAAGCATCTTAACAACATAATACAATTATTCATATGTATTCAAAACTATCAATATCACATAGGACCCCACACGATAACACATATCACATAATAATTCAATTTTGATAATTACATCACATATAGGCCTCCACACGGGCACAACACATAAATAGTCATTTTTATGAGTAATTTTCACCCTTAACATGTATTTTGTACCATTATTTACTACCTAATCTAGTCTGAAAGAGTTAAGGTCATAACCTACCTTAAAGGCCGAAACTGGTCTGCTACACTTCGAACCTACGACCTTAGTTTCCACCAATAAACTCAAACTCCTCTAAAAATATCGAATATTGAATCTACATGTCAAAAAAAATCAATGAAACCCTTATTGACTACTTTTGGTTCGGGGTCAAACCAAACTCTCGAAATGAATTTTTCAAAAAAGAAGGGCAAAATCATTACTTTACTTCAAAAATGTGTTTTCCACATCTCTAGGAACCTATAGTTGAAAACTCAAATAAAATCGAGTCAAAAATGAGTTCATATCGCAAAAAAAAACATTTTAAAGTATTACTAGGTAAAATCTTTAAAATCCGGATTAAAATCAAGAATCAGAGTTGTTTTTAAGGTTAAATTGATGAAAAACTAGTAATTATAAGATTAAAATATTATCAAGTGAAAAGGAGTGAAATTTGGTTTTAAAATCAAGCCCTAAGATTTTTAGAATTTGGAGAATTAATCAAGAAATCTATAATAAAATTTTCCTAATTTTCCTTTACCCGTTTTCTGTATTTTAACCAAATTTAGCTTTTCTCTATAATAAAATTTTCCTAATTTTCCTATACCCAAATTTTTCTTTACCTGATTTCTGTATTTTAACCAAATTTAGCTTTTCTCCATAATAACATTTTCCTAACTAAAATTTTCCTTTACCCGTTTTATGTTTTTTTAATCCTATTTGATTCATACTTGGTTTCTTTCAACCACAACTTTTCGTGTCCTTTTATATAAACGCTTGAGCTTTTTTTTTTTTCATTGTTCATTGTTATAAATAGCTGTGATCTTTCATTTTTTTTGTCTCAACAAAGCTTATTATTTTCCGTCTCAGTACAGTTTCAACAATTTCAGGTTTTTGATCGTTATATCATCTCTCTCTTTTTACGTTGTTAATTTAAACACAATATTATTTGCTATGCCAACTTAATTTTGCTTAGCTTAATTTAGCTTAATGTATCCTTTTAGTTCAATATTTTTTATTTTCTACTTCTCATAACTTTTCATAGCATACCTCAACGTATTCCGTTCTATATGTCACTTTAGTAGAATATATTATACTTTTTGTTGCTCATAACTAACTTCTTTATCTACCACCTACCAATAAGATCGCTCAGACAAGAATTAGTTGAATCAAAATCGAAGCTTTGTGATCACTATTATATTATTTTTTATAGTTTACAGGTCGTAGACGAATGTCGATTGGCTTTGGAGAATTTCATGTGTAAAGGTTAGATTTAATTGTATTGTTTTGATATCCTTATTATCTTATTGTTTTTTTATTTTAATTTACAGATGTTAGATGAATGCGGGTCGGCTTTGAATTCTTTTTTAGGTAAAGATAAGGGTTAATTGTATTATTTTAATATCTCTATTAGTTTGTTATTTTGTGGTAGTTTACAGTTCGCAGATAAATCTTGATCGGCTTTGAGAAATTTTTCTATGTAAAATTTAAGTTTAATTGTATTGTTTTGATAGAACTTTTATCGTATTATTTTGTTGCAGTTTATAGGTAATAGATAAATGTTCGTCGACTTTGAAGAATATCGGAAGATTTTAAGAAAATTTTTGTGTGTAAAGATTAGATTTAGTTGTATTATTTTGGTGTCTCTATCATTGTATTGTTTTGTTGCAATTTACAGATGGTAGATGAATATCGATCGACTTTTAAAAATACTCTTGGTAAAAGTTAGGTTTAATAAATAAATTCTCTATCTTTACATACTCAAAAGATATTAAATTTAATTATTATATTCATCTTTATTATTTAAACAAATATCCTATTTAGTGTAATGTTTGAACTCATCAAAAAGAGTGGTACACGCGCAAGGTGCGTACACCTAAACTAGTTACTAAGAAAAGCGTGAATTCTCACCTTAAATCCATAATCGAATTAAGAAATACATGTTAATCTAGCTATCCAAGCTCCTACAAGCTTCACATTTTAAGCTCCCACACTATTTTAGGGTTTAACTATCAAGAGGCAAGATGAAAAATTAGCAAAATGGTCCCAAAAATTGCTATTAATAGTGTAGATTTTCTGCACAAGCTATGGATAAAAAGTTGTTTATTATTGTAAGTCCAATCCGGATTTCGATGGGGTACCCAAAATTCGTTCGAAGTCTGATATATGCAAACAAACTATGTAACAATACTAAATTCGACGTTCCAAATGCGTTGGCGAAGTCAGATTTTAAAAAACTATTATTTTCATAAAGTTGACCTCCGTAATCCGAAATCACAATTTTCCAAATCAAGGGTCGAAATGAGATTTTAAAGCCGTAAAATCACACCAAACATGCTACCACCCTAAAATCAAAGTTCCGGATTTGCTGGTGAAGTTGAATTTTTCATCCGAGGTCGTTTCGACCAAATGTGGTTCTCACACCAATATTTTCAATTTTTCAACTTTTCGACCAATAGGTCGAAATAAACTCTGGTGCGCCAGGACCTGAACCAAGGTCTACCCAAACTAAAATCAATATTCCAAAGCTTTTGGAGCTGTCCATTCAGTCATCCGTTACACGGATCAAAAGATATCCACATAAGCCCAAAATAAGGCTCTCGAAGACATAAAAATCCACAATATCGCATAAATGGTACCAGAATGCACCGAAAATCATGTCAATCACCCCCACACCACAGAAATACCATAATGTAACCATGGGAGGGATAAAACAGTTAAATCACACAAAATCACAAATTTCACATATTTCATTAAATTTTCAGATCGTTACATTCATAGTTCTGAATTTATAATTTTTGGACTTATTTATTGCACTTGGGAGGTGGATATAATATCAAATTTGTTGGAATAAGGTGGGATATCTAGCTTTATGTTTGACATTAAATTTATACTTTGTTTGGACGAAGCTAAGAGATGAATTTATATCTTTAACCAAATAAAGTATAAATTTAATCCTAAACATAATCCAGAGATATTTCACCTAATACAATAAGCCATAAGGCCCTTTTTTCGAGCCCGGGCATTTCAACTTCCATTGTATGATTGTGGTTTCAGAACTTAAGTTTGGAGTCGCCAAATAAGATATTTGGTTCATCATGAATCAAAAATCTATCTCTATAACAAGCTTCTTAATTTGATTCGATCCATCATGCTTTGGACATCCCACCAAAATCAATGAGGATTCTTACAAACTTAATCATAAGATAATCAACCTTATCTTAAACCAAACGACCCCTTAATATATGTATTAATTAAGAAGTGCATGATTGGTTAAATAACAGTTATAACTGATGCTTTCTGGTGACAGAAATCATAATGGATATGCATATCTCATTTGTTGGATTCAACTGAAATTTTGAATGTGATTAACCCAAATGATTGCCTAAAATTAAATTCACACGAAACTTGAAGTGCGTAGTTTTTCATTTTAAAAATCTAAATTTTAAGAGAGAACATATTTTCTTATAATTTAATTGAGTTTCAGTTATACGCAATAATATTATAAGATGAAATTATTAATTTTTATCTGTTATACTAAATAGTTTTGTCTTATTTTTCGTTTCATTTTTTTTAAATTCACTTTTTATGAATATTGATTTGTAAATATTGTTTGAATGATTTTTCTTTTAATTTGTCGATGTATAAGATAAAGTCTACTTAATTATATATTATTTAATCAACCAGGTTCCATTTGTGTGGATCTGTCTAAAAACCGAAATTAGTGGTGAAAGTATTTCGTTACTAAATAACAAAAAACTGTGCTATTCCTACTTAGAAATAGATTAGCACGAATTAGTGATGAATTATAAAAAAATTCAATTCAGCGATGTATTTGTAATTAATTCTAATTTTTCTCTTGTAACTAACGTGCATGATTTCTTTGTTCTTGGTTAAGTACATGGAAATATATTTTGCTTTTTGAAAAGCGGTGAGATTTAAATCCAAAAACCTAGCTCTCCATGATGTGCTGATGACAACTTAAACTGTGTCGTTATTTTCTATTTCAAAGTTTAAACTATTAGAAAGAATATATATATATATATATATATATATATATATATATATATATATATATTT
The DNA here is from genome assembly GCF_002878395.1 of Capsicum annuum. NCBI lineage: Eukaryota > Viridiplantae > Streptophyta > Magnoliopsida > Solanales > Solanaceae > Capsicum > Capsicum annuum. Next base: position 27,407,865 of record NC_061114.1, read on the forward strand.
TAATTAGTTAATTATCTGATATATTTAACAGTACCCAACAATAAGGTAGACTTGGTCAACAGAATATAAATCTTGATTGGTTGACTCAATCTTTGCTTTAACATCAATTAATAATGTTGAAGAATTAAATGACATGAAATACAAAACTAAACTAGGCGGTGATTATGCTTCCCAAGATTGACTAAAGATTGTCCTAACATGGATTACTGATTTTAGAATATCTTTCGTTGAGATGGTGCATTTTGTATTGTAATTGTATTTATATATAAGCTACATTTCATTTTCGATAACCGTAGCAATTCAAGTCAGCTTGCATGAATCTTGACTAATTTTAAGGAATACTTGTCACCTTTCACTAACAACATATATCAGAGATCTCATGATACTCAACCCACGTCATTGATCATTAGACCACACCCTTGAATCAGTGGCGGAGCCAACATCTTAATTGAGGGGGTTCAAAATCGAAAAATGTGAACGAAATAATTAATTGAAGGAGGTTCAGCGTTAACTATATATATATGAAAAATAATTTTAAACTTGTATACATAGTATAATTTTTCGCCGAAGGGGGTTCGGATGACCCCCCTCACTATGAGCTGGATCTGCCACTGCCTTGAATATATATATAGAAGTTACATGCAACAACAATAATATATCCAATATAATTTGATAATGTGGGATCCGAGGAGGTTTGTGTGTATGCAGATAATATTCTCACCTAAAAAATAGAGAGATTTTCGGTAGACCCTAGGCTCAAGAAAAACAGTTTAAGAATATATATAGGTTCATGCAATAATAGAAATTCTTTTAGTATTAAGAATCCTAAATAAAGAAGATAAGCAATTACAAGTATTTTTAGAAGGAAAAATTACGTAAAAGTGTATCCAACAAAGTTACATTATAAAATGTAAAGCACTTTTTAAGTTCCTACCAGTAATGATCCAATTACAATTGTTTCCTCAACTATTGTAGCTGCTGTCATTCTACCATATTTTTCAGTGACAAAACATCAAACGCTTTGTCTTCATCATATTCTTCCTTGTCATCATCCAATTCCAATAAATAATCATTTTTAGTTTCATTTTTTCCCTCTTCTAAGTCTGAATTCATCAACAATCTCAACAACCCAGAATTGCAAAATTTTATCTTTGCACAACACTGTTTATCAAAATTAATTTTGAAGCAACACTCATTTCTCAATTCACCTGATTTCACGCAAAAATTACAAAAAAAAAAAGGTCCAACATTGCAATACCAACTACATTGATACACCCTCAAACCCAAACCAAACAACAAGAACAATGAACCATCCAAGTAGAAGATTCCCAAATCTCAAATCAACATTCATCTTCAAATGCTCTAGGGGTTCAACACAATTCATGAAAATAGAATCTAAGAAATGATTCAGAATTCTCTTATTGAACTCAATAGAAGCTCAAAACATAAAATTTAAAGTGATTTAGAGGATATTTGAGTTATATTTCAGAAAATACTCATGGAGGAAAAGAACGAGTAAAGTTTCATTAATTTCATAATAATCTTCAATCCGAGTGAGTATTGCTAGAAATGAACGAGTATGTATTGAGGAAATCAAATCTGAAGTTTTGGATAATTTATTATAGTTTTTGAGGTATTTTTGAATGAATCTGATGCCTGAAATCAAGGAAGAAGAAGTAGTTAATTTTTTGTATACCTGTGTATAATATTGTATATTAGTGTACTATATACTTCTTATAATTTTGCATAATTGGGTGTATATATATACAATTATACAATAATATATAAAATTATAAAACTATGTACTCTCTCTCTCTCTCTCTCACACACACACACACACACACATGTAATGTTTAAATAATGTATGTACATTGTATAAGTGTGTATAAAGCAAATAGGAAGAAGAATATCACCGGAATAAAAAAACTGTATTGTATATTGTTATACAAAAAAATAGACTTCGTTTTCTTCCTCGAATTCAAGCACCAAATTCAACCAAAAATACCATAAAATCATACTAAATCATCTAAAATTTCGAATTTGGGTTCCTCAATATATAACCAATCTTTTGCAACAGTGCTAACTCAAAATAGAGCTTATTTATAGAAATTCGTGTTTTAAATTTTGAAGCTTTGAGCTTCAACAATGGATGAACCAATTTTATTCTATTTAATGTAATATGGAATAATTAAAAAAATTAATCAATTAGAATTGAATGACAAAAGTAAACTGAGCTAGATATTAGCGATTCAAAACTTATGATTTTCTGTTGCTGCCAATGAAGAAAGTTATGCCTTTTCTTAAAGAAAAATGTCAATGAAGAGAGATAAGAAAAGGAAGAACTGAGAAGAAGAAGGAGAGGAATCACCATAAAAGGTTAGTTTTCAGTTATAAGGCAAACTATTTTAATTTGGAAAATGAAATTATAATGTAAGTTTTGGTCTAATTTTTTGCAATATAAGTTTGCAATGTACTTTTATAAACAACCCTGTTTAGAATATTATCTTCATTATGAGAAGCTTCCTCAATGCACTTAACTTATATATTCTTTTCTAACTTGATCATTACTGTAATTATTTGGGTTGTAGATATAGAGAAAATTAGGAATATTTTTATGCTATGTTGGTATGTGATCTTGTTGTGCTTCTAAATAATTTCTTTATTTTAATGCACTTCTTTCCTTTTTTTCTTCTTTAAAAAAATTGAGTAAAAGTAAAAAAAGTTAAAAATATTCGAGTGAGTTATAAATTATAAACTAATGAACTAGTCCTTTTATTAGTTTTCAGAATATTAACACTTTTTTTTCTTGGTCAACGAGTTAATATTATTCGAATTACCATTTCAAAAGTAATTAATAATTTTAAAATTAAAAGATATTTTTGATCGATGATTATTTCATCTGTCAGTTTGGCAAGTAAACTTCTTATGCTTTCAAAGTATTTTGTAATTTTTATGAGTTAACATTTATCATTCAAAGAAAAGTAGTCTGTTACGGTCCAAATAGTCATGATTGACATCATCACAATGGCGGGAGACCTATTTAACCCCACCCTCACTAATTAAGTCCAATACTCATTCAGTTTACGTTTTATCAACATTATCATTATAAAGTCACTCAAACCCAAATATTCATTAAGAAAATAAAGTTTCAACCTAAACAATTATCAAACTAAAATAAAGTGCAGAAATTCTCTATCTATTACATTTTTCGAGACCTAAAGTCACAGTATAAGAACAACTATGAATATCAAAGACTATAACTAAGAAATTATTCAGAAATACTAAATAATTATGAAAATGTCTTAGTCCTAAAATAAAGAACATGAACAGAAGTAAAATAATTCAATGACTGCCAGATCATGGTGCTCACTCTTGAATCAAAGTCTAGAACTGCTAGCTAAAGTTGAGATCTCATCTCAAACATTGGAACACGCTCTGCACTCAATAAAAAAAGAGTACAGGTAGCATCGGTATATCAACAAGCACTGTAGGCATCATAAGTTGAATCAACTCAACACCATACAAATAGATAAATCAAACATAAGCAACAAAAATTAAGACAACTTACAATTAGAGTAAACTAACTATAGATGTGACATTTCACTTCAACAAGAGTACAGGTACAAGATTACACTTTCAACACTTTGGTAAATTCTTCAACAAGGTTCACTTTAACATAGATTTATAAATCTAATGCTTTTGATGAATGCATGTACTCAAGGTGTACGTATCACTTTTTTTCATCTCAGCATCATCAACATCTCATCATAATCAATATCAATCTCCACATTATCATCATCATTTCAATATCATCATTTTCCTTATCAATATCATCATCATCATGGTCTCACTATCATGATTAATATCATTAACTCATCTTCACAACACCATCACAAATCACCATCAATAAATATGAATATGAAAATACAGTAATAATCACAAGTAGTGCATGACTACAATTAAAAATACTTAATTTACATATAATAATAAAGTCAATCAAGTCTAGCTGCTACAAATAAACTGTAACATAGCTCAATTCTCTGCTCGAAATCACCTTTAGGCCACGAGCTTGTCTTTCCTTTCCCTTTCACTTCGTTCTTAATCTATGATAACAAGTTTACATGCCTATTTTAATTATTTCATCCTTTCTAACCATTAGGGATCAATAATCAACAATTTTAACCATAAATTTGCCTACTTCATCATCCTATGATTTTATATCCTGTAACTCTCATGAATTCTACTTTATTTAATATGAACAACCATAATTCTACACCAAATAGTATTTTCTAACACTCTAGGATCATTAACAATTGATTTTAATCACTTTCTCATCAATTCACCTTTAGTTCATAAATTACAGCTAAACCCCAATTTCTATTATGAACATGATTCTAGCGATTTGTAATAATTTTAGAAGTAATTCATGTTTAGAATTTTAGGAAATCTTATATCCAGAGATGAAAATTCTAAAAATTTGTAGAAAATTGCTTTCATTAGTGCCTTGATTTGTTATTTTCAAAAATAAAATAAAAAATATGTTTCTGAATTTTAAAACTGAAAATTGTGTTTTACCGCTATGGAGATAAAGTTACAACTGCATCGGTACCACTGCAGTGGTAAAAATTACCGCTATAGTGGTTCACAATGAAATGAGGTTACCTCTGCAGTAGTTTTGAGGTTGAATCTTAGGGTCTCTCATCAAATGAATCTATTTTACAGCACACCCCTTAAAATACGACGACGTGAACTAACTTTTTCATGATAAATTCTATAACCAGAATTCTATTGATCCATTTTACATATTGAAAGTTGCTAGACTTTTTAAACTATTACTCTATCTAAAAATCAAGTCAAACACCCTAAGAATTATCACATTAATACCAAGTTTTTTTAAACTATTCCACCATTAAAATTCATCTAATTTGAATTTCTTATAACTTGTTTAAGGGAAATTTAACAAAGGTTCTACTCCTTATTTTAGCATAATACAATTTGGGTCGTTACATTAGGTACCAATTTACCACTCGCTTATTCTTGAATAACAACTAGCCCAAAATAATGCAACTAAAACAAGAGTATTTACTGGAGTTTATTAATAAATGCGGGTACTACTTGCGCATATCCACCTTCGTCTGGATGATTTATCCTTTGAAATTTTATAGATGGAATGACTTCGGTTCTTAATTTCATCACATGTCTATCCAATATAGCAATTGACTCCTCTTCTTAAGAGACCTCTTTGTCAAACAATTTGGAATCCCACTGAATAATGTAATCTCTATCTCCATAGTACTTCTTAAGCATGGATACATGAAATATCGAATGAACTTCATACAATATATGAGGCAAGGGCAACTTATAGGCTACTGACTTCATTCCCTTTAAAACCTCAAAGGTTCCAATGTACCTCAGACTCAACTTACCCTTGTTACCAAAATACATTGCTCCCTCTATGGGCGACACTTTCAAAAGTAGCTTCTCACCTATCTCAAACTTCATATCTCTTACCTTGTTATCTATATACTCTTTTTGTCATCTTTGAGATGTTTTCTTATATCCAACTTACCTTCTTCATCAAATTTTTAAGCATATTATGCCTCAAGGCTTCACCGTAAATGCATCAAACCATCCTATAAGCGACCTATATCTTCTATCATAAAAGGCTTCAAAAGAAGCCATATCAATATTGGAGTGGTAGGTATTATTGTAGGCAAACTCACATAGGGGTAAGTACAGGTCTCATTAACCCTTGAAATTTGTCACAAGCCTAAAGAATATCCTTGAGCACTTGAATAGTTTGTTCTAACTGTCTTTCGGTCTATGGATGAAATGCTGTACTCAGGTCCAATCTCAACTACAACTTTGACTGAAACTTCTCCCAAAAATTAGAGGTAAACAGAGTACCTCTATTTGACACAATAGAAATAGGAACCCCATACTTTAGATAAATTTTGACCAATTTAGAATTATCATAATCTACCCTTACCGAAATAAAATAATCCGACTTGGTCGCTCGATCGATGATAACCCCTATAGAGTCACTCTTTCTCAAGGTCTTAGGAAGACTTCTCCTGAAATCTATGGTTATTCTTTCCCACTTCCAGTTCAAAATGGGAATCCTTTAAAATGTACGACTAGGTTTCTGATACTCATACTTAACCTATTGTCAATCTTGACACTTGTTCACAAAATCTACAATGTCACACTTCATTCTTCTCTACCAATAATGTTTTCTCAAGTCTCTATACATATCGATTGCATCCATTTATATATAATACTTGGAATTGTGAGCCTTTACCAGAATAATAAAAATCAATTTAACTACACGAGGCACACATAAATGACCAAAATTCTTAACCATCCTTAGTAATCAAGAATTGCCCCTCTAGCCTCACCTTGCAATACTTTTTCTCTAAGGTTGATCAACTTTTTAGCCTTAAACTATTTACTTTTGATATAGTTAAAGAACGTGGATCTAGCCTTTATATGAACTAGAACCCCTTCCTCACTAGTCAACTATTGTCTCTAGAAAATGGGTTCTTCGATACCTCCAATAATGCCAGGCTTTCCATGCTTACAAACTTCTGACTTGATGAACTTGCCACCATATTGACCTTGCCCAGATGATATAAAATTGATATGTCATAGTCCTTGATCACTTTCATCCATTTTCCCTGCCTCAAGGCCATGTCTCTTTGGGTGACCACATGCTGCAAACACTACAAGAAAAACAGCCTATTAGGAAGGGAAATCTGGTCTCAAAGATTCCAAATCTTGTCCCAATTGTTTTTTTAGGAAGGAAAAAAACTAGTCACGTCCCTTCCTAACAGGCTCCGCCGCTAAAGCTTAACAGCAACGAGTCAACAAAGATGGTCCTTAAAATCCTTTTGAGACGCCAAAAAACCCAGTCCTAATTATCTTTTAGTGATGGTATATCTTGTCCCAATCGACTAACTACCTGGTCGTAATTATCCTTTTGCGATGATATATCTTATCCCAAATAGACTAACTACTTGGTCATAATTATCTTTTAGCAATGGTATATCTCGTCTGAATAAACTAACTACCTGATCCTTAATTATCTTTTAGGTACGAGAAATACTTGGTCCTAAATTATCCTTTAGCGACAAGCAAAATTATTTTCCTAAATCAACATTTAAGAATGAGCCGTATCCTGGTCGTAGATCAACTTTTAAAGACGAGCGATATTCTAGTCCTAGATCAAACTGATAACAAGAATCTTGATACAAAAACATGATATAATTAGAGACCAAAAACTTAATTAACATTTAGAGACAAGCAACTTGCTTCTCTAGCATTCCATGAATTGCTCACCTTTTCAAATCTTTATTTTCCCCAAAATCAAAACAAATAGCTCCAAAATGATTACATTTTGAATTAAGATGCAAATATAAAATAAATATTTGAGATTAAATTATGCATCAACACTAGGATATGAGGTGCATTTAAGCTTGGTATCAATTTTCTCAAATTTGCTTAATCTTCTAGGAAGGCCCAGTCTTGAGTGCATAGTCTAAATCATCGATCAAGTCATTGACATATTCAATCCCAACTGAAATTCTGATCAGATCCTCAGTAAGACCTCTAGGATCTCGTACTTCAGCCGGTCTGCTTGCATGGGACATGAAGCAAGGAAAGCTTATGAGCGGCTTAACCCTTCCTGCAAATTTTTAGGATCACATAACATATTTGGATAGCAACAAAAGGAAAATTTAAATAGAAGAACAGGTACATAATGAACGGCATCAATATAGGCATAAATTTGAATTAAATATGAAACATAAGATCTTGTATAGCATGAACAAGAGAGGTCAATTGATGAATCATTTTTGTCACTCGGTACCATACCATTGTCCTGTAGACACGTTCAAGAGGTCAAATTGTTCCAGTGCCATGAGATGTTTACAAGTAATAGTTATTGCAATTTTCATCTTCATTCGACATACCATTTTTTCTCTCCCCTAGTAGAAAACAAAATCTACAATTATAATTGAAGCTGAAATTCTGATCTCTGGCTAGTTTATCCTAAAAACAACCGAAAAGCCTAAATAATTATCTATGTCTATCTCTCTTGCAACTGGAAGTATTCTATGGATAGCAGATATACTTGATTTAAGTTTGGTATGAAGTAGTTCAACACACCATCTCCTAGTCTTTTTGTTAGATTTAGAGTTAAAACGCTCCATGTCTAGGTTATTTTGCCTATCCTTGATAGCACTAATATAGAAGCATATTGCCCATGCTTCCATCTTTTTCTGCATTATTCATTCTTACAATTTATTATTACATGGTGTTTTCAAAAAGAAATATTATTTTGATACTCCTTAACAATCTGTGTATTCCACACAAAGGAGTAGACACATTTGAGAATAAACACCGTTCTCTTATGAGATTTTCATCCCCACTAGAATATAGTTTCAGCCTTCCCAGTACAAACAATATTGCATGTTTAATATCATCAAGAAGAAAAAGAGAGAGGCCAAAATCATGTATTGTACACTTTGATAAGAAAAAATGATTTTAGGTATCGGAGAAAGTAATTGAGCATAAGCTAAAACTAACAAAAATTGACTGTAATGCTGATGTATTTGGTAGCCTCAACAATATGCTTCGAGAGTGCCAAAGAGCCTTTCAAAAAACTTAGGACCGATCCTTCGCCCTTGGCCTATAAGTTGATCGAGAATCAGACACATATCTTCTAAGAAAAAGCTCGCAATCTCTAAAAATGTTGTTGCACACGCATCAAGAGGGACTGGCATAAACACAATGATATTTTGAGATAAAATAACAATATAAAGGCAACAATTATAAATGAGATGAAAGAAAGAAAGGGAATTAAAGTGTTCCAACCTTGTTGTATTTTGCCAGTCGCTCACTTCGGTAGGGTGCTCCCGTATTGATCTGCGTTATGGGAGAATTTAAAAGAATATTAGTATGCTGTTGGAGGTTAAAAGGGTGGAAAAGATTAACCAACATTTAACATCTGGAAGTTGAGAATACCTGTCCATTAGCCAAACCAACATACAGATCTGTGATAAAATTATCCTCTGTTTCACCACTTCGGTGACTGATCATAACACCCCAGCCCACAACTTTAGAATCTAATGCTACTTGAATAGATTTTGTCACAGTACCAGTCTGGTTAACCTGCAATATTTTGAAAGATAATGAGTCAGGCTCTCACTAGCATGTGCATCTAAGAGGACTGAACCCGTGAATAACCTGATATTGAAAAAAGTTGCTTTTTCTATGTCTGTATTTTCTCCTTTCCCATTAAAACTTGAAACAAAACTATACATAAGAAAAGTGATATAGTTCATGCGAACTATGATGAGTCAAGTGCTTCAAGTTATACCTGAAAAAAAGGGACTTAGATTAATCCTAAGTTGAGCCGGAGTCTTCAGTTTAGTTGCCGCAGCCGTGTCGATTTCTCCAAAAATACACTACTATTAGATAATCCGATACACACCAATTGACATTTCTAAAGTGTCTGAGCAACACAGTATTAATCACACCATAAAGAAAATATGCAAACATAAAGTTCATTCAAAAAGGTTCATAAACATACTGTCTTATGACAAATGCGTTCATTCAAAAAGGTTCATATACATACTAGTATTGTATTGTTTAAACTAAGATCTTCCTAGGATGATTCCTACTAGTTAAATACAAGTCTTTCTAATGGGAAAATACTTGGCTTTTAGGTTATCAAAAAGGAAAAAATACTCGACTTTTTTCGGAGAAATGCTCCAAATTAAGCACCATTGTTTTAAGGCTCTTCCTGTTAATGTATTAAGGCTATTTCTCTTATAAGTGCTCAAGATCAACTCAAAGGTGTTGTGCCTTACAGGTAGCATAACTTCACTTTGCTTCTTTACTTTATGTACAATTAAGTTTTAGAACTTTGAGCAACTAAGCAATTGAAATGAGAAAAAATCCAACAGATGGAACAAGGCAGCTATGCTACAGAAATGTGTGTGTTTCTTAAAGACAAATCTTTACCTTCAACAACAATGCATTGCATGCCTTTTTCTAAATTGCTTCAGCAATTATCTTTGGATTGGTCACCAAAAAATCATCACCAACAAGCTGAATATCAACTGAAGATTGTAGAGATTCCCAAGAGCTCCAATCATTTTGGTCAAAGGGATCTTCAATAGATACAATAGAAAAATCTTTGACAAACTCCTTGTAGAGTTCACAAAGGCCCTGAGAGCTAAGTACATGAGCTCCATCATTTGGTTGATTCTTGAAATTGAGTTTATATTTTGCATCTTTTGTCAAGAACTCTGATACTGCTACATCCATGACAATTTTAATCTATACCAATCTTTCAATTAGGAAGTCCAGAACTTCCAAAAATATAATAATTTAATAGAACTACAAGGCTTAAAAGAAAATTGGCCTTGCCAGTGTAACCAGCCTTCTCAATTACATCCATAAGAAATACTAGCCCTTCCCTATTATCCCAAACATTTGGAGAAAATCCACCCTCATCACCAACATTGCATGCATCTTGCCCGTACTTAGCTTTGATAATTCCCTTTAGAGTGTGGTAGACTGTTCTCCAATCAAGTATGGAAAACTAAAATACTATGTAAAGAGATCTTATTTACAAGTTAGTAGAACACATAATATGCAAAGGTTACTTCTCCTAATGCAGATTTACTGAAACTAACACTATTTTGTCAAAGTGAGACAAATAGCCATCAAGAAAGAGGGAGGAAATTTTATATTTACATTATTTTCTTTAATCATAATTCCAGAAGATAGAAGGAACAGATATTTACATTATTTTCTCACCTTCACTATCCATACAAAGTGCCTCACCAAATGTTGATGCTCCAACAGGTAGAATCATGAATTCTTGCATAGCTAAATTGTTACCAGATGGCTCCTTCCATTTATCTCATTAAACGCTGGAACCGGCATTATAAGTTCTTTGGTTCCATATATTTCTTGAATGTTTTTATACAAAGGTACTACTTTTGCTCCATCACCAGCTTTACACATATGAGTGAGACTCCAAGAATGGAATTAGCCCCAAGTTTTGATTTATTAGGAGTTCCATCAATATCCATCATAACATCATCGACATCAGTCTGGTTTCTTCACAAGAAGAAAAGAGAATGGCCATATTTAAATGAAACCAGAGAAGTATTAAGAAGCCGCCAAGGTAGCCCTTCTTTCTATGACATTTATTATTATACAGAAACAAACTTAAATGATGGTCACCAAAAGATAGCCAGCACTATATGATATATGTATATATGTGGGTAACCGTGTATAACTTGTGTACATTGAACTACCTATCATAAATATTTTTGGCTATGTGTAACCTCTCATTTATTATTAGGCAATATTGCACCAATATTCTCTTCTCAACAATCTTTTGAGATGTCTTGGTATGTTATGTCATCTTCTTAATGTCTACCTCAACTTGAACCAAGCGAAGCTTTAGCAAATTTCATTATGACTAGCCAAAATCATATATGCAATAACCTAAGTTTTCAGCTAATTGACAACCAATGAAGACTTGTAGTAAAACTTAAACTTACTCGACCCCTTTTATACTCTCTTCATTTCAATTTGTTTGTCATGGCTTTTTTTTTTTACTCTATTTTAAAAAGAATGTTTCTTTCCTTTTTGGCAACTCTTTAATTTCACTTTTTCGATGCCATGTTTAAGACCACAAGATTAAAGCACATTGTGGTACATTCTACATATCTCACAAGTATCCTTTACTTTCTTCAACTTCGTTTCAAGTTAAAATTAGACAAACAAATTGAAATCGAGCGAGTAATGAGCAAACAAAATGGCTTACATAGTAATGGATCATACATAACCCCTTATACTAACATAGAAGAACCTTGATTATTGTCCAAGTCCTCTAAACAACTCTTTCTGATCATTAAAAATGCTCTAAACAAACTTTCACCTTGTTAAGTAGGAAAACTACTATTTTGTAAAGTACTGTAGGTATTGAGAAAGAATATTACTAAAAGATCAAAAATTTCACATTACAAAAAAGAAGTACTAAGATTAAATTATCTGTCATTAACACCAACAAGCTTCGGTCCCAAAAACTCATTAATATTTTTGACAGCATTGAGTACCCCTTTACCTCCATATATACTCTTATCACCATCTCTAAGATCTAATGCCTTGTAGATCCTAGTAGAAGCTCCACTCAAAACCACCGATCGGTAAAGAAGATCATTAACGGTAATCAAATCAACTTCAACCGTTGGATTTCCCCTGCTGTCTATGATCTACTTCACCTTCACATATTTCACCTTGGAAGCTGCCTTAGATGCAAATTCCGATGGAGCAATGGCGATGGAGCAGTGAATGGACATAGATTGAATCTTTTGGGTTCTAGGTAATGAGAAAAACGGTGTTTGTGATTTGAGTTTGGTGGAAATGAAGGGTTTAGGTAATGAGAAAATGATGTTTGTGATTTTTATTAAAAATTTTACTAGCATTTTGGTGGTATTTCTTTCCTTCTTAAGATTCTAAATTATTAGAGACCAGTTAAATCTTTTTTGAGGACTAGAATTTATACCTTCATAATAAATTGCACAATTAGGGATGAGAATATAGTCTCATCTCAATAAATATACTTTTAGAAATGAGATTATATTCCGGTCCCTAAATGTTGATCTTAAATAGACCTTTTTGTTGTAGTGAAACTATGATAGTATGTGAATACTGATTTCACCCCACAAAGATGTATCTCAAAATTTTCAAAGTAAAGACCATAACCACCAACTCCAAGTCATGGATGGGATAGTTCTTTTCATAAGGCATCAGTTTTGTCAAAGCATAATTAATCACATTCTCTTCCTGTATCAAAATAACACCTAAACTCAACTGTGAAGCATCGCCAAATACAATGAAATCTTTACCTTCCATAGGCAAAGTGAGAGTTAATGCTGAAGTTTAGAAAGTTTTGAGAGTCTGAAAGCTCTCCTCACACTTGTCATCCCATATAAATAAAACTTCCTTTCAAGTTAAACGAGTTATATGCAAAGCAATAACAACAAACCCTTTTACAAATAGATGATAGTAACGGTCCAACCCATAAAACTATGAATCTCAATAATATTTGTTGATCTAGCCAATTCTTAATGGCTTTAACTTTCTAGGGTTTTACTATAACCCCTTCCTTAGATACCATATGCCCCAAGAAAGACACTGAAGACAATCAGAACTCACACTTGAAATATTTAGCATATAGTTGATTCTTTTTAAGCAATCCTAATACTGTATGCAAATGAGCTTCATGCTATTTTACACTTTTATATTAAACCAGGATGCCATCAATGAAAATAATAATGAAAGAATCTAAGAATGACTTAAAAACTCTGTTCATTAGACTTATAAAAGCAGCTGGGGAATTGGTTAGATCAAAAGATATAGCTAAAAACTCATAGTGCCCATATCGAGTTTAGAAAATAGTCTTTGGAATGTCATCCAACCTAATCTTGAGCTAATGATAACCTAATCTTAGATCAATTTTGGTGAGGTTGGTTAGTTATTACCATCTATTTTCTAAAAAAATTGTTATTATTCCTTTGCATATAACCCATCTTTTGTAGAAGGAAGTCTCATTTGTGTGGGATGACAACTGTGAGTAGAGCTTCTAAAAGCTTAAGATTTTGTTGACCTCAGCTTTGATTCTCATATTGCATTTGAGGTAAGGATTTCATTGTATATTATGATGCCTCATGATTGGTTTAGGTGTTGTTTTGATGTAGAACCAGAACATGATTGCTTACGCTTCAAGATAACTAAAGATTTATGAGAAAAACTACCCTACGGATGATTTAGAATTTGTACTTGTGGTGTTTAACTTAAATATTTAAAGGCATTATCTATATGGGGTGAAGTATGAAGTGTTTATAGAACACCGCAACCTACTATATGTGTTTATGTAGAAGGATCTAAATCTAAGATAGAGAAGACAGATGAGCTGATTAATAACTATGACATCTTAATCCTACATCACTAAGGTAAAGCCAACATGGTGGTAAATGCATTGAGCCAAAAACCAGTGATCATGGAAAGTTTGGCATTACTAGAGGTGTCCAGTCACTATTGATGAGAGAGATATAATATTTGGCTAAATATTTTTTGAGATTCCAGAGGCTTGTGAAGGAATGGTGTTAGCACATGTAAAGGTCAAGTCCACATTCTATGATCAAATAAAAATAGATAGTTTGAGGGCAAAAAGTTAAATAACCTTAGGGAAAATGTGTTTTAAGGGGAAGTAAGAGAGACTATTCTTGATAATAAGGGAGAATTAAGGATTCGAGGGTGGTTATGCATTCCTCAAGTAGGAATTTTGATTCCAACTATTCTAGTAGAGGCTCATAATTTTAAGCACTCTATACGTCCAAGTGCCAACAAGATGTATTGGGACACGAGATAACATTATCAATGGCAAAGAATAAAATGGATATTATGGATTTAGTAACCAAGTTTCAAAGTTTCTCATAGGTTAAGTATAAGAACCAAAAGCTTGGTATTATATTTCAAAGAATGTCCATTTTGGAATGGAAGTGGAAAATGATAATGGATTTTGTAGTTGGACTTCTAACAATAATGAGAAAGTGGGACTCTATATGGGGTCATCATAGATCGATTGACTAAATTGATTCATTTTATCCCATTAATAATAGACTATAGTGCGACTAAGCCGACTAGGATTTGTGTAAATGAGATTGTAAATTTATAAGGGGTATCAATTTAGATTATGTCAAATTGAGGTACTCAACTTACCTCTAATTTTTAGGAGAAATTCCATTCAAAATTAGAGTCTACATTAGATCTAAGTACAAATTTCTATCCATAAATTAAATGCAATCAAAGCTAAACTGTCTAAGTGTTAAGGAGTGAGGACATGTTTCAAGCTTGTGTTATGGAATTCGACGGTCTGTGGGATCAATACTTATCATTGTGTGAATTTTCCTACAATAATATCTACTACTCTAGTACTGACATAGATCGTTTTAAGACCTTATATGGTAGGAGATATAGGTCTTTAATTAGATGGTTTGATGTATTTGAGTTGAGACCTTGGGTATTTATATGCTTAAGGATTCGATGGAAAAAGTGAGGTTCATTTAGAAAAAGCTCATAGTAGCCCAGAGCCAGTAGAAAGATTATGTTGACAATAAAGTGAGAGATGTAAAATTCATAGAAGGAGAAAGAGTACACCTAAAGTTGTCACCCATGAAGTATAATACCCTGGATTTTTTATCCTTAAAAAATTTCATTGATTTATGTTTTCTGGACAGGATATGACTAAGGTTTACCAATCATAAATTAGGGTACGGTACTTATAGGTTGGTCGTATGCTGACTAGTGTTGGTTAGTGGGTTGGATTGGTTCGCAGAATGGATACGACTTAGTGGATACTAGTCGTATGGGTGGATATAGGTCATCTGGGGGTTCTCCTTTACTTAATCTTAGAATTGGTAGCTTAACTTGTATCTAAGTATGAGTGGCTCACCATTAGCTGTAAGCTAGGGTACGAGTCATACCATGGACTCGTATAGTGGATAGTGTTCAATCCTCTTTGATTCTATTTTGCCAGGGGTACAGGTCATATACTTTGGGTATGACTTGAATTGGGTAAGTCATACCTTGGATAGTGTTGGGTCCAAGAAGGAGGCCTAGGGTATGAATAGTGGGTACCACTCTTATTGAAGGGTACGACTGGTATGAGTAGTCGTACCCCCTGACGGGAATTTTATGTAGCTTAAGTAAGGGCAATTTGGATATTTCTCCACTTAACCTATTAAGGCACCATAACTTTTAACACACTTGAGAGGTTATTTGTGCTATTATTCTATTCATTAACACTTAGAAAACACTTTGTAATCCTCTCTTAGGATTTTGGGTAAAGGAAGGCTAGGGTTTCACTAAGGTGATCAATTTGGGGTTTGTTTTGGTAATTTATCTCCACCATCTACTCAATTTATGGCATGTACTCCTCCTCTCATTGTTCGTTCCAACTAAAGGCATATTCTATATATTATTTTCATGGCATAATTGTTATATGGTTTTGGATTTTCAAATATATATTGGTTTTTTTGGTTATAATGGCTTGGTTATGATTTTCCTATGCTTTAATTAGATATTTACCTATTTTAATGCTAGTTTGGTACTTGGTTGCATGGAAATGGTTAATTGGTATTTGGTCTTGGTTTTGGAAATACTATG
>NC_061114.1:27800413-27801017 GCF_002878395.1 Capsicum annuum
CTTGGGGCTACTCGTAGCCTCAAGCTAACCCTTTGAGCCATTTTCATTCAGTTCAACACAAATCAACGGGGTTTTCATAAATAACCCTCAAATATCAACAAAGTAATCATCATCCAAGAATAAAAGAATTTCAGAAAGATAACAAAATACGACTTATTAGTCAACTCCCAACATCTATACTAGTCTGACAAGCCTCTAAGAAAATCAATAAAACTAGCGAGCCATTGAGACATGTCGCAACTGACTTATACTCAGTTATCAAATATAAACAATTCTGTGAAACCAACGTCAGACATCACATCCTCGAAACATGAGGACTCACCACGACATAGGATATAGAACAGTGTGCCTGAAGAATCACTGTCGAACTTAGAACTAAGCACCTGAACCTACATTTCAAGAAAATGCAGACCACATCCAAAGATGTGGGTCAGTTCCATGGAAAGGAACCAAGTATATGGGGGTGTATGCAGTTTTATAAACATCATCACCATAAATATTTATAAGAAATATGCAGGATGTATGAAAGACTCACATAGCCCGAAGAAAATTATCATAATCATGAGAGAATGAAATAAGTATAATAACACATGTGAGTCATCAT
>NC_061114.1:27804017-27891879 GCF_002878395.1 Capsicum annuum
ATCCAAATTAGATAAAACCAATTTTATTAGAAAGAGGACTCTCATATCTTTCCATTGATATATAGTATCTCACCCAGATCATTGTGTACGAGGAGTTATGATCGTTTGAAGTTGACCCAAAAATTCGCTTTTGATAGGTTGAAGTAGATCGTCCATAACTTTTTTCTCCGATAGACAAATTGGATGAAACCAATTTCATTGGAAAGAGGACTCCCAGAGCTTTCCGTTTATATATAATATATCACCCAGATCATTATGTACAAGGAGTTATGATCATTTAAAGTTGAAGCAAAAATATGCCAGGCCTCAGTACTTTTTTCTGCACATTTTACTGTTCACTACTATTCACGGTTCGATCGAAATGTTCATAACTCATCGCTCGGGTGTCCGTTTTGGATGATCCACATATCGTTGGAAAGATTATTTGACACTCTACGCAATGGTTGGACATAATTTAAGACATTCTGTACGAAAAATTTATAATTCATTCTAGAAGATAGAACCCAACACGTTTACGCACAAAATTTCAACGAAAAATTTCCCGGGGTATTACATCATCCTCCCCTTAGAAACATTCATCCTTGAATAATGCTAGACATGCCAAGATTAGATAGGGAATAGAGAATACATCTGAAACCACTCGTTAGACTCATCACCACATCGTTTCTCACTCCGAATGCAACATAGAATGCATAAATTAAAGAAACTACAGCTGAACACATAATAAATGACAGCTGAACTGCTGCAACTTTTATCAAAAGTACATGATTTAGGAAAGAACGGTACCTTTGGCTTGATCGGAGTTCGAGAAAAATAGGTGCGGGTACTTGGATCGCATATCCGCCTCAGCTTCCCAAGTTGCACCCTCAACAGATTGGTTTCGCCACAACACCTTGACCAAAGGAACTTCTTTGTTCCTTAGTCGTCGGACACTGAAATCAAGAATCTCAACAAAAATCTCATCAAAAGAAATATTTTCTAGAATGTCAGCACTCACATAGGAATCCACTACCACAGCATCGCTAATATGCTTTCTAAGCATGGAGACATGGAATATTGGATGAACAGAGGACAACTCGGAAGGCAACTCGACCTCATAAGCTACCTTACCAACACGGATAAGAATTTTGTAAGGACCAACATAACTGGGACTAAGCTTCCCCTTCTTTCCGAATCTCTTCACCCCCCCCCCCTTCATGGGTGAAATTTTTAGATATACTAGGTCACCAACTTCAAACTCAAGGTCTCTCCTTCTAACATCCGCATATGACTTCTGACGACTCTGCGCAGTTTTCAACCTTTCCCTAATCAACTTAACTTTTTCCATAGCCTCAAATACCGAATCAGGACCACTCACAGCCGCTTCACCCACCTCGAACCAACCTATGGGTGATCTACACTTCCTTCCATATAAGGCTTCAAATGGAGCCATGCCAAATACGAGAGTGGAAACTATTATTGTAAGCAAACTCTATCAACGGTAAGTGATCATCCCAACTTCCCTTAAAGTCAAGTGTAGAAGCTCTCAACATATCCTCTAAGGTCTGGATGGTCCGCTCAGCCTGACCATCAGTCTGCGGATGAAAAGTAGAACTCAAAAGCACTTGGGTACCAAGACACTTCTGAAAAGCTTTCCAAAATTGTGAAGTGAACTCAGTACCCCTATCCGAAATGATAGACAAGGGAACTCCATGCAGTCTGACTAGCTCTCGGATATACAATCTAGCATAATCCTCAGTAGTATATGAAGTATGAACAGGCAAGAAATGAGTAGACTTAGTCAACCTATCAACCACAACCCAAATGGAATCATGATGGCGTCGGGAAGGAAGTAAACCAATCACAAAGTCCATATTTATCTCTTCCCACTTCCAGGTGGGAATACTAAACTCTTGCATCATACCACCAGGTCTTTGGTGTTCAACCTTAACCTGTTGGCATGTTGCACACTTAGCTACAAATGCTGCTATTTCTTTCTTCATGCCACTCCGCCAATAGATTTCCCGCACGTCTTGGTACATCTTGGTGGCACCAGGATGAATAGAATATCGTACCCCGTGCACTTCAGCCATAATCCTCTGTCTCAGATCATCAATATCCGGGACACACAATCTACCCTGCAATCTCAACACACCATCTCCCTCTTGGGAGAAAACCTCTACTTTTTGGTCCTTGACTGACTCCTTCAGTCTGACCAAACTAGCATCTAAGTATTGCTTTTCCTTCACTTCCGAAACCAAGGAAGGTTCAGAACTACTCTGAACCCCTATACTACCTTTGGCAGAATCAAACAACCTAACCCTCAATCTAGCCAAACGATGTACATCACGAGCCAACTCTTTCTTACCTTCTACCACATGCGAAACACTACCCATGGACACTCTACTTAGGGCATCCACCACAAACATTGGCCTTGCTCGGAGGGTACAACACACTCATATCATAGTCCTTTAACAATTCTAACCATCTTCTCTGTCTAAGATTCAATTCTCTCTGGGTAAACACATACTGCAGACTCTTATGATCAGTGAAAACATCAACATGGACACCAGACAAATAGTGTCTCCAGATTTTCAAAGCAAACACAACAGCAGCCAACTCAAGATCATAGGTGGGGTAATTTTTCTCATGGGGTTTCAACTGTCTAGAAGCATAAGCTATCACCTTACCCTTATGCATCAATAACAACCCAACCCAACTCTCGAAGCATCACAGTATACCACAAAACCATCAACACCATCAGGCAAAGTCAAAACAGGGGCTGAGGTGAGTCGAGTCTTCAACTCCTGAAAACTCTTCTCACAAGATTCGGACCATAAGAACTTCACTTTCTTTTGGGTCAACCGAGTCATAGGAGATGCTATAGACGAGAAAACCTCAACAAAATGGTGGTAATAGCTAGCTAAACTCAAGAAACTTCACATATCAATTCGAGAAATAGGTCTAGGCTAATTTCTAATAGCTTCGGTCTTTTGGGGATCAACTCTAATACCCTCGAAAGAAATGATATGACCCAAAAAAGCAACTGACCTTAGACAAAACTCACACTTACTGAACTTGGCAAACAACTTGTGATCTCTAAGGGTTTGGAAGACAGTTCGGAGATGATCAGAATATTCATCCTCACTACGGGAGTACACCAGTACATCATCGATGAACACTATGACAAACATATCCAGATATGGTCAGAACACTTGATTCATGAGGTCCATGAAAGCTGCTGGGGCATTATTTAACCCGAAAGACATAACAAGAAACTCAAAATGGACATAACAAGTTCGGAAAGCAGTTTTCGGGATGTCACACTCCCTAACTTTGAGTTGATGATAGCCGGAATGAAGGTCTATCTTTGAGAAATAACTTGCACCTTGCAATTGGTCAAACAAATCATTTATTCTCGGAAGGGGGTACTTATTTTTTACGTTGACTTTATTCAGTTGGCGGTAATCAATGCATATACGCAAAGAGCCATCTTTCTTTCTCACAAACAACACAAGAGCACCCCAAGGAGAAACACTGGGCCTTATGAAACCCTTATCTAGTAGATCTTTGAGTTGCTCTTTCAACTCCTTAAGTTCTGCAGGGGCCATACGGTAAGGAGGAATAGAAATGGGCTAAGTATCGGGAAGAAGATCAATCCCGAACTCTATCTCTCTATTAGGAGGTATCCCTAGGAGATCATGGAGGCATATTTCTGACAAAGAAGAGCACGAATCAATAGCAGACAGAGACACTTTAAGCACAATAGACATTTGAAAGAAAGAATCATAATTTTTCCTAAAATGTCTTGTAGCCTCTTGCTCATAGATGTGGTGCGCTACACACCTATGATCAAGAATCTACTTAATGCGGCTTGTCAGACTCCCCAGGATACCTTAAAACCTTAAGCTCTGATACCAAGTTTGTAACACCACAGAAAATGGGTCCCAGAGCGTCACACGGTGCTTGAAGCTACGAGTAGCCCCAAGCTAACCATTTGAGCCATTTTTATTCAGTTTAACACAAATCAAAGGGGTTTCCATAAATAACCCTCAAATATCAACAGAGTAATCATCATCGAAGAATAAAAGAATTTCAGAAAGATAACAAAATACGACTTATTAGTCAACTCCCAACATCTATACTAGTCTGACAAGCCTCTAAGAAAATCAATAAAACTAGCGAGCCATTGAGACATGCCCCAAATAACTCATACTCAGTTATCAAATGTAAACAATTTTGTTAAACCAACATCAGACATCACGTCCTCGGAATATGAGGACTCACCACGACAGAGGATGTAGAACAGCGTGCCTGAAGAATCACTGTTGAACCTGGAACTGAGCACCTGAACCTACATTTCGAGAAAATACAGGCCACATCTAAAGATGTGGGTCAGTACCATGGAAAGAAACTGAGTTATGGGGGTGTATACAGTTTTATAAACATCATCATCATAAATATTTATAAGAAATATGTAGGATGTATGAAAGACTCACATAGCCCGAAGAAAATCATTATAATCATGAGAGGATGAAATAAGTATAATAACACATGTGAGTCATCATATAATTTGTCAATCACTTTTAGTCCATCAAGAATATCAATTCTCATAATATAAATATCATTTAAATCTTTCGAAAGAGTAACTTTCACAATTCCACTTTTAAATCACTTCACCGTTCACCATAGACACAAGGAAACACACACACGCTGGGAGATCCTATAACCGACATAAACCATGTGAGCCACATGGAGTCTAACGTACAAACCACATTAGGGAAAGCCGTCCTATCCTTGCCATCAGAGTAGGACTATCGATATCAAATCCATACAAACTACTGATCACTATATAAATCAGCCTCAGGCTCACTCCTACGGGGGCATGTAGTTCTAGGAAAGTAAGATCACTTTATACCTCCCACTCGATGCTAAATATTTCTCCCGAACTTAGCTCAGATCATTTCAAAGACAATCCACAACAAAACAATTTCAGTAATATATAAATATACATCGAGAGCCATCATGCTTTCCATCTATCAAAATCAACCACGTTGTGAATTTCTTTCACACTCGAGTTCAAAACAACTCCATTAAGACCAAAAGGTCAAATCATTCAAAATATCTCAAATATTCAACATCAACGTGCTTATAACACACACTTTCTCAAAAAAACACAATTTCCAATAGAGATTCATGACCCAAATATCAAAATCATGATAAATATCATTCAAGATTCAGGCTTTATATATCCACATATGTAAATTTATCTTTCAAAATCATAAACATCAAGATTTCATAATAATCATCATAAGATATGGGTTCATGCTTAAATTCGTAAAAAATCAAATAAAAATCATGCCTTTGTAAAGAAAATTACTTTTGGGCACAAGAACGAAAGAGAGTTCTTGTTGAAAAACTTCACATACCTTGAATGATGAACTTTAGATCGATACTCGTTTTTGAGATGTTAATCGTGCCTTTGAATGATGGTTCTTGGAATTCTTGAACTAGGAACTTGGAATCTTGAATAAATTTACAGAATTAATGGTGAACTTTGGAGGTTCTTGAAGTTCTTGAACTAGGAACTTGGAATCTTGAATAAAATTGCAAAATTAATGGTGAACTTTGGAGGTTCTTGAAGTTGGATGTAGGAGCTTAGGATTTTCTTTTTGAGGGAATTTGATGAAATATAACATATAATGCTTCTAATAGGCTTTATTATAGGGTTTGGATAGATTTTGGATGAGGATAAATGACCAAAACGCCCCTAAAAATCAAATAATTCTTGAATTTATCCTTTGGTGGACTATTTTGATAGTTTGAAGTAGATCAACCATAACGTTTTACTCCGATATCCAAATTGGATGAAACCAATTTCATTAGAAAGAGGACTCTCATATATTTCCACTGATATATAGTATATCACCCAGATCATTGTGTACGAGGAGTTATGATCGTTTGAAGTTGATCCAAAAATTCTCTTTTGATAGGCTGAAGTAGATCAACCATAACTTTTTTCTCCGAAAGACAAATTGGATGAAACCAATTTCATTGGAAAGAGGAATCACAGAGCTTTCCGTTAATATATAGTAGATCACCTAGATCATTATGTACAAGGAGTTATGATCATTTAAAGTTGGAGAAAAAAATACACCAGGCCTCAGTACTTTTTCCTGCACGTTTTACTGTTCACTACTATTCATGGTTCGATCGGAATGTTCATAACTCGTCGCTTGGGTGTCCGTTTTGGATTATTCATATATCGTTGGAAATCTTATTCGACACTCTACGCAATGGTGGGTCATAATCTAAGACATTCCACACGAAAAATTTATAATTCATTCTAGAAGATAGAACCCAACACGTTTACGTACAAAATTTCAACAAAAAATTTCCTAGGGTATTACAATAACCAAGGGAGTTCCTTGTCATATCACATTACTAGGGTTTGTGGCAAGCTAATAAGTGTAAATTTTCTAGATTTTATTACATTGCACTCCATGTGTTTGGTTCTTTATCCCTTGTTTTGTGATAACTTTTCCTCTTGATTTATAGATTTTATATCATCCATATCTCATGTCAATCAACTAACCAAGCATCCTAAAACATCAAGCACCATAAATTAGATCTAAAAATGCAACCGAATCCAACTCGATGAACTAGAAAGGAATATAGCTCAAGCTAAGAGGACTAGTTTCCTCATTTGAACATCAACTTAATGTTTTGACTTAGAAATCATTGTAAACACACCTTGAACATTATAATTACATAAATTAACACTTATATGCTTATTTATAACCAAAGAAGTCCTCCAAACCAAGCTATTCAAGGCTATACAACAACACTTAGATGCATAAATCCACCTTCGATCATCATGTCTTTTAGGCTGAATAATGCTCCAGCAGCGTTTATGGAATTTATGAACCTGTGTTCAGGACTTATTTGGATTCTTTTGTGATTTTTTTCATTGATGTCATTCTAGTGTGTTTGAGAAGTAGAGAAGAAGATATGCAATATTTGAGGATTGTGCTCCAGACTTTATGAGATCATATGCTTTTTGCCAAATTCTCTAAGTGTGAGTTTTGGCTTAAGTTAGTGACATTACTTGGTCATGTGGTGTTTAAAGGTAGAATTATGGTAGACCCAGTGAAGATCGAGGCTAGTCGTGATTGAGCCCGACCTATATTTTCATCTGAGGTTCATATCTTAATTTGTTTGGTCGATTAATATAGATGGGTTGTTGAGAGTTTTACTACTATTATAGTGTCAATGAATAGATTGATTCAGAAAGAGGTTCTTTTTCAATGGTTCGAGGAGTGTGAGTCGAGTTTTTTAAAGCTCAAAAGATTTCTCACTCCAGCTTTTATTTTGTATATTTCTATTGAGGGTAAGGGATTCATCATGTATTATGATACTTTTGATGTTGGTTTGGGTTATGTATTGATATAGTAGGGTCGAGTTATTTCTCATGCATCAAAAAAGTTGAAGGTGAATGAGCATAACTACTCTCCTCATGATTTAGAGTTGGTGGTAGTTTTCAAGCTTAAGATTTGGAGGCATTATCTTTATAGTGTGCATTATGAGATGTTTATGGATCATCGCAGTCTTTAAAATCTTATCAACCAAAGAGAGATTAATTTTCAACTATATAGATGGATTGAGTTGCTTAAGGATTATGACATCTCTATCTTGTATCATCCGGGCAAGGCGAACATGGTAGCGGATACCTTGAGTCGGAAGGCAGTAAGTATTGGTAGCTTGGCTTGTATTTTAGTTTCTCAGAGGTTGTTGGCTTGGTACATTCAGTCCTTAGCCAACTTGATGATGCTACTTGATATTTCAGACCCTAGGAGGATTCTTGCTAGTGTTGAGGTGAGGTCTTTACTATTTGAACAGATTTAAGGTCACCAGTTTGAGGATAAGAGAATTTGCACCATTCGTGATGAGGTGTTGAGTGGTGAGTCAAAGAGGGTTACCATAGATTCTGAGCGTGTTTTACGATTATATAGCAGCATTTATATTCTAAAGGTTGATGACTTAATAAATTTGATTTTGCATGAGGCTCATAGCTCCAGATATTCTATTCGCTCGGGTACAACCTAGATGTGAGACCCCATATAACTTTCATGATTTTATTTTTTATCTTCCCACATATGTAATGTCAATTTTTGATGTAAATTATGTTTAGAGATGTTAAAAGGGTGTTTTGGAAAAAATTTGAATTTTGTTGAAGGGGTTCGGGATTATTTTGGGACCTCGAGGTAGTAAGGGTCCGCAATAAGTCCATGTCATAGAGGTTAATCTCTGCGATATTGGCATGGCACGGAGGCTAACCTCTATGATATTAGTGTACCACACCGCTATTTTAAATTAGTCCAGATTTTATTTTTTTTCATTTGGGGTGAGGGGCTTTTGGCCTTTTTTTTCCTTGTACGACCTTATAGCATAAAATAACCCCATTCCCTTTATTTTTCAAATATCAAATCATTATGTTTCTCTCTTAAACTCTAAACCCAAAAACATTCAAGGGTTTTATAGTAAATTCATCATCCGAGCTCCTAACTTCAAATTGGCTTCAATTTCTTGTGTGTTTCAGGCAAGTTTCTCTTTCCTAACTTTAATTTTACATTATGGCACTAATTGAATGGATTTTCATATGATTTAATGGTGGGTTTTGAAATTGGGTTGAGGGATTTTGGTTATTACTGATTGAATTACTTGTCCTATGTTCTAAATTAATTATTCATGCTTTAAATTAATATTTTGAGACTGAATTGGCGCATGGTATAAATGGTTGGAATGGGGGACATGGGTTTCCCCAAGTTGATGAAATTTTGGCTTGATAATTGCATTAACCTCAACCCACTTTGTAAACATAATTTTGAATATGGAAAATCATATGGTTTAACTTGTTTTTGAACCTAATGCATTGCATTAAAGGATAAATGAATGAAAATGGTTTTGGATGGCCTTGGTTTTGGGTTTTAAATGAAACTTGGGAGTCCAATTTGGTTGTGTGTATTTGTTTGGCATAATTAAATAAGCTTGCAAGCATAACGGTATGACGATACCAAATGGTAAATGTCTTAATGAATGACTCCTAGGTTAATGGATTGACTTATGTTCAAATTGTTTTAATTTAGGCTTAAAGGAAATTTTATAGCTCACCGTCAAGGTGTAAGTCCTAGGAGAAAAACACTGGAAATTACGTTTGTTGGCATTGGGGGTCTATATGACCGTATGCTTGATGCACACTTGATGTGTATATATTTTGGGTCGGCTATTTCCTTGGTGGCTTTAGTTTTCTTTCGATTTTCCTTAATTCATACGACTAACATAATGAGGCCCTTTTAGTAGGGGAGATGAACCCATATAGCTCATAGGTGCCTTTAGGATGGATTGAGCTATACAATTCAAGTTAAATCTTTAAACTCTAATGTTTATGACCCCTTTACCCTATCCCGGCATCCTATATATGTATATATAAATGTGTGCATGTGGTTTTTACTAATTTGGACATGGCATTATTCTAACACCCTTAAAATTTTTGTCATTTTATTTTTGACCCTTTCGTATTTGAAATATTAATTTTTGACTTAAATTGTGTTTAGGGATATTAATGGGGGGGTCCTAGAAGAGTTTCAAAATTTTCAAAAGGGGTTCGGGGTTCTTTTGGAATTCCAAGGCAATGAGCCTCCACATTTTGGGCGTGCTATAGAGGCCAGCCTCTGCGATTTCAGTAGGGCACAGAGGCAGTATGCCACCATGATATCGTCGTGTCACGGAGGATAATCTCCATGATAAGAAGCGTGTCATAGAAGATAGCTCCCGCGATAAGGCCGTGCCATGTTGATGTTTTAAATTTGGACAATTTTTGTTTTATTCACTTGGGATAAGGGTATTTTGGGTCCTTTCACCCATGTACAACCCTTAAACATAAAACAAGTCTATTTTCATCAGTTTTTCAAAGATCAATTGCTCTCTTTCACTGTCAAACTCAAACCCAAGAAAATCTTAAGGTTTTCACTGTACAATCATCTTTCGGGTTCTTAGGCTAAAGTTGCTTTCAGATTCTTATGTGGCGAAGGCATGTATCTCTTCCCCAAGCTTGTTTTTTTAAAAGTATGTATTTACAACTGTTATTCATGTGATTTAATTGTGGATTATGAATGTGGGTTGAGGGGTTTTTAACATTAATGATTAAATTGTTTTTTCCATGGCTTTTGTGAATTATTCATGGTTTGAATTGATAGTTTTGAACTAATTGGGGTGCATGGGCATGGTTAATCGAAATGGGGGTTGTGGATTCTCCAAAATTAATGATTTTGATATTGGAACTGGTATAACCTCAACCCAATCTTATGGAACTTGTTTTGAACATGAGAATTTGTACATTGAACTACCTTTGGAATCATTGCATGATATAAAAGGTAATTATAACATAAACAATTTTCATATTGAACCTTGGGGGTCGTGGATTTCCCCAAGCTAATGAATAATTGAACTCAGCGGGTCGGGGTATTCCCCCCAACTTAATTTAATGAACAAAGAGAATCATTGCATTTCATCAAGTTGATGGAATTGCTATGGCATAATTATAAGCTTGCAAACGTAATGGTATGAAGATACTTGTGGTTGATGCCTTAACAGATAATTTCTAGGTTAAATAAATGGGTTATGTGAATCTTGTTTTAATTAGGCTTAAAGGGGGTTGTGTAGCTGAGCTGTGAGGTGGAGGTCCCAAAGGACTGATACTAGAAACACGTTTGCCAATGTGGGCATTGGTCTATATGATGTGTGCATAGTTCACACATTATATATGTGTATACATTTTGGAATAGTTGTAGCCTTAATGGCTTGGCCCATCCTCAAATTTCTCTGGTTTGGGCGGTTCACACGCACTAGGGCCCAACCAGCAGGGAGGGAGCTATACCCAACTAGCAGAGGGAGCTATACCCATATAGCCCATGGGTATAAATGACAGTTTGAGCTACACAACCTAGGATATTATTTTATTCTCATGTTAAACCTTGTTCCCTATCCTGACATGTTATATATATATATATATATATATATATATACGTATGAGAATGTGTGCATTTGCTTCGAATGATTTTGAACTGATTTGATCAGGGAATTATTTTATTCCTTCCCTAAGTTACATACCAGTGCTCATCTCGCTAACTATCTCCAAATGTTGTATCCCTATGCAATGCAGGGAATAGAGACACTTTTGCTTTTCCAGCGCAATAATAGGTGATTCTTAGATTAATCATGAGTCAACTTAAAATAGTGAGCCTCCTTCTTCCAGAAGTCTTGTTACTTCTTGGCTTAGTTTATGTGATTGCGGTGGCTCATGGTGTTAGAGTAGGTGTAGGTGTTTTTATTAAGGATGATGGTATAGAGTGTGGTGGAATTAGGGCATTTAAAAAATATATGATCAATATCTTCTCATGGGTGGTCACAGAAATGACAACTAAGGATGGTGTTGCTGCCTATTCTATAAAGGTAGTAGCTGGTGGGTAGCCTGCCATAGTTTAGAATCCAAAGAAAGGTTTTGATTTTGTTTGGAGCTAGGATTTTCCAAATCCAAGCAAAATTGGGGTTAAAGGATTGGGGATGGAATCCCCCTCAATAGTAGCATAGGCACTATTATGGAGAATTTACTTGTAAGAGTTTTGATCCAGTAGAAGGAGTCATCCTTGTTGGTATATTCATTGAGGAGAGTATCATAAATACTGTTAAGGGGGCTGGGGAAAGAGGGAGAGAAATTTTTATGAGATCCCAACCCGAGGAGGTGTGTAGGGCATTCACAGTTAGTGAAGATGCATTCTCCAGCAGGGGCCCTAGGATAAGCTATCTTATATGAGGAATATAGGGAATCCATTTGTCACAGTATAGCTTGAATGTATCGCCTTTGTTGGCATGCCAAGATAGG
Source organism: Capsicum annuum (assembly GCF_002878395.1). NCBI lineage: Eukaryota > Viridiplantae > Streptophyta > Magnoliopsida > Solanales > Solanaceae > Capsicum > Capsicum annuum. The sequence goes on from NC_061114.1 coordinate 27,815,938, forward strand.
CCATTAAAATAACGTCCAGTCTTGTCAAATATTTTTCCAAGTTCTAAAGATAATTCTACTGTTGTTATTGGGGTTATTGGGTCTATGGTATTTGATGGTGAGAACTCAACCCCAGAGGGTGTTGGGTAGAGAAGATCTTTTGACAGGAGGTAATGCTGAAGAGATTGAGAGTAGAGAGTATGGCATTGCAATTGGCAGTGTTAGCTCAAGAAAAGAGGGTGAGGTCATCAACAAAGAATAGGTAAAATAGTTTATGACCATTGATAGTGATGCTAATGAGGGTCTTTCACAATTAAAAAGTTAAGGTCATGATGATACATATCTCGACCTAATCTTGGTAGTAAGCCGAAGAATGCACAAAGAAAAGAATGTGATAAATGAAGAAAAAACAAGTAAATAAAAGACCTCTAGAATAAAGTTAGGCCATAGTGATCATAATCCAAAGTATGAATGAAAAATACAACTGAATCCTAAAATACTAGTATCATAAGTAGAAAAAGTATCTAATACAAAGTCTGAAAACTGAAATATGATAGTCTATATCCAAAATACAAATAAAGACATGATAAAATGAGAGGAGGACTGAAATCAACACCAAACTTTGGAGCATGCCAGTACCTTAAATATCAACTATGATACTACAAAATCAGCCACCGCATATTAAACTCAAACAAGGATCTGTATCAAAGGGCATAGTGAGGCTGAGTATGGTCCACTTATACTCAGTAGGTATCATAGGATGACTGTGCAAAGTAGAAATAATACAAGTAAAATATACTATGAGCACGTCATCTGCAAATAAAAAAATTCCTAAATGGTAGCTAACACTCTCTCCACTAATAGTTCTGTGATATAAGACAATAAGGGAAAACTACACATATAATATAACTAAGGAAACTAATTACATAACAACACCGCATAAAGAAAAATACAACAATGTAATGCAATGCAATAAGATGAAATGATGATGTGATAATGATGAATGTAAGCCGTCACATGACTTTTTGTATACATTTTTCGAGCCTTAACGCTTCAAGATAGGACCATAGGGGGTTCAAAACCCATAACTTTCTCATCTCTCAATTCAGCTCTCTGGCTAATTTCACGGATCAAGGATTTTATAAAGTGTCTCATTCACCTCTTTGGCTAATATTCATGGATCAAAGGTTTTATAAAGTATTTCTAAGTGGTGCCAATTTCCATGAATATGAATGAATAAAATGAGGATGCATGCTCATAACAAAGTTAATATGATGATAATGAATCAACTCAATAATGGTATACATGAGCTCAAATCTCCTCAATAAGATAATAATCATGATGTTAGCCCTCCTCGACACCACTAAAGTGAATAGTCATGTACACATTAATAATATCATCTCAAAAACCTCTTTCTTAGGTATTACTATTATGATAAAGACAAATAATGTTTAGAAGACCTATATTATCTATTCAAGCCCACAACACGGGCAATACAATAATAATAATGGCAATTAATGAACAAATAAGGCCTATAATATCAAATAAATCCCCCACTCAGATTACTACAATTATATTCTCTCAAGTAAACAACAATACACATATAATCCCTCATACAGACACACTATAATAATAATAATAATAATTCTGAAATACTACTCCCTCACTAAATTTCCTTCCCATAGAATGCTTTAAAAGAAATTTAACTTACCACCCCAGTCTGAAGAAAGTTAAGCCATAACCTACCTCAAAAAGCTGAAAATCCAAGCCTAAGACTTCAAAGTAGAGCCTTTCCTTCACAAACGATCTCGACACAAGCTAAAACTATCAAAAATATAATCTATGCATCAAAAGCAAGCTATTGATACACATATTGGTTATATTCGAATCAGGTCCAAATTAGTTTGAAAATGAAAAAAGTAAAATTATAATTTTATTTTAGAAACATATTTTCAAATTTAAAAAGAGTCTATGTTTGAAAACCCCAAGTGGAAATGAGTTGATAGATACAAAACATTTTAAGAGTTTATAAAAAATAAATCAAATTTTAGTTTGAAAACAAGATTAGAAGGCGTTCTTAAAGATATAACAAAACCAAATTAGTGGGAATAAGAGTTTGGAGCTTATCAAAGCTCAGATGGTGAAGAAAACCCTAGAAATTACCCTTTCCCAAATCTCTCAGATCCATAAATAGTGAAAATAGCAAAAATGAGATATTTATACTATTTTGTGAGATCGCGGACCCTCCTCACAATCGTGAGCATCAATGTTGACCAAGGATAGATTATTCATCATAATTACAGGAGGTGTGCCTCGTGACTACGATAAAGAACCTGACCCGATCTACCAAAATACCCATTGCGACTGCGATCAGCCCACCACGTGATCATAATGAAGAATATCATCGAGGCCTATGATTGTGAAACGTGTCCACACAATTACGATGAAGTCCTGATAAACCAAATTTTAGCTGTTACACCAGTTGAAACTTCAACCTCATAGCCGTTGAACGGGCCCTTGGGATTCATTCGAGCCATAAAACTAAAATATATATGCTATTAGGCTATTTTCAACATTCTGGATTTAATGGCAATATCAAATTTTTTAAAAGAAGTCATTTACATCAAATAATCCATTGAGACCCTTAAAAAGCTTATTTTAACTAGTTTTTGAAGTAAAGGTCAAAAATAAAATAAAGGCTCGAGACTCAAAATAACTATGCTCCTAATCAAAAATCATCATTTATCTTCTAAAACTCAAAATACTGATCAAAGTTAAACTAATGACTTTTAAATCCTCAAATGGTCTCGAACTCCCCTAAATCACTCTTGAATGTATTAGGGATTGTGCGAACCATTCACACAACTCATAAATAATATGTAGCAACTACGAAAAAAGAAAAATTATCAAAATACATATAAAGGGAAAAATCACTACTATGGTTGTTACAGGGTCCAACTCTTTTGCTAGACTTGGTGGTTAATGTTTCTATGTAGTCTTTCCATATCGATGATGAATAGATATAGTGATATAGGATCACTTGCCTAATGCTTCTTAAAGGTCTGAAAGTAGGAGATTTTCCACCATTAATAAGGACAGAAATGGTGTTAGTAGTCACACATGACATAATGGGTTTAATAAGTTTTGGAGAAAAGTTCAAAAAGTGAAGTGGTTGTGGATTAAGGACCATGCTATCCTGTCAAATGCCTTTTCAAGGTCAATATTCAAGATCATTTTATGATTTTTCCTTTTATTTTTTTAAAGTGTGTAATGTATTCCAGGACAACAATGACATTGTCGAAAGTTCTTCTATTGGAAAGAAAATTAGCTTGACTAGGCCAAATGATAGTGTCTAGGTAGGGTTTGATCCTATTCACTTTAATTTGGCAATCAGCTTATAGCTAGTATTGCAAAGGTCAATGCGTCTAATTTTTTTTTATCAAGAGGCATTGATACATTTGAGGACCGGATAGAGTAAGGTGATTTTGGTTTGCACAGGGATCTTAGAGTCGCTGAAGACCTTGTGGCGTAATTGGGTAGTTTTTTCTCCCACAGTATCCCTATATTTTTGGTAAGAAAATGAAGGCCATTATGGCCAGAAGCCTTGTTAGGTCTAAAACTTTTTAGTGCAGTGATGATTTCAGAGTCTCTTAGAGGAGAATTGATATTAGTTATTATTTCCTCTGTAAGAGTATGAGTGATGGCTTTACAAGAGATATCCTGAATAGAGGAATGTGAATGGTCAGTGGTATAAAGGGATCCAAATAAAGCAGTGATGTAGGAATACATGGATATCTTATCTGACAACAAGTTTCCTGCATAATCTTTAAGAGAAAAAGTTTTCTTTCTTCTTCTCCTATTAAGAGTAAATGTGTTTCACAAACTAAAAGTGATAGTTTAGGTGTGTTTCTCAAACTAAGAGTGATAGTTTTGGTGTGTTTCTCAAATTAAAAGTGATAGTTTAGGTTTATTTTCCACACTTTAATTAGTTTAGGCGTGAAATTCAAAAAAAGGGAATGGTTTAGGTTTGTTTTTAGTGTTTAAAAAAAGGGTCAAAAATACCCTTAATGTATTAGAAATGCTAAAAATGTTCTTCTTCCACCTATGAATAAAAAATACCACTCCATCCACCCATTTGGATCAACAATGCTCTTATGGATAAATTAAGACCTAATATTATTTCTCCTTTTAACAAAAGCTAATATGGCATCAATATGTTTTTTAAATTAAATAATACTATTTTTATTGATCCATATATAAAGTAAAAAAACTTTGTATTGGCATCATCATCTATGAGCTAGTTTATCCTGGATCTGGTTTTCCAAAAGCCTTCCTTCAATTTGAGTATGTTATTGTATTCAAGAAGGAGGAGATCTCAAGGTGGTGGAGAAAGGTTCAATGGTGGTAGTGATTGAACTTTTGAATTCCATTTAATCTAGCAAGGATTTTTTTTTATTTTTTGAAAAGTATTGCAAAAAATAATGTTGTTCTAGGTTTTAGCCTCTTGTTGAAATGTCTCGATGGCTTTTATAAGGCTGTTAGGAGGAAAGAACAATTGTGAATAATTCTATGAAAGCTTGGGTGACTTCACTACATGCAATCAAACCTAAAAAATTTTCCATTGATGCTAAGGGTGGGGTTGGCTAGCTAACCAACAATGGGCAGTGGTAAGATTTGGTTCTAGGTAGGTGGTGACAATGACCTCTGGAAAGTGGTTTACCCAAGAATTATTTATGAAACATATATCTATTCGTTTAAGGATAATTTTGCGTCTATTACTATAATGCTTATTGGTCTAGTGTATTTTCAACCTTTAAATCCTAAATCTATCATATAATAGTTATTAAGGCAGTTCATAAATAAGGAAGATCTATTATTGTTAATGCCCAAGCGTCCTAGTTTCTCCTAACTTAGAGAACTTCATTGAAATATCCCCTAACAAACAACTCTCTCGAGTAGTTTTGAGTTATTTTGTCAAGCTCTCCCTAGAGGGTCTACCTAATACTATATTCGGGGCTAGCATAAATAATGAAAAAGAGCTAAGTAGATAAGAGGGGTCGGAGAGTACCTTGACATGAAAAAGAGCTAAGTAGATAAGAGGGGTCGGAGAGTACCTTGACCATGGTGTGAATGCCTTGTGGAGTGATAGAAAAATTTTCCAACTAAAGCCCATTTCTTTCCACATAAGTACGATCCCACGAGTGAGACCAACAACAGAGGATTGAACTTGAGAATCATAACCTAACACAGTAGTGAGGTTTTTGTGTTTTGGAATTTTCATCTTAAGAAGTACAAGCATAACTAGCTTGTGAAGTTTTACTGTACCTTTGCATTGGCACCGTAAATTGGTGCTATTATCCCATTTAGTGTTCTATATTATGAGATTCATGGGTTTGGTGCTCAATGGTCCTTTCCTCTTGTCTACATAGGGAAGGGTTTCCAAATTCAGAATGATTGACTCCAAAAGCATCGTTGGTGGCAAGGTTCATTCTGTTCCTCAGACTCAAGGAGAACATCTTCTTCCCTATTGGTAGTATGCTAAAATAGTTGTACTGAATAGCTCGTCAAACTCTTTACTAAGAGACTTGTCCAAGATGAAGACTTCTATATTTGGCTCCCCAAACAGAGTTAAGAGGCACTCCATCTTCTAGTTATTCTACTTTAGGCTTTTTAATAGTGAAGGGTTAATTCCAACTTAGTCTCCGAGCATTGGAGTAAGAGGTTTTTGAGTGTTTGACAAAAGTATCTATGGGATGAATGTCAGTGATTGAGAACTTGGCATATAAGTCTGGCTTGGAAAAAAGAAAGAAACTAGAAGGTTTGGGTCATGAAAGTACTGAGTTTCTCTACATTTGCTCAGATTAGAGTAGTGTCTTTTGCCATATTTGGTTCCCCAGGCCTAGAACTGCTTGGTTCATCAATTTTTTTATAATTTGTGCTAAGTATGCTGGGTCTTGGACATAAAGATGGTTCTCTGATTCCCTACCTTTACTTGGTATTGGAGGTAAGTGCTTTGTAGTATTATCTCCATCTAAGAGGTTGGGACTCTATTGGGTAGAGATGGTGCAGAAATAACCACTAGGAGACGGAGTTTACTTTGTTTCACTGGAGTTTCCATGAGGTTTTAGGGGAAAGTCAGAGTGATAGGTGTGTGTTTTGAAGATGTCGGCTATTGGCATTGAATAAAAAAAGTAATAAGGGTAGAGTTAATTGATGTAACCTCTTTGATCACTTTATTTGACTCATCACCATGATTAGTTATTACAGGTGAGGATTAATTTTCTTGGGGAGTTGCAGAGACAAAGGAGTCTAATGGTGTCTCTGATAAGATGTTAGAGATAGGAAGGGTGGGGCCCTATTGAGCCCATCACAATTAATCTCTGTGGAAGAGGGGAGGGAATTAAATTTATTCTAATTAAAATGTATGTTAGTTGTCCTTTGATTAGAGAAAAGAATAAACTTGAAAGTAGATCCAGGTTAGCCATTGACTTTCGAGCTCGACCCACATTGGTCTGATTTTCATTTTTTATTTTTTTGATGGGGAGGGTATGAGACCTTTTTTGGTCTTGGGTCATGTTGTTTATTCTGTTTGATAGAGCAAGGGTCAAAAAATGTACTTGATCATTTATCAAAGATTTTTACCTGAACGGGAGTCTGGATGTATATCTTTTATTATGTTTGATGCTTTTGTGTTGATTTTCTCCTTGGAAAGGATACTATTTTCCACTTATTGGGGGTCATCGTTGGGGTTGTAGTGGAGGTAGTAGGAATATTGGTCTGAGAGGGCATTGGAGGTGTTGTTATTAGACAACTCCTAAGGGTGTGTTCCCAATCAGTCGTAGCCCATACACAGAATATTTTCACTTTCGTAAACAATTTGTTGTTTGCGAGTCCCAATTATGACATGATATTTGACTAGTTTTTCAAGGGGAACTTGGATGCTATTCTTGCATATCTTCATCTAAGTGTAGTTGATCTGCAGGTATCAATTTTTAGAAGATTTTTTAATTTCATCCTAACCTTTTCTAGGATGTGTTTATCATATAATTTAGTTGGTAATTAGGGGAGGCGGATCCAGATGGTAGTATGCGTTAAGGTAGCTTCTTCTAGTATAAAGCTGAGTTTCCATTTTCGAGTTGTGAGAAAATTCCCCCCCCCCCCCCCCCACGAACCAGGGTTCCTCATGTAGTGTTTTGTACAAGTTTTCCACTCTTTTGAATTTTGCAATGTAGTAGTCTTTACCCAAATCTAGTAGAATCAGAGGCTCTGTTAATTTCCACATATCGCTTAATTTGTTTCTTAGATATACATGGGATAACTTTTTTCCAAAGAGTTTTATGATAACTAAAGCTGGTCAATTCTTCGTTTGTCATCTTTGGATAGTAGAATTGCATCTTCAGGTTGTTCTTGGTTTATAGAGGTTCTCCATTGTAAATGTTGTAGGAGAGATTTATTGCTTTATCTTTATTGAGCAGCGTATCTTTGAAGGGAGAATTATTTTCATTGTCAATTTCCATTAACTTATTAGAATGTGGTGGTCTTCGTAGAATATTGGCTGTTGTGATTGAGTTATCTGTGGACATCGACAGTAGTTTAAGGTTACTTTAGAAGAGTCGCTCTTGCACCTCTTGCTACCTCTCTACTGGTATGTATGTTCCTATACTATACATCAAAATCATATTTTGACCTTATTAGACATTGTCAGATAGCACAATGTGTGTAACTCAATAAATAATTACAGTGATACTATTAGAATAACATGATAAATTTCCCTTAATTTCATAAATTGGATAAATAAATTGAAATAATTATTTTTAATAATAGTCGAGTCAAGTAAAATGAATTACAGGGAATACCTCATACTTCATCCTTTAAATCCGCTCCTATAAAATTAAAGGTAATTTTACCAATTTACTTCTAATTACATTAATTACTCTCCATTCCTAAATAAGGCTTCTTTTGGCTTGGACACATCTTTTAATAAATACTCACGTCTAAAAAATTACAAGTAGCTTTACCAACTTATTTCTAATTAAATTTTAGATTGAATTCTCTAAATAGTCACCCAAGTTTTGAAAATTTCCCTCAAATATCATTTATGTTTATTTAGGACCATCATATCACTCAACCATCACTTTTTTCCTCAAAAAATACTAAACACTTCAAAAGTCTTCTCTCTTAGGTAGCATGCCATGTCATTAAAACTTCTTTTTTAAAAGGCAAAACCTATACGCAGCCCCCCTAAGTACGCGTCATTTTCCACTTAGGCATCTTAAGTGGACATTGTTCCATTTTGGCACCTCAAGTAGCCATAAAGTGTGTCATTTGACACCTTTTCCTGAGTTGGCCAGGTGTGTGTATTGCACCTCTATGAAGGCGCGCGGAAGTCATTTTTTGGCTGATGTGGTGTCCAATTTGGCTCACCAATAATATATTAACTCATTTTCATTAATTTATATCTTTTTTATTATTTTTATCATTTTTATCCATCATTTTTGTCAATTTTAAGATTATTTAATGGTGAAAATTATTGAGAGAGATTTAAAAATTCGATACATATTTAGGAGTTTGTCTTGCCAAAAATAATATATTAATCCAACGCCCATTAATTTATACTTCTTTCACATTTTTATCCGTTATTTTGTTAATCTTAATTTATTTAACGGTAAGAATTATTGAGAGAAATTTATATACGCATTTAAAGGTTCATGAAAATTAAATAATAAGCACCTTTTTTTTAATCATTAAGGGCAAAATCGATGAAGAAAAATAAAAAATAAGCAACATCAACGAAGAAAAATTAAAAATCAAACAAAATCGATGAAGAAAAATTGAAAAATAAAGCTAAATCAGTGAAGAAAAATTGAATTTAAACAAAATCAATAAAAAAAAAATTAAAATCGAAGCATAAAAACCAAGAAAAATCAGTGAAAAAAATTAAAAATCGAAGCAAAATAGATGAAAGAAATTTAAAAATAAAGTTAAATCCGAGAAGAAAAATTAAAATCAAACAAAATCAATTAAAAAAACTAAAAATTGATGAAGCAAATCTGAAAAAAAAAAAATGAAACTAAATTCATGAAGAAAATCTAAAAATCAACTAAAATCAGTGAAGAAAAATTAAAAGTCGAAGCAAAATCGATGAAAAAATTAAAGATGACTGGGGTGCGGGGATGGGGAAGGAGTACGGGGTCTTTGAAGAAGATAAAAAGGGGAAGAAGAGTGGCAGGGTGAGTGGAGTGTTTGAAGAAAATATTAGCGGAGTGCGTGGGGTGGGGGGTGAAGGGTGGATGGGGTGTTTTAAGAAGAAGGCTGGTGGGGTGGGGGTGAAAGGTGGATGGGGTGTTTTAAGAAGAAGGCTGGTGGGGTGGGGGTGGCGGGTGGGTGGATGGATTAGTGGGGTGGGTGGGGTGGGGGTGGCGTGTTTAAAGAAGAAGGTTGGTGGGGTGGGTAGGTTAGGGGTAGGGGTATTTTTTATTTATTTATTAAAGGCAAAACCCATCGCCAGGCCCCTTAAGTACGTGTCATCTTTCACTTAGGCACCTCAAGTGAACATTGGATCATTTTGGCACCTCAAGCGGCCTTCAAAAATGACATGTGTCCATATTTTTTTCATCATTTTCCACCTCAGCAGCGCGTGTAACTCACGCACTAAAATTATTTTGCGGATTCAGTAAAATGTGTCAAAATAACACACTTGAAGGCCGCTTGAGGTGCCAAAATAGAACAATGTCCACTTGAGGTGTCTAAGTGAAAAATGGTGCGTACTTAAAGGGGCTGCATATGGGTTTTGCCTTTTTAAAAATACTAAACCTATTTAACTCATCAAACTCATTTAATCAAAGTACAATAATATTTTTCTTTTTTTTTTTTAGAAAAAATGCATTAGTTTATTAAAAAGAAATTTTTTTACTTAGAAAAACTTTATCAGTACTAAAACTTGACATATATTTTATCAAGGATTATTTTTCTAAATGACCACTCATATGTTTTGAATTGCCTAAAAAATTACTTTTTTTAGAGATAATAATATGAATCAACTATCACTATTATTATCAAAAAGGAAAAAACTAAATATCTCATATGTCTTTTTTTCTTCTAATTGACATGTCATGTCATTAAACTATTTTTTTAATAATAAATCTATTTACTCATCAGACTTATTTAGTCAAAATTATATTCTTATTCTTTTTCTTTAAGAAAATACATTTATTTTGTTAAGAAGGAATTTTCATGCTTAGGAATCTTTTACCATTACTTAAACTTTCTATTTTTTCTAACGTTATTTTCTTGGATTGTTATCCATGTTTTTGAAGTCGCTTATAGAAACCACTTTTGTTTTTGCTAAGATAATAATATCACCCAACTATCAATATTTTTCTCAAAAAATAACTAAATACCTTAAAAGTCTCCTCTTCTTCTAATTAGCATGTCATATTAGTAAACCATCATTTTAAAAAAAAAACAATAAACATAACAACTAATCAAGCTCATTTAATCAAAATTATAAATTTTTTTTAAATATATAATTTATTAAGGAGAAATTCTCATATTTAAGTATTTATACTTTTTTTTGCAGAGTTATTTTTCTAGATGATCATTCAGATTTTTATATATAATTGCCTACAACGATCAGTTATTTTCTAAAGAAAATAATGTGACAAAATTAAATAAGTTTTTAATTTGCATGTAAAATAATATGGTAAAGATTAAGAGGGTAAAGAATTCCTAAGCATGGAAATTAAACTAATGCATTTTAAAAAAAAAAAAAAGAATAAAGTTATAATTTTAGTTAAATGAATTTGATGAATTAAATGATTTATTATTTAAAAAGTGTGATTTTAATGACATGGCAAGTCAACTGATAGAGAAAGATATTTTTGAGGTATTTAGTATTTTTTAAGGAAAAGAGTGATAATTGAGTGATATTTTGGTCCTAGAAACATAAATAATATTTGAAGAAAATTCTCAAAACTAGTGACTATTCACATAGATACTATATTTAACTCGATGGCATACCAGGAAAATCATGATTCTAAAATGTTTAAATACACTTATTTAGGAATAACATCACAATTCAAAAAGAGCACTTATAAAGTAATGGAAGGAGCAATAATGTAAAAAATAATACTGCATTCGCTTAATTTTACTGGTCACATTTTAATTTGACATACTCATTAAAAAATTAATTATTGACATGAATAATTTATTATATCATCCTTATTAATTGATATTTAGCGTATTATATTTTAAAAAATAAATTATTAATGTTAAGGTATAGTAGGAATTCTTTTTTGTCTTTTTTTGATACTATGAAATTCACTTTAGAAATACTCACTATTTTTTAAATTTGATTTTTATTTTTACTAATTATTTTTAATAAATTAAGAAAATATAATTTTTTTTATATTTTATCCTTAGCATTAATATTCTATTCTCTAAATTATTTTTTAATAACTATTACTAAATATCAATTAATAAAAATAATATAATAATAAATTTACTACACCAATTGTTTTTTTTAATATACCTATAAATGTGACAAGTAGCAAGTGAAAAAGTAATCTATATCTATAATCTATAACAATAATCTATATCTATAATCTATAATCTATAATCTATATCTATTTCTATATCTATAATTTAGATCTATATCTATATCTATAATCTATAATCTATATCTATAATATATTAAATGTGTGAAGGGCCTTAGAAATGTCGTTTGAATCTCCTCTTTATATAAAATTATCTTTTCACCTATCCACTATTATTTTAGTAATATTAAATATTTATTATATTACAAAAAGAAAAATATTTCGTTACAAAAATAGGATTCCTTTTTCACCATCTAAAAAAAAAACTTACCATTCCTAACTAAAGCGAACAACACAAAAACTCCAAATAGAATATTTAGAAATCAAAAAAATATTTTTTTAAAAAAATACCCCTTCTTCCAACATCAAACCAAGAAAATATAATAATAAAATTTTTTATCCTTCACCCAATATTTCCCTTCTTGTAGCGTGAAACCCAAATTTTTTTTAAAAAAAAAACGTTTCCTTCTCCAGAGTTGACGCTTTTTATAAAAAAAAAAAAAAAAAAAAAATTCCCATGCCCATCTTATATAGGATTTAAGTGAACTTTTTTCATGCAAAATAGGATAAAAAAAATTCAAAAACCAACAAACAATAATTTCTATCCCATGTAAAATAGGCTTTAACATATCTTTTACCAACTTTTATAAAAGGCATACTGATATGTTTTTTCTGCCATCCTCACTATACTTTTCTTTCATCCACAATTTTTTCACTTTTATCTCTTTTCCAAGTTCTTTTCTCTAGGTTCTCTTCGTAAAAAATAAATAAATAATCGTACTATAAATATAGTTCAAATCAATGCGTCTCTCTTATAGCATCTAGCAGTAAGGAAAAGAGGTACTGCATGACAAACGCAAAAATGACGATCCATTAACTACTTGAAACTTCTGATTGTATATGTTATGTTTATATTATTATATTAAAATATGATTTGAACTTTTCACACTTCATTAAAAATCTCCACAATAAATAAAATTGTCTAATTTTAAATAATTAAATACTACACATGCGAGACACCTATAATTCAACTAGTTCTTAATATATATATAAGCATGAGTTAGCACACATATCATGATCGACATGTGTACTTCTTGAAATTGACAATTTATTTAAGAGTATTTTACGTATTTTTTATTTTTTGTTGCTTAAATCCGTTGTAGCTACATGCTATATACATGTGTTTTTTTTTACTTTTGAACAATAAACCCTTAATAAGTTTGATTTATTACAGAAAAAAGCTGAAAAATTTTAAGCTGGGCCTCACATTCCACGTAATACGTGGGTGAGGCATTTAACTTTCTTCCAAGTGGACTTAGGAGGCCCCAACTCATATTCCATTTTTTTTTTGTTTCTCTCTCCCTGCTCTGTTTTTTTCTTTCACAAATTATCTTTTGCTCAAATTTTTTGGGTTGTTATTTCTTTATTGTTTTTTTATATAGTTTTTTTTACTGTCATTTTTATTTATTTATTTTGGTATTATAAGTCTAAATAATCTCTAGTTAATAAATGTTTAAAAGTAGATTATTTTTTATCAATTTAATCATCATAATTATTTTTCCTTTTTATTATTCTCTTTGTTTATGTTGAATTTTTTTATTTGAAGTTGAATTCGATAGCATAAGGCTAACGATTTCTTTATTATATCATCACCACATTTTAAAGAAAAAATTATACAAAAAACTCAAAAAAAGAAATAAGTTTTTCGTTCACTTTTACTTGTCATTGTTTCACTTCTCAAGGTTAATTTGGATAAATTTTAAAGATAAAATTGAAGTAGATTAATTTAATATTTTAAATTTAAAATGTAGATGGTCGAAAACAATATGAAAAATGTTATAAATTGAAATCTTTCTTATATTAATAAATTGTAGGGGGGTGCGGATATCTGACGTATGAAATAGATTTATTAGGTATCTAATGAATCTATTTGTCTTTGTGCGTGGATATTTTTTAAATTTTGTTTCAATATCTTTTAATGATTTACTTTTTTCGTAAGATATATTCATTAATTTGTTTATTATTTTATCCTGTAGTAATTGCAGAGTTACAAATTTCTGTATAATAATTTATCCTAACTGTACTGTAATGTATATCTAATTCTAGATTTTCGATGTTATTTATTATCTTGTGTTGTTCTTCTCGTAGTGAGTTTTTTAAATTATATAAACTATCACATGTACTTTTTTCTAAATTTTCTAAGGTTTTTTCTATCCATATTAATTTTTCTTTTTAATTTTTCATTATTTTCCTAATTCGGTTTCTATAATTAATTTCATTATTTAGATTTTCTTGATTTTCTCTAGTTTTTCTAATATATTCTAACATCTCTTAATCTATATAATATCCTTCTGGGTAAATTTCTTCGTATAACTGTTCTAGCCAATTTATGGTTTCAATTTCATAGTCTATTACTTTTTCTAATATTATTTTCTTAATATCTATTATTTTTATATCTTTAAGTATATATAAGATTAAAATTTTAAGATAATCTAGATAATCTATCTTTTAAAATTGGTTTTATTATAATATTTTGTAGTTGTTTGTTTTAGCCTTAGTAGTTCTTGCATTTTTTTTTATTAAGAAATTCCATGTATTTTATGTTTTTATTTTCCATGTATTTGTCTATATTTATTTTTATCTGTTTTTCTAGTAACTGTATGTTTCTCATATCTTTTTCCTAAATTTTCTATGTAATTTGTCATGGTAAGTATTTGTAAGAGTAGTTAGGTAGATATGGTATATAATTTACTCTAGTCATGTAATATTTACCAAAAGCTTTTTCTAATATGATTTTTCTTATATTTACTACTTTTATATCTCTAAGTGCATATAAAATAAGTATTTTAAATTTATCTACCATCACATCAGATAAATAATTATTCATTTTCATAAAATTGCTTTTTTCAAAATATTTCCTTCAACCATGTACATAACAAAATATGGTCATCTTAGCTTACTATATACTAGATTATTCTTAAATAATATGTTCTTCGGTCACTATTAACATGGTAATCCGGATACTTTTTCCCTTAAACAACGCCTCTACTCTGGTTACTCCCCGCCATGGCTTCTTGCCTCATTGGTTTCACCTTTAGGATGGCATAGTTCTTAGGGATCTTTCTCTGTTTCCGCTTTGTTAATAAACTTCTTAATATATTATTCTTCGAATAATTCTACTATAAAGTAACTAATATGAATTTATTTTATCATATCATGATTGTTGGGAATTATGAATTTAGCTATTCATAATCATAAATAAATATACCTGTTCGGGTAGTTTTGATATTTCTGAAGTTTGTTCCTCCATAGCTTTTTCCATTGAAATATGTCTATTTAATTAACTGAGTAAAATATTTGTTGTGGAATGGAGAGAGTGTTTGCTTCAACGCATGAAGGCTTGCCTTTGCAATGCCTTCGGCTTCCTTTATTTATAGAACAAAATCTACAATCAATCTTTACACATTTTAAAATGCTAAAAGCTAACAAAAAGTCAAAAAAGGAGGCTACTAACTAGCCTAATTTTTCTACAAACCTACAAGCCTAAAAATCTACAATTATTATATCTTTTAAGTAAAGTCTAAAGACTTTGTACAATAATTTAATATCTTGTCTAAAGACTTTGTACAATAATTTAATATCTTGTCTCCGTGGATCTTGTCGTATCTGCTATATCTCCATTATTGCTTCTTATCCTATCTTTTCAGCTGGCATTTTGTCTTCTTTTATTCTAGATGTACTTCTGGAATAATGTTATCTTCTCCATTACACCTTGAACATTGGTGATCTGGATATTCGTGTCCAATTATTTTACAATATCTTGTCAGTAGTCCGTCTGAAATAAATCCTTTTTTAATTGCTCTTGCGGTAGATTATTTTTCTGGGTTGAGTAATGTCATTATCCATTGTCTGACATCTTCCATATCTGCTTGTCGTAGCTCTTTTGAATTAGAGCAAATCATTTGATGATCTCTCGAATAATAGCTCCATATTGGGTTTCCATTAGTATAATTATTTGCTAGTTCTTGGATAATCGTAGTTAGTCCAATAAGTCGTTTATTTGCGTAGAAGTCCGGTATCTCAATTCTGGGTATCTCCGGTTGCTGTGTAATATCTTCTGGTATGATCATATCTCTAGTTAGTCCTATCTTTACAACTTGTATAACTGGTTTTATTTCGTCATATAGTATCTCTGCCGGTGCGGCATAACACTTTATGTAAAATAAATTTCCTTTCGTTATCCTTTTGTAGGTGGTGAATATCTTGTATAATTCTTCCATAGCTGTTAATTCTTCTCTGTCTTGGGTATATATGGTGTTTAATAGTCCATAGTCAAAACAGGTTTTTACTAGGCTTGGGTTAGTTTTGGGTAGTGCAATTAGTTTGTTATATCCTTGTAATTTTTGGGTTATATAGTTGGTGTTTGGTTCTTTGATGTTTGTAGCTCTGGGGTTATGGTTTAGAAAAGTTTGTACTCTGTATATATTTTCTATGTATTTCTGGGCGGTGTAGTTGTAAACTTTTTTATCTTAGTTTAGGCTATCTCGGTATGTGCTAACTTGTGGGGGTATGAACAAGTGGTCTTTTTGTGTTTTTGGTGTAAATGGTTTTTCAAATATTTTATTCATATTCATATTCTGGTATCTTGGTCGATTAACTCCTTTGCTTGTACTTGCAGAAGTAGATTGATAAATGTTATGGGTTTTATGGAGTGTCCCAACGTCTCCTTCTAGCTCTGGAACTTTAATGTCCTCCGATCGACATAGCTCTGCACACTGCTGAGTTAGCTGATTTGTAGCTATAGACTTCAGTTTATCTTCATTAGTCTTTAGCTTTTCTATCTCATTACCCATACTGTCCACTTTCATTGAAAGCGTAGTTAGGGTGTTAAGTATTTTTTCTAGAGTATCTTCTTCTATTATTTCAGTCTGTGTAGCTTTGTCTTGATATGTAATCTGCAATAACATTTTTGTTAGTACTGATCACTTCAATTGTAAATGTGAAATTTAATATATTCAAAACTAGTCTCCGAATCTCTTTTGTTGTAACTGAATTTTGTATTTTCTTTGTTAACCACCAGCGTACCTGTGTATTATCTGTTTGTACAATAAATTTGTTATATACAATATATGTATCAAATGCTAATAAACATTTATATAATGAACATAATTCTTTCCTGTTTATTTCCCATTTTATTTCTGTCTCATTGAACGTACCTGAGTAGTATCTACAATGGTGTTCTATTTTTTCTGCTTCATATCGGTATTTAAGTACTCCTCCGTAACTATATTCACTAGCATCTGCTTCTACTATATATATAAATTTTCTATTTTCATCTGGAAATTGTAATTTTGGTAATTCTTTACAAAGTAATTTTATTTTTTTGAACTTGTTTTTTATCTTCTTCATTATAGTTATATTCTACATCCTTTTTTAATTTTTTCTGTAGTGATTTTAAAGTTTCTGCTAATTTTGGAATATATTCTCTTACTTGGTTTACTAATCCTAAAAATGATTGTAATTTCTTTTTTGTATCTAATTCTTCTTTCGAATTTATTATTTTTTGTACTATATGTTGTTCCATTTTTACTCCACTTTTATCTATTTGTATTCCTAAAAATTCTATCTGGTTTTTCATAATTTCAGCTTTCTTTTCGCTTAGACTTATTCCCGATTTTTCTATTATATCTGTAAACTGTTCTAATAATTTTAAATGTTCTTCTCTGGTTTTTGTATATAATAATATATCATCTATGTATACTATACAATTAGATAATTGTTTAAAATAACTATCCATAAAATGTTTATATCCAAATGGTAATACGTTCCATTCATAAAATCCTTGTGGTACCGTAAATGCGGTTAATTCTTTAGATTCTTCTTCTAACTTTAGGTGGTAAAATCCTGATTTACAATCGAATTTGCTAAAATAATTATATCCTTGTATTTGTCTTATTTTTAATATCTTATTTGGTATTGGATAATTATATGTTATAGTTTTTGCATTTAATTTCTATAATCAATTACCATCCTACTTTTTCCTCTTTTTTGTTCACTATGTTTATTTACTATAAATGCTGGACTATTATGTTTACTATTACTTTTTTGTATATATTGTTTTTCTAATAATTCATCTATGTGCATTTTAAATTCTTTTAAATCGTCAAAATTATATGTTAATGGTTTTTGGGTTATTATGCTATTTTTATTTATTAATTCAATTTTTATAGTAGTTTTATGTTTTTCCCATCCTTTTAATGGATCTTCACTATATAATTGTTCTAATTTTTTCTGAATTATTTCTATTCTATTTATTGAAAATATAGTTATTTCTGTTTTATTTATCGAAAATACTACTAGTTCTATTGTATCTTCAGTATTTTTTATATTTTCTAACTTTTGTGTAATTTTTTCACTTCCTTTTATCCAATCAGTTTTCTTTCTTATTTTATTGTTAACTCTTTTTGCTCTTACTTTCTGCTTACATGGTGTTGTAAACCACCAGTCTGTTTTGGTTATTATATGTGGGTATAATTTATCTAAGAATGGCATTCCTAAAAGTATATTTTTTGATGTTAGTTCATAATTATAAATTTCTTCTATTGTTAATATCTTATTCCATACTTGTATTTTTACATTCCTAGCTTTATAAGTAATTAAGCTTCCTTCATTATTAAATCCTTTAACTATTATTGGTGTTTTTAATTTATCCCATTTACTTTCTGGTAAGCAATTATATCTACATAAATTAGCTTCTGCTCCTGTGTCTATCATAGGCGTATAATATCTACTGTAATATCCTTCTACTACTATCTTCATTAATACATATATCTTCATTTCATGTTAAGGCTCTTCTTAAAAATAACTTTTCTTTGTTATATGTTAAGGTTAATTGTGTATGTTCTATATTATATGGTTTTACTTGTTCTAACCATTTTATTCCTCATATTATATCTGCTTTTTGCATTTCTTCCTTTACTTCGAATTCTATTTTTATTTTTCTAACTCCTATTATTATTTCTTTTTCTGCTATATTTTTATTATTTATTAAACTTCTTGGTAGATCTGGGCACATATCATTAGTAGTTTTTATTTCTTCATTTTTTACTAGATATTTTGCTATATAATTTTCTTCTTGTCCTGTATTTAAAAGTATTAGATATTCTTTTTCATTTATTTTTCCTGTTATGTAATATTGGTTTAAATTACTTATTGAATTTGTTTCATAACTTGTTCTTTTTGATGAGCTTGATGATTCTGGTTTTTCATCAGCTATTCTTTTTGTTGTACTTATTCTATCATTTGCTATTTCTAAATTTTCTTCTGTATGTCTCTATAGCTATAATCATTATAATCTATTGTTTTTACAATTTGTTCGAATGGGCTTTCTATTCGTATTTTGTTAATCTTATTTTTTCCTGTTATTTTATGTTTTGTTGTTAATACATATAGATTTTTGCATCTTGTTGTAAATATTTTACTTCCTGGGGTTAATTCTGTTCCTGATATTTTACAATATAATACGAGTGATTTATCTATATTTCTATCTGTTACTGCTACTGAATAATTTGCACTTATTATAAATTTAAATTTTTGGTATATTAGATTTCTTTTTACGGCAGTTATTATATTTTTTTCTATAGGTTTTATAATTCTATCATCTGCTAAATATAATTCTATTGGTGTATCTATTCCTTCTCTAAAACATGCTTTTATTAGTATCTCTGTACCTTCAAGGTGTACATATTTTATTGGATCTCCTTTACTTTTTATATCATTTATCTCTTTATTAATTATTCTTTTTGTTACTAGTGGTATATACTAGCCTTACCTTTTGCATATGTGCAGTCTATTACATGTTCCTTTTGGCATACTACATAGTATTCATCTTTTTTCCTAGTAAAAATATTTTTTATTGTTGGTATTTTAAATATTTTCTCTACACTTAAATCTAATTCTTTTCCTTTTATTTCATCAAATATGTTACTATCAACTATTATTTTTTGTTCCGTTCCTTCATCATTTAAATATTCTTCCTTTGTTATTATTTTTATATCTTCTTCAGTCATTTGATTCATCTATTTCACTATCTATTTCATTATCTGTTTCGTTTTCTGAAATTTCATATATACTATCCTCACTTTCTAATTCATAATCTATATAATCTATCTGCATATATTCTGTATTATCTATTTTTATTTCTGATATTTTTTTTTATTTTTTTTTAGGTAATTTACAATCTCTAGCTAAATGTCCTAACTTTCCACAATTATAACAAGTACATTCTTTTATAGATTTCTTCTTTCTATGCGGTCTTTTATATTTATAATTTTTTACATAATATCTTTTTCTTGGTTTCTTATATTTATATTTTGATTTTTTATATTTCTTTTGTCTTTTTCTTTTCTTATAATATCTTTCTTCGCATCCAAATTGGGATGCTATTTTATTTTTGCAACATGCTAAATTTCTTATTAATGTTTTTTCCATTTTTAATTCTTCTCTATATTTTTCACATAAGTTTCTATACCATTGTTGTAAAAGTTTTATTCTTGCTCCTAACGTATCTACTATTTTTGCTTCTTCCCAACTTTTTATTATTTTTGAACTAAATGGCTCGGGTAATTTATTAAAATATACTTTTCTTATCTCTTTACTTTCTTCTATACTATATGCTCCTTTATAATAATATTCTTTAAATGCTCAAGTATATTCATCTATATAACACATATTACATATTGCTAATTTTAACATTAAATTTCTATTTGTATCTTTTTCTTCATCTTGTTCTTCTTCTATTGTTATCGTACTACCAAATTCATCTGTTATAGCTGTTTCATATTTTTTTAATAGTTCTATAGGGGTTAGTTTAGTTGTTGTTGATGATGTTCCTTCTATATGTTTATTAGTTCTTAATACTTTTTTGCTATTTTCAGTTAAATTTGAAAACCATAGTTTTACTGATCCTATTAGTGTTCTTTCTATATATTCTGGTGCATCTGTTATATTTATATTATTATCTAATAATTGTTTTGTCATATATCCTATCCATAATGGTATTGTTTTTTCTGTATCTATTACACACTCTAGGTCTAAAAAGTTATAATTTTTATTAATTATTTGTTTTGGTATCCATTTGTCATATTCATTATATTTTTTAAACTTATTCTTATAATACATAGGTTTTCTTATTTCTGTTGTTTGAGGTATTATATTTTCATCTTCTTTTTTATCAAGAGTATTTATTTCTTCTGTGTGGGTACTTTCTAAGTTTTCCTCATTAATTTCTTTTTGTTTTTCATTGATTTCTAAATTTTTTGTATTTGTTAATATTTCTGTATATGTTTCACTATTTTCGGAATCATAATTATCTGTCTCTGTCTCTTCAACATCTATATAATTTATTTCTAATTCTTTGTTTTTTATTTTCAATTTTTCCTTAAATTGATTTATTTCGTTCAGTAATTTCTGTTCTTTATCTTTTTCTTTTTTTTCTTTTTGTCTTTGTTCATACAACTCTTTTAACATTTGCAGTTCTTTTTCTAATTCAGCAATCCTACTATTTTTAGTTTCTTCTATTTTTCGTATTTCTTCCGTAGTTTGTTGTTTTATTTTTTCTATTTCCTTTTTCCTATCTATCTCTTCATTTTCTTTTTCTATTCTTACCATTGCTGTTAATTTATCTTCTAATTTTAATTCTTCTTTTTCTAACATTAGATATAAATGTTCACCTATTTTCTTATATCTTCTTCCTAGATTAGAAAATACTATTTTTATTTTTGATCCTTCGTGGTTTTCATATATTTTTTCATCTATTATAAATTCTTCTTTGTTCATTTTATTGTGAATAGTTCATGTTGATATATATATATATATTATAAACTATCTATTCGTGATTCTAATTTTGATATTTCATCTTTTTGTGTATTTATTGAGTTTTTACTAACTCCGACAAATATATTATAATGTAGTCTTTTTATTCTTATTTTTAATTCTTTACGTTTTTCAGAAATAATTTGTTTTAATTCTTTGTATTGTTGTACTTTATTCATTTTAAATTATATTTATAATATCTTGGTGGATATCTAAATCTAATTTTATCATAATTAGGTGGTATGCGTTTCATTCTTCTAGATTTTAAATGGATTATTAATTTTGATTCAATACTAGATATTAATGTAATTAAGTAGGCTAATCTTTGTGGGTTTTCTTTTATTTTATTTAAACTTACATATTCTGAATAATTACTAATTAAAGATTCTTTAATTTTTCTAAAAGCTTCTCTATTTTTAAATGGTTTTCGCATAATTAATTATTTATAGGTAAATTCTAATAACTCTAATAATAACTCTAACATATATCTCACTTCCGTATTTTTTGAATTACTGGGCTCTGATACCAATTGTAGGGGGTGCGGATATCTGACGTATGAAATAGATTCATTAGGTATCATATAGTTTAACCTTAAAAAGTAAAATAGTGACAAATAAAAGTGATCGGAGGAAGTAGCTAAGAAGAAAAAATGACTAGAAAAAGAGAAGGAAAAAAACACCAAGTGAACATTTGGTTATAAAAATAAAAAAAATACTTTATTTGAAATCCTTAAAGTTATAGCTAAAGTTAGAATTATATTTGACCATACATTTTGCACTAAATACATAGAATTTAAATATATTTTTTTTAAAAAATAGTATACTTAATCTAAACATGAAACATAATTTAAATAATATTATTTTATAAAAATTAGAAATTTAGAATAAAGTAAAAATGAAAATAAGGCTTTACCTATTTTTCAAATTTCAAATGCAATTTAAATTGTATTTGAGATTATTATAGATAAACATTAATTTTCAAATAAAATGACAAAAGTTTTGAAAAACTTGAGTGGTGGATATAAAAAGTGTTAACAATGGAGAAGCAATAGTAATAGAAAATAAGAGGAAAAAAAAAAGAAAAAGAGAGAATTTTCGTGACTGTATTGTATTGAGAGGTGGAGGCCAATAAATCCAATTGTCCAAAAAGTAAAAGCCTCACCCACGTATTACGTGGAATGTGAGGTGCAGGGTAAAATTTTCCGAAAAAAGCTGGCCATTTGGCTTTTCCATATAGGCTGGGTCCCATCCTTTTTAATTGCCTTTTCATTAATGATTTTCTATTTATTTGTTCAAATTTTCTTCAATACATATCGTGGACCCCACATTAATTTCAGCTTACTTTTTCCTTCTTTTTGTGTTTATTTTAGTGTTTTCTTTTAGAAAATAATTTAAAAAATGTAAAAAGTAAATTCAAAAATAATGAAAATAACTTTTGAGGTGTTATTCAAAAATCTAGATATTGTGAAAATATATTTTAAAATATTTATAGCTAAATAGGTATTTTAGATTAAAGTGAAAACATATTCTAAAATATTATGAATAATATTTACGGTCAAATGCCTAATATAATTTTATAATTATAAATATTTGGCTCTCGAAATTTGATTTATTCCACATACATTAGGTCAAAAAGAATAACATATATTACCTGAAAATTACATAAAAATATTATACATCACAATAATTAATAATTTCAAATGTTTTTAACTTACAAAACTCAATCTAAAAACCTTATAACAAATTTAATTAACTCTCAAAATTCAAATTTTACCTTATAAATTGGAACAAAGTAAAAATTATATGAAAAAGATTACATACCATAATAATAATACTTTAAAATATTTACAGATAGTATATAATTTTTTTACTGACTTTCGGAAAATAACATATATTATGATAAATTTAAGTAAATTAACAAGTCAAAATATTTTAAAATATAAAAAAAATGATTGATTTTAAATTTTATTCGTGTAATATAAATTAAAACTAAAAAAAAATAGCATTGGTTCCGTGCTGGCACGAGGCGCTTTGTGTCTAGTATATTTATAAGGGGTTGTTTGGTAGAGTGTATTGATAAAAATAATACATGTATTAATTAATGTGTATTATGAATACCTTATTTGGTACAATTTTTAGTCAATGTATAACTAATGTTTGACTAATGAATACTTGCATTAGTTATACACTCTATTGTGTATTAAGATATGTATTACTAATACCATCAATTTTATATGTATTATTAATGCAAAGTCTTTAATACATGCATTAACTTATTAAATGACCTTAATACCCCTTAATTTTCCTCTCAAAATATTTCACCATTCCTTTTCCCGTTATTTTAATTTGCAATAGTAAATCTTTTCAAAACATTTCATAATTTTTTCCCATCATTTTAATCTACAACAATGAATAATTGATTTAAATAATTGTAATATATTTTTGCTTTGCTTCGAGGGTCTTAAAAAAATTTGAGACTATTTCTTAATTTTATGTCTTATATTTTATTTTTATTCCGACTATATTAATCCATTGACATAATATTTTATGCACAAAGACAAAGATATTGTAATTAATTCGAAATATCTATATACTAGTTCAACAATATTAATTATATTTGAGATGATAAAAAAAATTATTATAAAAAATTATACAAAATCAAAAAAATATTTTTATAAGTAAATATTTCTTTTATAAAAATTATGTAAAATATATTATTTTTTATACATCAAACCAAATAATGTATAAGAAATAATACATTCATAATTAATACATTGATTTGATATTCGGCCAAATGACCTCTAAATGTGCACGTAAAGAAAGTAGACTATTGTAATTTCGCCATACGAGTCTCCTGTAACACCAGAACGTGCTTGGCACGCAAATTCACGATCGCTTCCCTTTCCTCAGCAACTCAGATTCTCTCTCTCCAACTGTGCATCCCCATCTCAGTTTTCTCTAAATTATAGTATCACAATAAATACAAACCAAAAATTTACAAATGAAGGAAGACGAATCCATACCTTTATCTACACCAACGGCAGCAGCATATCCACTGTCGAATAGTATATTGTTCGGAAGAGGTCGGTACAAGTTTTGGGCATTGGCAGCTATACTTTTGTTAGCATTTTGGTCAATGTTTACTGGTACTGTTACTCTCCGTTGGTCTGCTGGAAATCTAAACACTCTCTCTGATATCTTCGATATTCCACTATCCGACGATCTTGATGTCCTCGTACGTTACTATGCTTATCCTTTTACTTTTCATTTTCAGGAGAGTCCAGCAATTTAAGTTTCACTATAAATTTGGGCACACAATCTTCAAAGTTTTTTAAAATTGAATTTATATATTTGGAAACTACATAAAAGTATTACAAGTCGCAATTATAACAACAACAACAAATCCAATGTACTATGCCCACATAGTGGGGGTGTGGGGTAAGATATACGCAGTCCATACCACTACTTCAAGAGAAGTAGAAAGGCTGTTTCCGATAGAGTCCGGCTCAAGACAAGGAATGATAGACAAATACTTAATAAAGCATGGAACTAGATGTCAAGACAAAAATATACCACACACAAAGAGATAATAAACAAAGAATAGTAAACACATTCGTAATAAAGCATACAACAAAGTGTCCTAGCAAGAATAATACATCTACCAAGTAATGTCCTACCCTAACGACTCAAACTGGCACTAGCCTTCTATCCTAATCCGTGCCCTTCAGATCTTCCTATTTAGGGTCATGTCCTCAGTGAGCTGTAACTGCTCCATGTCCCGCATGATCAGCTCTCTCCAGTATTTCTTTGGCCTACCCCTACCCCACCTGAAACCATCCAAACCAAGCTTCTCACACCTACGAATTGGGGCATCCGTGCCCTCCTCATCACATACTCGAACCATCTCAATCGGACTTCCCGCATCTTGTCCTTCACCAAAGCCACTCCAACCTTTTCCCAAATAGTCTCATTTCGAACTCTATCACCCCTATTAAGCCCACACATCCAACGCAACATCCTCATTTCCGCCACCTTCAATTTTTGAATGTAAGAGTTCTTAATTGGCCAACATTCCGCTCTATATAACATGGCCGGCCGGACTGTCACTCTGTAGAATTTGCCTTTAAGCTTGGGCGGCACCTTTCTATCACATAACACCCTCGAGGTGAGCTTCTACTTCATCCATCCCGCTCTAATACGATGGGAGACTCGTCAATCTTACCATTCCCCTGAATCATGGACCGTTGATACTTGAAACTATCCCTCTTACACACCGTCTATGAATCCAACCTTACTACCACCTCGTCTTCCTGCCTCACGTCATTAAAGCCGCAATTATAACAATTTAAAATAAAATATTTAAATGATATATGACAAAATTACGCTCTAATCTCAAAATTCGAAAAGGGACACATAAATTGGGACGGAGGGAGTATATGTTTTTTACCATTTTGATATGAGGAATATTGTGTTTTGAATTTAAAAGCGATTTTTTAGTGTTGCATGATTAGTTTATCTTCACAAGTTAGGTAATTAACTATTGATAAACTAAAGTGGTGAATAAATTTTGATAGTGAGGCACCATTGGTGCGACTTAGTGGTCAATAAAGTGGTTTGAGAACTATGAGGTCTCAGCTTCAAAGGTTCAAATCCTAGTTGAGACAAAACACTAGGTGATTTCTTCCTATCAGTTTAAATCTTCGTGGGCAGAATTAGCTGGTACCTGTCTGTCCTGATTCTGGTGGGAGGTGGCAGGTATTCCGTAGAATTAGTCCAGGTGCGCACAAGCTTGGCCCGACACCACGTTTTTTTTTTCAAAGAAGGTATTGTTCTTTGAATTTAGAAGGGAGGTCAGTATGATTTAGCTCCAAATTTTGTTAATTGACTATTGATAACCTAAAAGTGGCGAACATATTAGTTAATTGCACCCAAGGGTGTGTTCTAGTCGTTAATGAAGTGGGTCGAGAACCATGAGAACTCATGTTCAAATCCCAACAAAGGCAAAAACACTAGTTGATTTCTTTCCATCTGTCCTGATTTTTCCTGATTTGGTGGACCAAGTTTCCTATTGTTGGTGTTGTTGGTGAGAGGTGGCAGGTATCCTGTGGAATTAGCCGAGGTTTGCTAGTTGGCATGGACACCACGGTTATAAATGGATGGGGGAGGAGGTACATTGTAAGTGTTTAATTGATTCTTTGGGAAAATCATAATCTTTTTGCAGGAAATGGAGGAGAGGGAGAAGTTGGTGAATCATATGTGGGATGTGTATACCAATAGTCCTCGGATCAGATTGCCTAAGTTTTGGCAGGTGGCATTTGAGGCGGCTTATGAGGAGTTAAACAGTGATGCTGCTGAAGTTCGAGAGGCTGCTATCTCCGAGATCTCTAAGATGTCTCTACGATTAGTTCATATAGAGTTGCCACCTCTGCATTCGCTGGTTAGCTCTCTCTATCGCTCTGTTTAACTGGAAGTTGTTTTCATGTTATGATTTCTGAGCATTCTACTTTGAATAATTAGTTACCGTCCTTGAAACCCAAGCTGTTGTTATAAGAGGATATAGCAAGTTTCAACAAGTATCAATTTGTGAAAGATCGAATATACACGGCATACCAGCAGCCTTGCAAGATAAAAATTATATTTTGTAGGATTTTGAGCGGATAGGTAATTGAGCATTAGGTGCAAATGCAAGTTTCCAATATAACATAAGTGAAGATTTTAAAGCCTTAATTAGGAAATACTTCAGGTAAGCTGCATCTGCACCATTGGACCTTGTCTTGTGGGGCTGTTGGTGGAACTTGATCCTTTGTGCTCTTACTCATGAAGAAAATCTTTAGAATATTACTTACTACTACTTATTTGAACATTGTTCTCTATTTGCCTCAAATATTTAACCTTGTCTTGAATGTATTGACTTGTTATTCTGACTCTTATTTTTTCTATGAAGTAATGATAAACTTGTTATTTTTATTGTCCATTTACTCAGGATGCCTTCTTGTAAGGTAGAAAGGTGGATTTTATTGGAAAGATCTTTCTCTATTCAAAATTATATAATTTGGTGACTATTTATGGAGATTAAGTGAATAATGTTTTAATGTAGTTAGTATTATATTTTTTAGGGGTTAGTATGTTAATAAAAGGTTCAAATCTGCTATAAAGATATTATATAGATTCACATTAGCGGATAGCTGTTTCTCTCTACATTAATTTGACCTTCCAGAGTATAGATTTTGCCACATAGTGAAAGACCTAGAATTTTCAATACAAACCAAAGGTGAAAGTCAATCAAAATGAGAAGGATGTAGTGATATTCTCCGTCTAACATACCGATGACAATGTACGGCTGAAGTGCGTCAGAACATAACTCTAACATATCGATGACAATGTAGGGCTGAAGTGCATAAGAACAGTAACTCTTAACATATCGATGACAACAGAGGGTTGGAGTGCATAAGAACAGTAACTATACATCTTGATAGATCACGTTTCCCTTCAAAGTTGATTATTTTGAAGGAATAGGAAAGATATTGTACCTTTAAGCGATCGACATGCTCTCTTAACTCTTTTGGTTCTCATTCATATCTTTAATCTTTATTCCCAAATCTAATTGAACCCTCGGTTAGCTCATTCAGCTCCAGTTATCTTCTAAACTTCCAAAAGGGAGAGCTGCTACAATTTCTCATGCTTGTGCTTGAGAAGTGTACTTCTGCTTGACAGAAGTGACTAAATGTTTGTGTTATCATCATATAGAAACTTATCCTGATGCAGATATCGAGTGTGACTATGTGAGTGCTATCCATGATGTTGGTGGTCATAAGCCCCATCGATCTTATTTTACTTACAGTATTGATAGGTGTGTAAACATGATTATCTGTCACAAATTTGAGAAAGAGACTGGAGCCTGTTCCCCCTTCGTTGGCGCAAGACTACAATAATACTGTGCCTCGATCCCAAACAAGTTGGGTTGGTTAAATGAATCCTTCCCATGTCGCTCCATTTTGTTTTTTGGCACAAGACATAAAATTTTCTTCCATCCTTATCATTTGACAAAAACTTTCCTCCATCCTCATCATTTGTCATCATAAGACCATATGTTAGCAAATAAGAAGCCAATATTGGTGCCTCAGCTGTTGCCAGCTTGCCATTATCACAAATCATCAGTACGTGGCCTGACCAATTCAATTCAACTTTAATAATAAACTGGCATCCACTGAAGTACTTACCAGTTACCATCTAACCATTTTACCAACACGTCACAATGCAGAGGCACCAACTAGATCAACTGTTTTCAAATTCCCAAGTGGAAGTTGATATAGAGAATAAGTATGTGGATCTCAGGTTCGACTCTCATTATAATACTCGCTACTCAGTGAGTCCATCTTCATTAGTCTTGGTGGACAGGATTTACTGCACCACTACGTGTGAATTCTAGCACTATCCAATGGATTAGGCGAGGTGTGCCCAAGATTTGGTCCAGACAGCTCTATATTTTAACCAAAACAATCAACTGCTTAGTCCTTTTCCAATCTCTACTTGAGAAATTGGATCCTATGTTGCACATTTACCCCTATATCCAAATTCTATTAGGGGATAGGAGAGTTCTGTGGATAATGAAAATCAAGACCTAGGATATGTTGTAACCATGATAATGGACTAAATACAAATTCTCTCTTCTTCCATTTCTTATGTGGATAAGATTGTGAAGCTGATTTCTCCCTCTCTTAACTTCATTTCATGTTTGTTTACATTTTCTATCAAATGGTTTTGTAATTTTTCTTCATTTACTTGAGAATTTTTGAAATTGTTCATCTACTATACACTTTCTTAGTTCCAGCATTTGGTTCTTGAACAGTAATTCAAAGTTTGTTGAGTGAGATGGAGTCATTCTATTGTTGCAACCATCTTTAGTCTTTTCTGCTCCTGCATGTCTAAACACTCTTCTGGACTTTCTCCTGTAACTATTTTTCCCATATTTCTGAATCTTTCGATGATAAAATTAAATTTTCTTCTTCTAGCCAGCACCCAGCAATAACCTTTTATGCTCTGTTCTGGAATCTGGATACCTCTTGATCGTGTTTTACTTAGTTATCTGTCAACATTTGCATTTTTGCATTTATTAAACTGAAAGTTGTCCTCTAGCTGTTCCTGTACAAAAGCCTTGATATCTTTAATTGTATGCTTATACTTCTATATTTCAGTCTTCCTTTCATTAGAGAGCTTGGAAACTCATTTGTTCTTGCCGTTGGAATCTCAAAGGAGTTGCATAAGTACAATATCAGCCACTATACTTCCTCGGAATGTTTCTTCAAGTTGCTAAGCTGGGCTTTTACCAATTTAAATATTCAAGATCTAAAGGCAAGCAAATAGTCCATTTAGAAGTGTTATTATGAACTTTATGGGAAAAATGCATCATTGCCACACTTGTGATCTTTTAGGGATGATAGAGGATGATACTACATTTGGAGAGAAGAGGAATTTAAATCAGGAAGTCAGTAATGTATTGCATGTATCTAAAAGAGAATGGATCTGCACAACTCCATCTCCATTCTCCTTCTATTCCTCTCTAGTGAAATTATGCCATTCCTAACCCAGTAATCCACCTTAATAACATAGTTAAGTGCAGGATAGTTACAGGGGGAACACCCTTGTTAATGCATTTGTTGAATGTGGTAAGACTTCTGGAAAATGTTACATGATCCTTTTGTCGATCGAATTGTTAACTTTATCTTTATCTAAATAATCCTTGTCTTCATGAGGGTCATTTTGGATTTGTACTACAGCGTGCCTATTTTGGTTTGAAAGATGAATCAACGCTGCTTGCTGTTACTTCTAATTTCTCTTTTTATATGTTATGGATGTGTGGAATATGTTTCTTATTTATTTATATTTTAAGTAGTTTTATTTATTATATATTTATATTTAAGTAGCTTTATTTATTATTTTAGAATAGAGTTCTATGTTTCCTAGTTTCATAAGGATTAGGCTTTCTATTGATGTAATAAGACTCCTATTTAAAGGGAGATGTGAGGAATAATACGTATGAATAGTTTCAGTCAAAAACAAGAGGTTGGAGTTCTCTCTTCCATTGAACTCTAAGGTTTCAGCCTCCTTTTAATGAGCTGAAGAGATCGGAGTTCTCTCTTCTATTGAACTCTTAAGGTTTCAGCCTCCCTTTGACGAGCTGAATTTATGTACAAAATAGGTCGATCTCGGAATTCAAACAAAGGCAAGGGTAAGTCGACATCAATTGAGTCGGACTTTCCTGTTCATTGTCCCGTGACTCGATCCTTCGCCAAAGATCGTAACATTATAGTTAAGATTTGGTCAGCTGCTCGTAGTTCTCCCCATAGTCCGTTCCACTTGCCCTCTTTCACCCTTATTATTGCACGTTGCAATTGCTCCATGAACATTTCTATTTATTTTGCAATTGCTCTTTGAACATTTTCGGTCATTGTAATTGATATGCATAATTGATCTTTCCATGAATCATTGCAGGCAGTAAGAGAATTAAGTCAAAAACTAGCCGAGAACAAACAGAGGACCACAACAGGAAGTAAGTTATGACCAGAAGAGTATCAAGGATCCAAATTTACACGGTTCCCACTTATACACGACGAATGAAAACATACAACAACCTGCTCCCTGGTATTAACTAAAGGGAGCTCTGAGAAAAGATTACATTCAGGTTCCTCGCATTTTTGCAACAGGGATAAGCATATCTAACTTTTTGTTACCTGTACCTCTCTTTTTCTGTCGATTCCCATCTCTCCACTGAGTGCAGATTTCCACAGTATCATTACTTAATTGCTTCATGCAGGGAGATTGGAAATTACTTCCGTGGTTTTTACATTGGAAGGCACTACTTTTTTTTTTGTTTCACACTTGTGATACCAATTATACAAACTTTTACTGGAATAGATTGATAATATTGAGTTCTCATGGTAAACTTGTTCTTTGTAGTGTCTCAAGTGATTTTATGCAGCATGTGGCCTTATTTTAAGTGTTAATATTTCTTCCTGTATAAATGTTTCTTTTTAATTTGCGGTAGAAGCTGTTGTGATCCTTGCTATAAGATCTTTAAACTTTTTTAACAGGAAGCTGCTCTTTTTCACTGTCTTTTTCTCCCCATTCTGCATTATATGCTAGCTAGCTGCTGGTTTTAGCATCCTCTTTTCTTAACGTCATCTCGAGTATCTTCACCACATTTCTGGTACTAGTATTTAAGATGAGTATCTTCACCACATTTCTGGTACTAGTATTTATTGATCTAGTGGTTGGTTTCAGTTTGAATTTTGACATCCTGTTCAACGTCTCCACAAGCTAATGTACCACTAATTCAATGCTCTTCAATCAACTAGCCAACTCCCTAAATTGGTTGAATTGACATAGTAGTTTCTTTTTGGCTGTAGTTCACAGATACCTGATTTTGGGACCATCATTTAAGCATACCCGCAGTGCGTAAAAATCTGCAACTCTACTCACTTCGAAACAAATTCAGACATACGGTTAGACCAAACCTCTGAAGTTGAGTCATTTTTGTCTGCACTTCAGACATGTGTGGCCGGAGTTTTGCATATATGGTGATCTTTTGATTGCTCTCTTAGATATGACCTAGATCTTGCAAGAGTTATTTCTATCCTTGAGGATTTTAGAATAGATTAGGTGCTTGCTTGAATATTATAGAGGTGATTACCATTTTCGTCCCGAATTGTTGCTATGTTATGATCTCAATTGAGATCTAAAATTGAATTGCAGAAACTAATGACGCAGTACTATTCTGGGAATTTTCGATTTTCTGATAAATGGACAAATGGACAAATGGAACTCTAAAACAAGGTATTGGAAACTACAACTAATGGAAACTATTTGAATGATTCGCCATAGTCACGAAACCCGTAGAGTGAGATGGAGGAGAGAATTTAGAAAGAGATAGAAGAGAAGAGAAGATATTCGGAGAAGAAAGTGAAAGAGGTGAGAACGAAATGTATCCAAAATTCAGTTGCCCTCTTTTCTCCCCTCTAATGCGTATATATAACTAACTTTCCACGTGGCATCATCACAACCCTTGCACCTCATTTAAACTAAAGTAATCTTGGCCATTTATTCTCAATCTCGTATTTTTTCTATTTGCTTTCTATTCCCGACTTGGAATCCAAATAATTGACTATTATTGAGATCATAACACACCCTCCTCTTTCAATTGATCCTTGTCCTCGAGGATTAGAGTCAGAATGTGGAAATTTAGTTTGAGGGACCGTTGAACCTTGCTTGGATGACAGGTTGAATTGAACATCCACAAAAATGCCAATTACAGTAATTCAAACGACTGAGCTCTTCAATTGGAGCATTTTCAAGCTGATGATCTGAGTATGTTGGGAAAATTTGCTCTTCCTTGGCTGAATTTGTAGCATTTCTGGAAATTAACACATTATCGTCCCACCAACAGTTTCAATACCAAGATCTAATAGGGTGACATCAACCACTAGCAATTCTTGAATATTTTCATCTCCATTACCAATCAAGATTACGTCTAGAACTGCTGTACCACAAGCCGTATCATCATTCAGATTTATACTTGCATAGAGCTTCTTTTCATCGAAGTAATCTTTCAAGAGATGTTGAATTATTGGGATTCTAGTTGATCTGCTAACGAGAATCACTTCCTGTATTTGAACATTATCTACTTTGGCCTCATTCAAACACTTCCCCACAGGCTCCGTACTCTTAAACAACATGCTCATCCATAACTCTTCAAATCGATCGAGTAATAATAGCATAAAATTCTATTCCCTTAAACAAGGAATCCACTTCAGTAGTGGTTTGAGCAGTAGAACGTAAAGTTCTCTTAGCCCTATCACAAGCAATTCTTGATCTTCCCAAAGCTCTAGCATTCCAAATTAAATCCCTTTTGTGCTCTCTCCAAAACTCAACATCAATTTTTGGGACAACACTAGTATTCATGCCTACAACGTTTGCTTTCTTGCCTCCAGTATCAGCTTTACCACTAAAAGAATGTTTCTCAATAGTCATTATGAGTTGTGGAAAGATGTTAGCAACCTGCTTGAGTAGCACAAAAATGCATTTTCTGATTCCCTCCCAGATTGCAGCAATATTTGATCCAGTTAGTCTCTTTAACTGACACGAAATCTCAAATTCCCTCATCGTGACACAACTTAGTAACTGGTTTTGAGCACCATCGTATAACAACATAAATTTGAACTTAATAAGGTCCTTATAGCTGAAACTAGATGCGTCAAAAATAGTACCTCTGGCATAATATTTTAGGAGGGTTCAACCAGTATCAACCGGCAATGGTAAGAAATTATGCATTATAAGAACTCTCCTTGTCTTTGGAACACTCTGTTGAATCAGTCCAACAATCTGGTTCTACAACACACTCGTGTGATCCATGTTTACAATTAGCATTGCCTTAAAGCTTTGGGATATGCACAGGACAACATACACAGTAACCCTTGAGACCATGGAATTATGCAACAAAATTAGAGTAGGATCACACATTAAAAAAGTTCCACAACTTTCAATAATATAGTTTCCTGCCCGACAACTACACTAGCTAATAAGAATCTACCAGTTAAGCTTCCATATCACCAATGTTTGCTGTATTTAGTGGGAGCAATGCAATTGTCGACTTTTCAGGGACAAGCTGAATTTCCTTCTTGAACTCCCCACCCACATAGAAGTTTTTTCCATTTAGAATTCCTTTATCATGAAATCCATAACAATGTAAAACAACTACATCTTCTACTATGAACCTATTAGAACCTCCAGGATCAAAACATAATGATATTGCAACAGTTAGTTGAAGAATTACAGTTCCCATTCTTTTGAAAATTGCAATCTCCAGCATGCGACCACCTGTGATTTCAATTTTTATAGTAGACATGATAACCTTCATTTTTGCTATTTTTTGATTTTGTAAAGGTGTCAGGAACCTAGACGATGCCTCCACATCTATATTTCGCTCTTGGTTTGTATTTTCTGACTGCCCCGATGTGGCTTTAATAGAAACAATTTTGGTGGTATTCTCTCATGCCTCAACTATGATACCATCAGTCCATTCACTGCACTTTTCCGTGAGACATACACTCTCACTAGGTTTATCCCTTAGTTCAGAAGCTTCAACACCTTTCAGTTTCAATTATTGTTGATTCATTCTCATCCCAATCCTCTGATTTCACAGCAACTGACTTTACCCTATCAAGGCAAGCCCAGAAAACCTGCCCAGTATGAACCTAATAACAAATGTATAAACCCAAAGCATGTGGAAGACCAAAAGTTGTATGAGGACTACAAATTTCTACAAAAATATCCCTCTCCAGCTTCATATTGGATAGCTTGTCACCAAGCTCTATGTCAAGCTTATGTCCTGTGTTTTTAAATCTAAGTACCTCAATTGAAATCAACCAAGGTGTAAACTCAAGGTGGGTCGTGACACTATAAGCACTGGATAAATTATTGCAACCTATCAATTTCGGTATTGTATCCTCAACAACAAGAACATAAAGTCGTAAATTCAGATGTGAGTTCACGATCTCGGTCTCCGTGGTGATCGTATTGGGGATGGAGTGGACTTCAACTAGAACTTCAGATTCGACCCATTGAAGACATTCGTCAAACATCTGGTTAGCATTATATTTTGAATCAACTTTACTGCTATTTTCAATCCTCAGCAGTTCAGCCATTTCATGGTCATCTGAAACCACCTTAGCTTGGTTGTCCTCTTTATTCATTTCCCCCAAACAGACATCAAGACAAAAGCAGTATTGGCAGTCAACACTGGCTACACACCCATAGACGCAACAATTGCATTGACAGTCGACACTACATATGCAATCCTCACATCACCTCTGCAATTGTTTAACATTAACAATTATTCTTGACATTCCATCCATAGGTGTCATTCTATTTGCATTGTTTCGTTCAACCAAAGTCAATTCCACAAACATTTTCGATGAATTACTACCCACAATCGAGATAGAAACCTGGCTCTGATATCAATTGTTATGATCTCAATTGAGATCTAAAACTGAATTGCAGAAATTAACGACACAATACTATTTTGGGAATTTTTTGATAAATGAAAAAATGGACAAATGGAACTCTAAAACAAGGTATTGAAAACTACAATTAATGGAAACTATTTGACTGATTCGCCATAGTCACGAAACCCGTAGAGTGAGATGAGGAGAGAATTTAGAAAGAGATAGAAGAGAAGAGAAAAGAGAGGAAAAGAGATATTCAGAGAAGAAAGTGAAGGAGTTGAGAACGAAATGTATCCATAATTCAGTTGCCCTGTTCTCTCCCCTCTGATGCGTATATATAACCACCTTTCCACATGGCATCATCACGATCCTTGCACCTCATTTAAACTAAAGTAATCTCGGCCATTTATTCTCAATCTCACATTTTTTTCTGTTTGCTTTCTATTCCGGACTTGGAATCCAAACAACTACATTTGGTTGACTATTATTGAGATCATAACATGCTAGTTTCAATTTCATGTTTTGTGGGATATCTTCCATATTTTATTTGCTTTGTTTAGTTCTTGTCCTTCAATTTGTTGAAACTTATTACTTGAATAGACAGGAAAAACTACGTATTATTTGTCTCAGCTGGAAATCAAAGCATGAGATCTCATAATTTTCAACCTACTTCATTGACCACTAAGCCACACCTTCGCAAATCTAGGCATATGTTTTGACAAGATAACCAAACATGTGTTGGGATGAGTATTTCTTCACGGTGTACATCATCCTTGGGTATATCTGTCTAGTGATACATCAGTAATGCAAAAGGTAGCTTGATCAGATCTGTCAAAGACACATAGTTACTGTAGGTAAAGGAAAGAAAAATTGAACGTATTCACGAAGTTTTACTTAAACGTCTCAATTGGATACATCATGATGTACTAAAGCTTTTGGTATATACAACGTGACCATAAGGGTCTATTGAGATGTCTATAAGTGAAAAATTGTGCCAACATGATTTAGTTTTTGTTCCCTTCGATTCCCTACTATCTCAAATGTTTCCCACTTGAATTGATTTCGCATAGGGCCCATCTTGCATAATGCTTTTATCACAACGACAATGCTTTGCTCTTTTTCCTGCACATGTATTAAAAAAAATTCTCAAGAATAAGTAGCAAATTTAAGTTTATAATTAGGAGCTTCATAGTATTTGTTTCATAATTATTTGAAATATCAACTTGTATTTTATATTTTAGATATTTTTTGCTATTAAAATATATATATATATAATGATATTTACTGTTATTTTTTTACTCAAATCAGTTGAGTTAAATAAGAAATAATTACCTCATATATTTAAAGCAGTAAATTCTTTTTTCATAAATTACTCTTATTAAATTACTCTTTATTTAAAGTAGTGTATTTCTTTTTCATAAATTACTCTTATTTAACGCAGTAGATTCCTTCTCCAAAGCAAACTCGAGTCAACTGAAGATTATTATTTTCATGATCTTCAAAATTTCAAAGTAAAGTATCATTTCTGTTACAGGTGTTGAATCATAAATTTAATTCCGTATATAAATTTTAGCAAATTAAGACGACTTAATCATGACGATCATGTTGTTTGAAATTTCAAATCATGTGCGAAACCATTTTTTATATTTGATCATTTTTTCAGCAACTTATTTTTCGTCTCATATTATATTTTGAATATTTGACCGAACAATATTATTTGATCGAACTCA
Source organism: Capsicum annuum (assembly GCF_002878395.1). Lineage (NCBI taxonomy): Eukaryota > Viridiplantae > Streptophyta > Magnoliopsida > Solanales > Solanaceae > Capsicum > Capsicum annuum. The sequence goes on from NC_061114.1 coordinate 27,853,113, forward strand.
TTGTTGATCGAATTGAGAGAGTTATTCTTTGATCAAACTCAATTTTGCTACGTACTCAATGAACAATATCAGATTTATTTTTTTCAGAATGTAATTATATAGGTGGTGAGTGTATTTGTATATTATGAAGAGCGAAATTGTATTTTGTTCTATTTTTTTGTATATTTTAGTTTGTGTTTGTGTATTTTGATTGTATTTGTATATTTAGAGTTCTATTTGTCTATGTAAATTATAGGCTTAAGTCATCGATATATTCTTAAACTTGTTTTGAAATTTCACTTGAATCCCTCAACTTACCAATATACCTATTGAAGCTTAAACTGTTCAAAAGTCATTCCTATTAGACACAAAATGTTGACATGGCAAAAAACGCGGGTTTTATGCTCTTGAGGCGCGTGAACCAAACTTAAAAACTATTTTTTTCTTCAGTTTTTACACCTAAAATTATATTTTTAAAATGATTAATTTTTTTAAAATTCTTTTAGATTATTTTAATGATTAATTTGCTCTTCTAAATTTATCTTCTCCACTGTCGTCTTCTCCACCAACAAATGCAAGAATCATCTTCTCCACCAACAAATACGAGAAATCATAATTCCCAAATCAGCTGAAACATTATTGTTAATTTTAGATCTAAAAAATTTTGCAATTGTGATTTGCAAGAATTTGAAAGAGATGATATATAGTGTTCAAAAAACGCAGAGATGGGCTGTAGTGAATTTTTTTTGTGTACATGGTGATGCAACAATTTATAGTACTAGTTAATTTCTAAGTTGTGCTTGTATTTTTGTTGCACTCAATACCATTGATAGAAAATTAGTAAAGCATTTGTTCAAATGATTTGTAACAAATTTTTTAAAATGATTTGCTATCATCTTTTTTACCATTATCTTCTTCACCATTGACAACAATATCAAGAGAAATGGTCAAATTTAGCACAAAATCAACACCCATTAGCGATAACAATATACGCCTTTCATTCTTCACTAGATTAACTCAAGCGGTTCTGATTTTTCAACGAATCTCGCCGGAAAATGCATCTCATCAAAAAATTTTTCCTACCAACGAGCTTTAACTCGCTTCACAAAGGTTCGATTCCCGTTAACTCGAGTCATTTCCGGCAAAATTTCATTAATTTCAACAATTTCGGACAATCAAGCAAACAACAACGTACCGGAGAAGAAAAAGGTTGGGGTGGGGTTGACGGAGAGGAAGAGGGTTGGGGTAGGGGGTGTTTGGATTAATGGTTTAAAAAAATCATTTTTTGGTCTTTTCTATTATTTAAATAAAATTAATTTTTTAAAAATTATTTAAATTCAATTGCCACATGGCATTATTTCATTAGTTTATATAGCATGTGAGATACACTCTTCTTAGATTTTCAATAAATTTTTATTTTATGCCAAATAGGTATAAATTTGTTAAGAATAAAGTGTTCAATAGGTACAATGGTAAGTTAAGGGTCCAAGTGAAATTTTGAAGCAAATTTAAGGGTCTATTGATGACTTAAGGCTAAATTATAATTGTATATTATTAGTCTCTTTGTATGTTGTAAGTGTATTTGTATATTTTATGTGCAATTATGGCATGAGAATGTAATTGTATATTATGTCTTTATTTGTATAATTAGAGTTACGTTGTATTTTTTTTTTTTTTGTATATTTTGACAACAGTTTTGTCATTATGATTCTATTTGTATGTTTCTAGTGTAGTTGTATCTTATTTGACTAATTTAATATATTGTCTTTGCTAATTTATATTTTTTTGATAATGTTTTTAATGTGCTGGATATTGACTATGGGAAGCATACCTGTTCTTGTGAAACACTTTGGGAGATGAACACATAAACAATATTATGAAGAGTACATAACTGATGATACACTGTTGAGTACAAATGCATCATACAATTAACTATACGCTCTTCTGGCATCTCATATTATTTGTATTTGTATTAACAAATATGTATGTGCAATTTTATATATATATATATATATATATATATATATATATATATATATATATATATATATAAAATTACCTATAGCATATGCTGCTTTGTTGAAAAATACATATACAGTTCTCTAAGTGAAAACATATATAGTTTTCTATGTTTGAAAAATACATATATAGTTATCTAAGCGAAAATACATATACATAGTTACAAAAGATATATCTGCAATTGTATTTTACATTTTTTTCTAATAATTTTTCTTAAAATTTTTTTAGGTTGTATCAGCGGCAGAGTATGTCTATACAATATATGACTAAAAAAATATTTTATTGTTTGTCTCAAGAAAAAAAATGTTCTTGTCCCACATTTCAACTGAATGAGATACCAAGTGCACATGCTTGTACAGTCCTGGATAGCAAGAACTTTACAAAGAGATCATATTGCTTTGATTTGTACAAGACAAAAACAGTATTAAGAACATATGATGTTTCAATTTATTCTTTAACACATAAAGACGATTGGGAAATTGCAGACAACATACTTGTTGAGGTAGTACTTCCCTCAAAATACAAGCGACCTCCTGACAGATTTCCATAGAAAGATCGTGAAAAATCAGGACGGGATATATTCGAAAAGAAAACTATCAATTCATATAGTGCTTGTGGGTTTAAGGAGTCACAATAGACGTTCGTGAAGAAAATATCGTAAATGATACATTTCAAAATATTTATTGTGATGTGAGTAATTCTTTAATGATAATTATGTTTCATATATTAAAATACGTTACAGTCACCTTTTCAGTATTTGTAATTTTGATTGAAAAGTATAAGTGAAGTTATCTATATTTATTTAATAGTACATTTATATATTTGAGCATGTACAATCACAAATACATATGAATATAAATATAAAATATTGTGCAACTATAAAAAAATAAATTTATATTTATATATACAACTATATAAATCTGTCCTCAATTATTAATAGATATCTAATTAAATTACATGTATAAATACATGTACAGTTACCTAAATATATTTGCTATTGATTTTTGAAATACATATAAATACAAATATATAGTTGTTCAACTAAGTAATATGTATGTAAGATCTGAACATAAAATTGTATAATCACCTATTAATACATATGTAATTACATATTCAACTATTGAAAACAAGATATGTATTCAACATAATACCAAAATGGATATCTTCCATTCAATTTGATTGAGTACCAATCTTCAAAATACAATAACATAACTATCAAATTCAATTAACTTTTCACATGAAACATGAAAGTAAGATATGAAACTTAACAACAATTCAACTACATCACTGTCAACCTATAATTAAATATTTTCATACACAATAAAGAACAAAATTCATCAAACTTCAAGGACTTTTGTGTCGTATGTTATCCTGATTTTCCTAACAGGCCCCATTAGTGCTTCTTGCATATATGATCACGCGAAACATATACAATAAAAACAAACAAATATCTATATCACACATACATGTTCAAAAAGATACAAAATACATAGATATACAGATTTGCATATATATATATATATATATATATATTTACAATACAAAAAATACATATATATCTGCATATGTTTTTACAGAAGTACATATTTGAACCATATGTACATATACACATATAGGACATAAATCTCTATAACAAAAAGGACAACTATATACATATACATATAAGTAATCAAAAAATACATACACATATCTTAAATAGTAAAAAATATAAATAAATACATATGTTACCCTCTAGAATGACGTAGAATATTTCAAAGAAATTTCAACACTGCACATGCACATGCTTCAAAAATATTTATATACAATTAGATTTGTATATATATACAAATGAGTGCCCGTTAGTTAATAAATACTTATACAAATACCTCTTCATCTTTATCTTCTTTCAAATTATATTCAGAAAAATTTCAACATCAGGACTTATAATTTTTTTTGATTCTTTGATTTTTTTTAATTTTTTTCTCAGATCTTTGTATTTTTGGGGATTTTGGAGATGAAGGTTTCTTCAATTCTTTTTGTTTCATTATTTCGATCATCTTTTCTAGATCATTATGATGCTTCAACCTCACCTCTTCGACGCTCACTGGTTTCTTCAACTATTCTGTCATTAGAGCAAACCAACACAATCATACAACAAAAAAATCTTAAAATTTTTAAAAAAAGTTGTAAGAACAACGATGAATAAAAATACAAAGTATATAAAATTTGGGGAAGAAATAACTTATAATAACTGTAAAAATTCATAGTTATCTTATTTTGTGGAGCAAGATCTTTATCTATCAAGGTGAACAAACGTGAGAAAAAAAGAAATTGACATGAAATATATGAAGAATAGGTGCTATTTGAAAAAAAATTTTAAAAAATAAAGTAAAATAGGAAAGAGAACAAGTGTTTAAGTGAAAATAGGAGAAGTTACCTTGGTAGCTATAAAGTAAAGTAAAATAGGAGAAGTTACCCTTGGTAGCTAGCTATAAACGCGCATATATTGAGTGGTCCCATCAAACAAATGCTATTTTTGCTATAAAATATAATTTTATGAAAGTGTTGCTATTTATCATAATTATGATTTTAAGTCTGTCGCTTTCTGTAATTTTTTCTATTATTATTGCTTTACTTACTAATAAGAGGAAATAAGCACACAACTGAGTATCAACATATTTGCTTTAACTTTGTGCTTCCCTTATTAATAAGTTACTTAGTTTGGTGGTCAAAGCTTGACATTTCAAATGATGTATCTCTGATTTAAGCCTTTATGGCCGTTGACACCTAATTTTTTCCCTCCCCGATTAAATTTATTCTTGAATTTCTTTAGTTTTAATAAAATTAAAATATTTATTTATCTGAATGATTTTTTTTTCAAAATATTTATCTAGGTAATTTTGCCATTTTAAATAGCAATTATATATTTTCGTATTCAATTATACAAAATCATATAACTTTGTTACTTAAATATTTATTTTATAAAATATCAGGTTTTAGTCAAGTCTTATCTTAAAAATTAATCCAATATTTAAAAATCTTGATCTAATTATAATTTATTATCAAAAATAATTTATTTGAAGAAATATGTATTTGATTTTATTAAACTAAGAAACTCAAGTTTAAAGTAGTCGTTAACTTATTTCAAATTTTGATTAAATTTAGTCAATTTATTAAATTTGACCTTAATTGAAATCGACTTGGTCACAATTGCAATGCAATTGACCAATTGATTTTCAATTAGGTTAATATTTAAACCCTATTGACTAAAACCCTAAAATTAGGCTATTTAATAAATAACCTAAAACTAATTTACTCATTCCAAGTAGTCAACAACCCATTTCATACCCCAAACTTTCTACACCAATATAACAATATCAACCAGCCCAACAATAAACCCCCAAGCCCGACCCACTTCACATTAATGGTCTTTGTCTCACTATGAATTTCAAACAGTCAAGAAAAAAATTTCAAATTTAGATTTGAAATCTATCAGAAATCCTAATATTCTCCCCCTCCCCCCCCTAATTTCCCCTATACATAGAAATTGAGGGATAGGGGTTTAAGGAGGATTCTTTGGGGAAAAATTGAAAATTTGGGAGGAGAACTCCTCTAATCTCATGTAACTAAAGAATTCGCTTAAAAAAATCAAATTTTAGCAAAATCGTTGACCTCCGACAAGGTTAATCGGAACTCCAATGGTGAAAGTCTGTTTGATTAAGGCTTGTTGTCCTCGTTCCAACCCAGAAACAGGTCAAGGATTCACCTTTTGCATCCTTTCTTTGTGTTTATTCGTTCTAATAGAATTTGAATACAACTATTGTGAGATTTGTTGATTTATTGATGTTGGAAGTTATATGGTTATTTGGTTGACCTGGTGTGGTGTCTCTATTGAGAATTTGAAATCGATTTGATTGACATTGATTATGTCTTCTTGTAGCATTAAATGTAAGGAATATTTAGACATTTATTCTGATTTCTAGTTTGATTTGAATACATAAAAGAATCTATGAATAGTTAGACATTGATTTGAAACCAACAGTTATAAAAGAATCTAGGATGTTGCTCCAATTTTGATTTGTCGAACATACGATACATGGATGATTTTGTTTAATCTATGCCTAAGATCTTTGACCTTTTTTCTCTTTGCATCACGAAATATGTGGTTATGTGGTAGTCAATTGTTATTGTTTGATTTAGTGTTTGAATTCTGGTTGTAGTTTTACATGTGAGTAGAGTTTAGTATCATAGGTGGATCAGTAGCTCGAATGGTTGGAGTCATGGTTCGAATAAGTGTTGAGTTATGGGTTTCCCAAAAGTTTTGGATTTCCAACAACATAATCTGTAATGAGGGGATAAAGGTAAAAAAAAAAAGGGATAAAAGTCAAACTAGTTTCATTTTTTTTCTTTGGGCTGAAGGCTATTGTTTGCCTATTTGACCCTGGTGTTTTCCAAAGATTTTTTTATATGTTTCTGTCTTAAATTTTTGTATTTTTTCTGTCTTTAAAACTGAAAAATGAGTTTCTCAATTATCCATGAGTTTTAACGAATCCATTGCTTAGTATTAAAGGTCCATATAATGTTACCATATAGGGTCAATATGCCTAGGTCATTTATAATATTCATCTTGGCTTTGTTTGTATGTTCAAAGTTGGTCAAATAATGCATAAACTTGTTTGCTCTCTTAATTACGTTGTTGTCACATTCTACTTAAATGGATTCATCATTATAGGCGACAATTTCATTCAAATCTATAACTAGTTCTTGCCAGTGTCTTGCTTTATTTGATATGCTTTTCTCATGACCTAAATGTTAATGTTTCACATTTGTTTTTGCATGAACACCCTCGTTAGAGTCCAATTGGACTAACATCCCTGCATTTCTTCAATGGACCATGGAGGCCAATCTGCCATCGAGTCCGAGCGTCTCCAAGTTCAAAATGAACTAAAACCATCAAGAAATAAAGCTTTATGCATATATATACACAACAGTATACTGAGGATATATGGCAGAAAATTCGAAAGGGAAGTTAGTATACAAGTGGAAGACTAAAATACGTGTATACATGACTAATATATGGTCATGTATACACCAGACATACAAAAAACACAGGAAAAAAGAGTTGTGATATACAAAAAGGAAAATGAACCCAAAGTCCATAAAATTTTAAGCCCAAAAACTGGGCAGCTTTATTGATGGGCCAAGGAAGGGCCCAACTTCAATTCTTGTATTTATTTTTTGTAGCTTATAATTTATCTTTATTTATTTGTATTAACTAATATTTTAATCAATTAATCTGTATAAATTTCTTAAGGTGTTGTCATTTTATTTTATCTTAATTTTCTTTTACTTAATTCATAATTTTGTTCCACCTAATTTATATTGTCTAAAATGGATTAAATTGATTCCTTGAATTGTCTCCTTAAAACAAGTCTTTTAAAGATTAAGTGTTTTATTTCAAAATGACATTTGTTTTGTTCATGTAACTAATAGTTCATTTAGAGTAAAGTAGTTTTCTCAAAACCTAAGAAACTAATTTGTTTTGAATATTAACTTTTCAAAAATTAGCAAAGCACTTTCAATTTAATACCCTCTTAGCATTTTTTTGCTAAAGGTATTATCTATAACAAGATTGACTTTTCTATAATAAAAATTAATAATAAGAAAATAATCATATGATCTTCTTCCTTTTTTTTTTTCATAAAAAGAAAAAACAATATTTTTCTCTTAAATCCAAAAATAGAAAAATTTAGTAGAACATTTTTCGTCTGAATGAATAAATGTCATTTTAAATATGTAAATAAATAATTTTAGTATTTTTATAAAACAACCTTTTTTAAACTTAGTCATTTTTAAGTTAGCCAAAAAAGGCAAAAAATATTCGGTAAACTGATTTTAAACTAATGCTCCTAAGTGCCTTAAAAACTTTCTTAGGGCGTTAATTGTACCCCTACCCATTTTCTCTAGTTTTATAGGTTTATTTCTGTTTTTGAACCTTTGAAACTCTTTTAAGTTTTTCTTGATTTTCCTATAAAAATCATGTGGCGACTCTGGTAATTTGTCAAAATTATTTCAAAATTTTCTTGAATCTTTTGAAATAGTTTTAAGAGGGTCAAAATTATTTTATTTTAAATAAAATTTGAAAAGGGATAAAATAGAAATGACAACTTTACTGGGAAATCGACTAGGTTCTAACCAAATGTTTGGACTAACTTCTTTGACTAACTATTCAGATTTGTAATATTTAAATTATTTGTATGCTTATGTGTTTAAATTTCTGTAAAATTTAAACTGTTGTATTTCATGACACACTTCCACATTCAAAATATTAAAATTGTTTGGGGTTCGTGGATGTCCCGACCCCTATTGTTTAATTTCAAATCAAGTATTGGGAATACGATGGTTTATTGGCACGTTAGGCGTCCGATGACTGTTCGTATTTCTAAACCCAAGTTGTCCACTTTGAAACCTTGTCCAATCCCACTCTATACACATAGGATAGAGCGAAACCAAAACTCTCTTTTAGGCATGAGCCTAGGACGACCCAATATCCGAGGGGTATTAGGCCCAATATAAAACTTGTCTTGCATCTATTGCCCACGAGCCAATTACAAACGAATCATGTTTATGTGTTGAAGAAATATATGTTGGTGTAATCCAATCCATTACCTTTTGGGGTAGTAGGAAGGCTTATTTTTGTTTGCTTTCGTGTAAGAATGACAATTATACCCCTGCAAATGATTCAAGATGGTTATCGGATCAAATAATTTCTTGAAAGTATGACAGACTCATATGAGTGAAAAAGATAAAGAGATTGTTAGTATGCATATCGGGCATCTACCTTCACTTATAGAGATGGACGTTTGGCCTGAAATGATCCACGTGTTAACAACATTTTGGGATGACGACAACATGGTGTTTTGCTTCGGGGAAGTTGAATTGACCCCCACTACTAAAGAAGTAATGAATTGTTATGAGAGCATCGATATGTGTAAGAAAAGAAGGAGTGCGCCCGACAAAAATATTCTAGTCCTTATTGTATGGAGCCGTTAGAAGATCAGGGACGCCTTTTCAATCGAGGACGATACCTAGTTGGGGGAACATGATGGAGATAATATACCTTTTTTGAGGTTTATCGACGGTTCGAAAGGTATAATACTTTTGAGAAATTCTGACATAAATTTGAATCAGAGTCATAATGAAAGAAGAAAAGAGCATTTGCTTTCACGGTGGGCTTGCTTGGAACTATGGTGTTCCTACAAGGAGAAAATGGTACCATTCATCCAAGAGTTGTTATGGTGACGCACGCCCTCTTATACGGAGTGGATTGCGGTCCCACTAAGGCATTCCACACTTTATCCCCTATGATCATTATTGAAATATATTAGGTTTTGGGAAGGTGTCAAGGCAAACATCATTTCTTCCAAGGGTGTAACTTTATCTTGCAATGGTGGATGATGAAACATTTATTGAAAAATCTCAGAGTAGAGAACCGACCCTCAGACAAGGGTGGATCTTCTATCATCACATGACATTTGGAGATCCCTTCAGAGGTTTAAGAGGAGAGAATCTTTAAAATTTTGGTTCAAGGTTTCTGGGGAGTTAAAAGATGACAACGTCCAGTAGTCAATCAGATAGATTCACCTGCGAAAGTACATTACTCGAGGGTACAAATGGACTTTTTTAGTTCTTCTAAGTCTCAGGGAAACTCATCCTTATAATCCTGATAGAGTCTATAGGCAATTCAAAATCAAGCAAGAAACACCGCAAATGATACCTATGGTTAGATTCATCACCGAGTATGAAAAAGGTCAAACTCTATTCAAAAAGTACATGGTAAATTGGTGGAGGAGAAAAAAGATAGAGGAAGTCTCTTTTCGTATTGGGTATGAACCCGATGTTAGTGATACCCACAAAGAGTGATTAGAGGAGAATTTTATCATAGCATTGGTCCTGGGTCTGAGTGTGCCCACACAAATCGTTGATGTAGAATCAGAACATCAGATTTGACTCCATACGCTTCAAGACGAATTCCAAAAAAATGAGATGGTGCACCAACGAATGTATATAGATGATGCCTCAACCATACACCAATTGATATTAGAATTAAAGCGAGCCAGGCAAGAGGTTGATGATGCTAGGCGGTGTTTGATTGATTTTGATGATTGCATGGTTTCCAGATTGACAATATAACGAGAATGGCCTATGAGAGTCAGGCGCAATTATGAGGGAGTGACTTGATCACCAATATATATTTCATATGGCATGAGGTGGACAAATATAAGAGGGAGAAGACCACCGAAGGATCATCTAGACACTAGTGTTTTCTATTTTTATTCCCTACGTGGGACCTTGTTCTTTTCTCATGTTATCCTCCCTTCCCCAAAAATTGTATCCCTTTTTGGGAATCTTTTTAGGCTTTTATGCCCCTTTTTATATATCTATGGAGATTATAGGGGATAATGTATTGGTTTTTAAATGACATATACTTTCCTCAAATTCGCTAGGCCAACCCTTAGCTCAAAAGGTCACCAATTAAGTTGCGTTTACTATGCTATTGTTGTGTGATATAATTGTTCTATGTGATATAACTATTTTATGTGCGTTTACACATTATTTGAATCAAAGATAAATTGATATAACCCTTAAACAAGGTTTTTTTTAAAAACCCTCTAGGCCAAAATATACTATCCAAAGTCAGCCCAAAACATTCCAAGTCTCTCAGAAAGTCCTCAACCATTTTAGATAACTTCCTTTTTAAACGTATTCCCATTCTGTCAGGAAAATTGGTCATGGATTCAAGAACCACTCAACTGAAAAGACAGATAGTGGAGTTAGTCCAAGTAGAGAAAATTCTAAAAGCAGAGACCAAGAGGGTTATTAGCAAGATTGATCAGCTTGACAAGGAAATTGCTAAAGTCAAACAATTGATCGTGCAAGAAAAAAGAAGTTTGAGCAAGCTCCACCTTCAAATATAAGAGAGGACCACTGGGCCAAGATCAAAGGGGACGCTGTTTGGCCAACTAGGATCATGTCAGGAAATGAAAAGATCATCATCAGAGCTTACTTCAGAGGATACTCTTGGTACCCTAAGATTATGACATGGTCGGCAGTTTATCAAATTTTGTAAAGTTTGAGAGTCCTCCACCCTGACCAAACAAAAGGATTTGACTATTTTACCGAAGATTCTCATAAGAAATATTTTTCCCATCCAAATCAACCCTTTCATACCACTGACGAGTGCATCGCTCTAAAATCTAGAATGCGTAACATAATCCATAACGGTTAGATAAATAGTTTATGGGGTCCACAAACTATTCTCTATTGCGATTGTATTAATCCAGGCATGCCCATAACTGATAAGGTGTAGGTTTACAAATATGACTTCACAAAGTTTAAAAATACCTACCATGAAATCTATTCAAAGCTCATCCATGCTAAGATCCCAGATCCAGTGGAAAGAAAGCCTAACAGAATGCCTAAGGCTTGGAAGAAATTCAAAGAGGTCAATCTCTATCATGGAGGAATTGGAGGGCATAAATTAGATACTTGCCAGGATTTTAAAATAGATTTGCATAACCTAGTGGAGACTAGAAGGGTTGATTTAAGATTTCCACTATACCATCCATAGAAGATCAAGATATAGAAGAGGCAGAATGAAACGGGAATGCCTGCACCTATCTAGGACCTAGTCATTAATCTTGTCCTTTTTGTTGTCATTTTACTTTCATGTTTTCCTGATGTAATGAACTCTAATGATATTTTAATAAAATGAAGTTTTATCCTTGCCTATTTGAACTACGTATGGCCTGATTTCTCCTTTGTGAGATACGTAAGCATCCTTTTGGCCCGACCTCTATCTTTTAAAATCGTTAAATCCCATTTTTTCAAGAGAAGTCATATGAATCCAAAGTCATTAGACTATTGAAAAACATCCTGTTAAGACCCATTTATCTAAAAAATCAACATATAAAGTCCTGCTCGTTAATTCTTTTTGAGTCAATACCCATCCGTGGATCAATTTACCTAAGATAAAAGCAACCTTACGTGTTTGCTTTATGTCAGATATCTTGAATTATTTACCATTAACATGATCTAACATTTTTGCCTTTGGATTTGTTTTTCACAGGTAATCAAGTAAGTATAAATTGATTTGTGTTGACAAAACTGGCTGAACATCAATACTTCACTAGATCTAAGGCAAATAAAAATTCTTCCCTTGACCATCACCTAGCTGAAGAGAAAAGAATGACTGGTAGTAGTGATGATAATACTCTCACTGAAATTAATGTTAGGGATGGTGTGATGATGGAACAAGGTGAGATGATCGCTAAACTAACTAGGAGAATGGAGGAGCTTCAGAAAGAAGTACAATGAGCAAAAAACATGGCTAATCTGGCCATTGCCGCTAATACGCCAGTCTTGAATAATAACTATGCACTTCCACTCTAATTTTCTCTTCTTAGCTCTCCTAACAATAAAAACCAACCAAATGACATACCTTCCGCTTTTATGCCTAGACCTCCTGCTACTTCCATCAATCCGTCATGCCAAACCCATACTCCTCCCACCTAAAATACCAACTGAAAAAATAATCCAAATGGTTACCACCCTCAAAGATTCACTCCAAATTACCAAAATACCTCTACAAGTGCCTTCACTTTGCAAAATACTCGCCTCACTTTCAGTCCCAATGCATACGCTCCCCAAAATCCAGTTCCCACATATCAAAACTTTTCTCATACAACTCAAAATCCTTTGATAACCTAAAATATGCCTCCCACCACCATCTATGCTACCATAATACCTACATCTTAACATATATTCCCCTCAAATCCATGTAATTAACCACTATGAGGAGATGGAGAAGGAGTGTAAAGTGCCTTAAGATTAGCATGCTAGGGAGATACTGCTGATAAATGAAGATATTACTGGGATGAAGAAAACACATTGTGAAGATATTACTGGGATGAAGAAAACACATTGTTCGCCTAATGCAATGGGGTTCAGTTATGATGACCTTTGCATTCACCCAGATTTGAACTTATAGAAAGATTTAAAGTTCCTAATTTTGAGACATTCAATGGTACTGGAAACCCTACTACCCATTTGAGAGGATATTTTAACCAATAGTAGCCAATGGTAGAAATGAAGCATTACTGATGAGGCTCTTCAGCCGAAGCCTGAGCCGAGAAGTGTTAGAATGGTTTGCTTCACAAAAACTTAAGAAGTGGCCTGAATAGAGTAATTTAGCTAGGGATTTTGTTGATAGATTTTCTTATAATGTAGAGATGGTTTTTAATCGATATTCTTTGAAGCACATCAAGCAAAAGTCTAATGAATTCTTTCATGAATATGTCTATCTTTGGAAAAAAGAGGCTAGCAAAGGTACGACCTTCTATGACAGAAAAAGAAATAGTCACTTTGTTTACCCGAGCTCAGAAGGGAGAGTTTTATGATAAAATGATAGCGAAGGTTCGTGCTACCTTTGATGATTTGGTTAAGATCAGTGAAATAGTTGAGGAAGGACTCAAGAGAGGAAAAATCAATAAAATCCCTACGCACCTTGGATCTTCAGGATTCCTAAGGAAAAAAAAAGAAAATGAGTCCTTCGTATACACTAGTCCACTCCCAAAGTCAAAGAAATCTTTCGAGTCTAATTCTGGAAAAATACCATCACTATCTATATACCTCTTAGCTTCACGGAATCCTCAACCTGTGTTCTACACCCAACCTAGTCTCCAAGTTCCAAAGCCAAATTTCTCTACCAATCAATAGAATTACCCAGCTCCATTTCCAAATTATCAAACCACTTATTAAGCCCAGTCACAAATTTCCAAGCCTACCAAAAAGCCCCAATTAGCCAGAATTAACATCAAGTCCCTTCTTTTTCTAACCAGAATAACCTTAATCTTCCTCATCCAAATAATGAAAATAAAGTTACCAGGAGTTTTACTGTGTTGGCTGAAACTAGAACTTAATTGTTTGAAAGTTTAAAGGCAGTAGGTCTCATCCAACCTATTCCACCAAAACCCGCCAATACCAATTCCCGATTCTTCCATGCGATCAGCATTGTGCATATCATTCAAGGGGTGGTGGACATACAACTGAGGACTGTATTAATTTAAAGCACAAGATTCAAGATTTGATTGACCATAAGGTAATTTCACTTCAAATACTAATGCCAAATATTTCCACTAACTCACTTCCAAACTATGAATGAGCAGCCATCAGTATGGTAGAAATATATGATAAATGGGTGGTGAGCAAGTCTATAGCACCAACCATCCTAGAAAAAATGGATAAAGTGAAAGAAATAGAAAAGGCAGTGGCTACCTTAACTGTTATCGAGAATCCTAAGTTTGTTGCATTTATTGCACCTCATCAAGCCTTTGCCTTGGTTCCTGTAAGAGAAGAATTTATAGTGAAAGCCGCCGCCACACAAGAAATGACTAGATCAGGAAGATACTACATACTGAAGGATCTTGCCAATGATGCATATAAAAAGAGTGCTAAAAAGGCCAATAATTAAAGGAGAAATTGAAGAATTTTTTAGAAGAATACAATCGAAAAAATACTCTATTATGAAATATTTAGAGAAAACCCTTTCTCATATTTCTATTTGGGCATTGCTTATGAGTTCTCAATATCATAGATAAGCCTTGCTGAAAGTCCTCGAAGAAGCCTAAGTACCCGTAGGCACAGGTATTAAAAGTTTGGTGGCTATGATAAGTAGAGTGGTGGGAGCACATCGCGTTAGCTTTGGTAGAGACGAGTTTCCCTTAGAAAGAGTGATGCATAACAAGGCATTACATATCACTATCAAATGCCAAGATAAGATTGTTAATAGGGTATTAATTGATGATGGATCAGTTTTGAATATCTATCCATTATCTATTCTGACTCAGTTGAACTATGATATAGGAAAAAATCATCAGAACACAGTGAATGTAAGAGCTTTCAATGGGGATCAGAGAAACACCATCAAGGAAGTCAAGTTGCATCTTTAAATGGGGCCTGCAGAGTTCCTAGTTGAGTTTTAAATTATGGACATTGCCACAAGTTACAATCTTCTCTTAGAAAGAACTTGTATTCATATAGAGGATGCCGTTTCTTCAATATTACACCAATCATAAAGTTCGTGGGGAAAAATAATGAAGTGGTCATCCATGGTGAAGGAAACCATTTGAGTTACCCTAATGGATATGTTCATATGATTGAAGAAATCCCTGACTTTTATATGATGGAGATCATGAATGCAGTTGAGAAAGACACAACTCCCTACAAGCCAATGCCTTTGATCTACAAGATGCTGGCCACTGTTATGCTGAGAAGTGGTTTTGAGCCTAGACACGGCTTAGGAAAGAATTTGGATGGAATTATTGATCCTGTTGTGATCCTAGAGAAGTTGTCCAAATATTGTATAGGATATGTGACAAGTAAAGAAGATGAAAGAGAGACAAAGAATGAAGGCCTAGAACTAGCAAAGAGGTTACCTTCACTCGACCAGTTATTTTCTATATTTGTAAAGCCTATAAAAATGGTCTCGAGAATGAACTAGGGAAGTTGTTTGAAGAATGTGATGCTATAATAGAAGATTTCCCTAAGAAGACCGAGATCAAGAAAGATAAACTAAGGAAGAATCTGTTGAACTGGACTTTCACTCCAATCATGGATCCTCGGTTGATGTGGTAAATGAAAAGATGAATTAACTTTTGCAAAATTGGTGGTAGTCCAAACGAGGCTCGAGACCCACACTTTAAGTTTTATTTACCTTATTTTTGTTTTTTATGTTTTCTAAAAGCCTCATACCTGCACTAGTGCAGATCATAACCAATGTTTGTAATGTTCTAAGTTTCAATGAAAGCCTCCCTTATTGCGAAAATATTTTTCACTTATTTTTGTTGCATTATCAGACCACTATAATCTAACTTATTTTGTTTTATGTTCAGTAATAATAACTTAAAACCTACCAATGCCATGTCATGTCAAGAGCTAAATATATAAATTAAAATAAATGATGATGAATGGGAGGACTATGATGAAGAAACAATGGCCCCATACCAATTAATAGAGGAACCAAAAGAATTTTGAGGATCGAGAAAAGCCCAACATAGAGGAAACTAAGGTTGTTAATCTGGGTGATGGCGACGAAGTCAAAGAAACTAGTATTAGTGTTTATCTTATAAAAGCACAGAAAAGAGAACTCATCAGGTTGCTTAAAGAATAAATTAATATATTTTATTGGTTCTATGATGACATGCCAGGATTGAGTACGGATATCGTATCATACAATTTGCCAATTGATTCGGGGTTCAATCCTGTGAAGCAAAAGTTGTGGAAATTCAAGCCAAATCTAAGTCTAAAAATCAAGGAAGAAGTCACTAAGAAAATCCAAGCCAATGTGTTAAAGTCACTAAATATCTAACATGGGTAGCCAATATTGTTTTGGTACCAAAGAAGCATGGAAAGGTAATGATTTATGTCAATTATAGAGACTTGAACAAAGCCAGTCCTAAATATAACTTTCCATTACCCAACATCTTCATCCCCATTGACAACTGTGCGATGCATGAAATACAGTCATTTATGGATTGTTTTGCTGGGTATCATCAAATACTGATAGATGAAGAAGATGTAGAGAAAACATATTTCATCACACCCTAGGGTTTTTATCACTACAGGGTGATGCCCTTCGGTCATAAGAATACCGGTACTATGTATATGAGAGCGATGACAACCATATTTCATGATATGATCCATAAGGAGATTGAAGTGTACGTGGATGATGTGATCATCAAATCTTGCAAGAGTTTGGACCACTTGGCCCATTTGGGGAAGTTCTTTAATTGATTACAAAATACAATTTGAAGTTGAATCTTTCCAAGTGCGCTTTTGAGGTACCGACCGAGAAGTTATTAGGTTTCATAGTTAGTAGAAGAGGCATTGAGCTCGACCCCACAAAAATTAAGGCAATCCAAGAACTGCCTCTTCCAAAGACAAAAAAGGAAGCCATGAGTTTCTTAGGTTAATTGAATTACATTAGCCAGTGCATAGCACATTCAATGGTTATTTGTGAACCAATCCACAAGATGTTAAAAAAAGATGCACCAAATGAATGGACTGATGAATGCCAGAAAGCTTTTGACAAAATCATGGATTATCTATTTGAGCCACCGATATTAGTTCCTACAAGAGAAGGAAGACCTCTGTCATTGTATTTATCAGTCTCAGACAATGCATTTGGTTATGTCTTAGGACAACATGATGAAACTGGAAAGAGGAAAAGAGTAATTTATTACTTAAGTATGAAGTTCACTCCATATGAGGCTCGTTAAACCTTATTGGAAAGAATGTGTTGTGCATTGACCTGGATGGCCCAGAAGCTTAGGCATTATCTGACGTCATATGCAACGTGTCTCATACCCAGAATGGATCCTTTAAAGTATATATTCCAAAAGGCTATGCCTATAGGGAAATCGGCCAAATTTCAAATGCTATTAAGTTCGATATCGTATACGTGACTCAAAAGGTGATCAAAGGGCAATCCCTAGTGGATCATCTGGTAGAGAATCCAGTTGATGAAAAATATGAGCCAGACTGAACTTATTTCCCCAGATAAAGAGGTATTGTTCATAGGAGAAGACCTTGCTGAAATATACCCGGGTTAGAGATTGTTCTTTGATGGGGCGATTAATTTTAAGGGTTCAGGAATTGGGGCGGTCTTAATATTAGATACTGGTCAACATTTTTCGATTACCGCCAAACTGCTTTTTCCATGCATCAATAATATGGCCAAATATGAGGCTTGCATTCGCGGTCTCAGGCTGGCTATTGATATAAATGTTCGGGAGCTGTTATTCATTGGAGATTTTGATCTATTGGTTTACCGGGTTTGAGGTGAATGGGCTGTCAAGAGCACTAAAATCATGCCATACACAGAATTGGTATAGAAGTTATGTAGAAGATTAAAGAAAGTGGAATTCAAGAATGTTCTAAGAATACAAAACGAGTTCGCCAATGCTTAGGCCACTATATCTTCCATGATCCAACATCCGGATCAAAGTTACATTAATCCATCAGAAATAATCTTAAAGGAGCAGCCTGGATATTGTGCACAAGTTAAGGCAGAAACAGATGGAAAACCATGGTACGTTGACATCAAGAGGTAGTTAGAAGTTGAGGCGTACCCCGAAGATGCAACCGTCAATCAGAATAAATAATCCTTTGTATGGCCAATAATTTCTTTTTGAATGGGGAAGTCCTTTACAGAAGGACCCCCGATTTGGGATTTTTGCATTGTGTGGATTTTGTTGAAGTTGCAAAATTACTTAAATAAATCCATGCTAGAATGTGTGGACTTCATATGAATGGATTCACTCTAGCCAAGAAGATCCTAAGAGCCGGTTATTTTTGGATAACCATGGAAAGTGACTGTAGCAAGTTCGCGCAAAAATGTCATATGTGCCAAATACATGGGGACTTGATCCGAGTGCCCCTACATGAACTTAATATTATAAGCTTGCCCTGACCGTTTGTAGCTTGCAGCATGGATGTCATCGACTTTATTGAGCCACCAACTTCTAATAGACACAGGTTTATCTTAGTTGCTATTGATTACTTTACCAAGTGGGTAGAAGCTGCCTCATACAAAACTATAACCAAGAAGGTAGTAGCAGATTTTATCAAAAATAACTTGATTTGTCGATTCGAGATATCTAAGTCAATCATCACAGACAATGGAGAAAACTTGAATAGCTATTTGATGAAAGAGATATATGAAAAGTTCAAGATCACTAATCAAAATTCAACCGCATATTTCCCTCAAATGAATGGAGTAGTAGAAGCCGCCAACAAAAACATCAAGAAGATATTAAAAAATATGATTGATATTCACTGATTGTGTCATGACATACTGCCTTATGCTTTGCTGGGATATCGCATGACAGTCAGAACTTTGACTGGGGAAACTTCTTATGTGTTAGTCTATGGTACAGAAGTGGTTATACTCGTTGAAGTTGAAATACCATCTTTAAAAATCATCCAATAAATAGGATTAAGTAATGAAGAATGGGTCTGCGCCCGCCATGAACAACTTATGATGATCGATGAAAAGAGGATGAGTGTTGTATGTGTAATGATCAACTTTTTGATAAAATATGTGAAATATATATTTCTGTATTATTTTACTATTTTACCCCTTCTCATAGTTCCATTATGATATTTCTTGGGTGTGGGGGTGATTGGTACAGTTTTTGATGCATTTTGGTACCATTTATAAATATTCTGATTTTTGGATGGCTTCAAGAGTCTTATTTTGGACTTATGAGGATATCTTTTGATTCGTGCGATAGATGGCCGAATGGACTGCACCAGTAGCTCCGAAATATCAATTTTTGACTAGGTATACCTTTGGTTCGGGTCCCGATGCACCTGAGCTCATTTTATCCTATTGATCAAAAAGTTAAAAAATTGGAAATATGAGTGTGGGACCCTCATTTGGTCGACATAACCTCAGATGGAAAATATGACTTTTCTAGAAGATCCAGAATGCCTATTTTAGGATGGTAGCATGTTTGGTTTGGTTTTACGACTTTTAAATCTCATTTCGACCCTCAGTTTTTAAAAATTATAATTTCGGTTCGGGGGTTCAACTTTCTGAAAATGATGATTTTTTGAAAATTTGATATCGCCATCGCATCTGGAACATTGAATTTAGTATGGTTGCATAATTTGTTTGCATATATCGGACTCCGAACGAATCTCGGGCACCCCGTCGAAGTCCATTTGGACTTAAAAAAATTTGCAATAGTGCATTTTTCTGATATAAATAGCAGTTTTTTCCCTTTTTGGCCTATTTTGCTCATTTTTCATCTTGCCTCTTGAGAGTTAAACCGTAAGATAGTGTGGGAGCTTGAAAGTGAATCTTGTGGGAGCTTGGAAAGCTAGATTAACATCTATCTCTAGATTTTATTACGAATTTAAGGTAAAAATTCACTTTTTTCTTAATAATTTCTTGATTAACTTCTCAAAACTTCAAAAATCCTAGGGCTTTATTTTAAACTTTAATTTCACTCCTTTTTACTTTAAGTTTTTATCTTATAATTTCTAGTTTTTCATCAATTTACCTTCAAAACAACTCCGATTCTTGATTTTAATCCGAATTTCAAAGATTTTGCCCTGTAAAGCTTAAAAATAGTTTTTCTTCAATTTGAACTTTGTTTTGACTCGATTTGACTTGGATTTTCAGCTGTAGACTCCTAAAAATATGAAAAATATGTCTTTGAAGTAAAGTTTCAATTTTGCCTGTCTTTTTCGGAAACCCGTTCCGGAGGTCCATTTTGACCCCAAACCAAAAGTAGTCAATATGAGTGTCGTTGGTTTTTTTTTGATTCGTAGATTTCATATTTGATGTTTTTAGTGGAGTTCAAGATTGTTTGTGAAAAGTAAGGTCGTGGGTTTGAAGTGTAGTAAACCGATTTTGAATTTTGAGGTAGGTTATGACTTAACTCTTTTAGACTAGGCTGACTAGTAAATGATGGTACAAAATGCATGTTAAGGGTGGGAAATAATCATTAAAAAGGGCTATATATGTGTTGAGCCCATGTGGGAGCCTATATGTGATGCAATCATCGAAGTTGAGATATTATGTGATATGTGTGACCGTGAGGGGTCCTATGTGATATTGATAGCCTTGAATATATGTAAATAATTGTATGGTGTTGTTAAAATGCTTAATGTGGAACCATTGGTGTATTGTGATTATATTCATACTTTATTGGCATATGAGACGTGAAAATTCATGGATGAACGAAAATAATGTGTTGATATTGGCTTACATGGTTGTGAAGATGTATCATTATGGTTGGTTGTGGATATATATCAAGTGGTTGGTTGTGGAAATACTCATTGTGATTGATTGTGACCATTACATCCTCATATCATACTCATTCATGAAAAATTGTTACCACCGTGGAAACACCTGAGTAACAATGGCAATACCTTTTTAACCCCCCCGAGATATGTGTCGGGGAGGAGATATTGTAACACATTATAAAACCCTTTCTGAGGGATGTACCGAAAAGGATATATGAGATATATGAATTGTATACGGGTTGACGAACCTCCCATGGGTCCTACGTCGGGAAGCTTTAGCTCCGTAGGTGTATATGGGAATTATGCAATGATCCTGAAGATTGTGTGACGATCTTGTGCATCATCATCATCATCATATACATTGCACTTACTTTATTGTGTTTATATTGTATTGTATTATCGTATTGACTTGTCATCTATGTAATTTTCTTATCTTCTTTTACTTGTATTTGATGATCTTGTATATGCATGTTTCCTCCTGTTCTACTTATATGTGATATAATGCAGACTCGTGTTCTATCTTGTTGTGTATGTGATATATTAGAACTATTAGTGCAAGTAGTGTGGGCTACCACTGTGGGATATTTTCTGATTGCAGGTGGCGTGACCTTAGTGTATATTTTATATGCTTTATTTACTACTTTTCTTGGTCATCCTATGATACCTACTGAGTGCAAGTGGACCGTACTCATGCCTACTGCGCCCTTTCGGTGTAGGTCCAAGATCGAGTATGCCTCATCTTGCTTAACCGGACGATTATTGGAGCTTCTAAGGTAGCATTTGGACATTTATGTGCTCGGAGTTCACCTCTATATTTCTATGTAGTTATGTCTTTATAAGTATTCGGAGACAGATTCTATTCCCCTACGGTTATTTTTCTGATGCATTTGACTCCTGAATTGTATTAGTAGTTCTTACACTTTTGACACTTGGTTTTAGGCATGATTGGTATTTTTGATAAGTTCTTTCCGCGTTATGATTACTTATATGGTCTAGCTTCGTTTTAGAAGCCTTACCTTAGGATATTTTCATCTTTTTTCTCTTTTTGTGTCGGTTTAGGTGATAGGCTTACTTGTTAAGGTACGCTGCAACAAGTGTCATCATGACCTTCATTTTCATGGCTAATTATATCAATAAAGAATGATTCGTGCTTTCAACAAAAGAGTAAGAGCTCGCGTGTTTGAGATTGGACAATTGGTAATCAAACACATATTTCCTCACCAAGAGGAATACAAAGGGAAGTTCGCTCCAAATTGGCAAGGGCCTTATATAGTCTGCAAGGTGCTATGTAGATGAGCCTTGATTTTGTCTGAGGTGGATGGTCAAAGATGGCCCAAGACAATCAATTCTGATGCAGTAAAAAGATACTATGTCTGATGTGGGGTTTCTTTGTGTTTATTTCCTTGTAATTGCTTTTCTCATTTGTAATTGTTTTTATTCTTTGTAGTAGCTTTCAAACTTTCCATCCTTATGTACGAACTACGTTTGACTTGAATTATTGAGAATGAGATATGTAGGCATCCTATGTCGTCTTCGGTCAACCTCTTAGGGAAAATTTGGTTTTCTTTTATGTATGAACTACGCTTGACCTGAATTCCCAAGAAGAGGATACATAGGCGATCTATGTCAGCTTCGGTCAACCCTCTAGGAAACTTTATTTATATTCTCTTGAACTATGTGATGACCTAAATTCCCAAGGATGGTATAATAGGCGGCCTTTGTCGGCTTCGATCACCCTTTTAACTATATTTTTATTCTCTTTTATGTTGTGGGGACAATGTTTGACCTGATTTCTGTTCAATGGGATAAGTAGGTGCCACAAAGTCTTGGTCATATAACCCCAGGAAATGGGAATTGGGCAAAATTCTTGAGAAAGAATCTCAAAATTTCAAAAGAAGAATATCATCCTCTCGCAATCCGAATGAAAAAATCACATGGGGATATAGTTAGAGCAAAGTTTGAGGAAAATATCAATAACTAGGGAAGAAATTTTGAGGAAGAGCTCAAAATTTCCACTATACCGTACTAAAGATTTCAAAGACATGACACCAAAGGTTCATCCGCATCGAAAGAGCAAAGTCAACTTCATGGACCTTCAGCTATAAAGGCTCATCTCCGAAACTCCTCAGACACAACACTAAAAGATCTCTAGAGCTCACTAATACAATGACATATGGGTCAATGTCTCAAGCCAAACGTGTTCATTAAAGTTAGTACATGACATGACTTAATTGACAGGGACCCGTTCCAATTTTATTTTTTTTTTAAAAAAGGGGGATTTTTGAAAATTCAACTATTTGCAAAATACTTACTTTAAATTCAGTTATGCTATGATTCTACCTTACATTCACTAACCCAGGTAGCCAAAACAGGAGTCAAAAGATGACAAACACCTGAAGAAGAGGAGAAATTGGTGATGACAATGACGGGAGTTGAAGACTAAGAAGGTCAACACAAATCAGTTTTATCCCAAAAAATAATAATTTTATGTGGAAGCAGGTATTCCTGAATTTGACAAAAACCAACAAAAGCACCGGTTATTCAATATATTCCCTTGGTCTAAAGGAATACGACAAAGCTAAATATCCAAAAACCGACAAAAAGGGCCAAGATGGTCAGGAAATTAAAAATAGTCAAGTTTCCTAAAACTAACAAGTTTTCTGTGGTTACAGGTATCATCAAATGTATAAATCAATATGATGATTGAGATAGATCCCCAGCAAATCAAGGATCATAAAGAATGTGCGACGTTTGATTTTGATATATGCAGAAGGTCAAGTATGCTAATGGATGGTCAAGGTGATATTTTCTACAATCGCTGCACAGTTATTTGCATTTATCCTCATCTTCCTACTGCATCATATCATGCCAAGAGGGCCATGCGGAGAGGAACATGTGGATAAGGCCATGCCATAAGGGTCATGCCAAGAGGATCATACCATGAGGGCCATACCAAGAGGGTCATAACGAAAGGGCCATACCATAAGGGTCGTATCCGGCAGACCATATTGACTTCTCCAACTAGTTTCGAAGGGACAACAATCCAAGGGCATCTCCAAATTACATTTGATGCCATGAATGACTCCAAGTATTCTATATCCATTAATCACGTAATGACAAAAAAGTCTGGCGTTGAAGGATATTTTAAAATATTCATAACTAATCAAATAACGCAGAGGTAAAGTAGTCTAGCATTGAAAGATATTCATCAGCTTCAAGTGCATCAATTACCAAAGGTCTAATGGTATTCACCATCGAACCTCAAGAAATATATAGTTCGAAAGATATCTATAAGTCTCTTTCCAAAGACGTACGACATACTGGATTTTTTGAGGGTTGACAATCCGAGAGTCATCTATAGGTCACATCATTTGAGATAGGATAGTGTGCAAGATTATCCATGAGTTGATAGTCCATGGGTCATCTGTAAGATGCAACAACATCCTAACCGGATAGTGTGCAAGGTTACCCAATGATTGATAGTTTGAAGATTATCCATAAGTCACAACTAAATCCTTATCGAAAAATATGCAAGATTATCAAAATTTATAGGTCCAAGAGTTCTCTATAAGCCGCGTCATATCCAAGATCAATTATGCGCAGGATTACCCAAAGACTAGTAGTTTGAGAGATATCTTAAGTCACATTGTATCCAAGATCGGATGATGTGCAGAAATACCTGAGAGCTAGCGATTCGAGGGATGTCGGTAAATCATCTCTTATCCAAGGTCAGATAATGTATAGGATTACCCAAAATCTAGAAACTCAAAGGATATCTGTAAGTCGCCTCATATCTAATATCAAATAATGCACAAAATTACCAAAGACTGACAATTCAAGGGATATCTATAAGGTGTATCGATACGAAGGATGCGCAAGACTCCATGAGGTCAAATACAAAAAGCATTATAGGCGACTAAAAGGGTTACTACATCAGCATAAGATTACACGGTTGCAGGGAACGTTCTACACAAAGTGTCATCGGTATCCAAGAGGTCCACCCTACTTTGAAGAAATTTTCAACTGTCAAAACAAATATTTTATCCAACAAACAAGAAGGTTGTTGTATCGGTTGTTGCAAGAATTGTCGCCCTCCAAACAGGTACATGAAAGAATGATGTCTTTTTCAGGTAGCAACTCACGCAAAGATATGGTAAAAGACTATAAACCCCTTAGTGAATTATGCTTATCACTAGCAGTTTTGTTTGAGATATTGTTAAAAGCATTCGAAAGGATGAAAATCTCAAACCAAAATCACAGGTACAGACGACTCTAAAAAAGACGCAGCATAACGTGGAACTTTTTCTTAGGAGCGAACTGGGACATAGTCCTAAAAAGAATATCATACTCTTTGGACGCGAGCTAAAAATGACTTCCACCACCATCAAACCACATCCCTATAAGAAGGCATGTGAGTGTTAGGGATTCTAGTTTTAATTTCACCTTCGGAGTATTTCAAAACTCACGCCTAAAGTAACTTTTCTTTTTCTTCAAATCCAGGTAACATACACCTAGAGCTTTGGAAATCATATCTATGTAGATCGTAATTACATGTGTGAGGGCCTCACATTTTGTACTTGAGATAATTACAAGCCTCTAGTCCCTAAGCTCAATTTTTTTGTCGCCCATTCTGTGCCAAACGTCGTCTTATCTTAAAAGACTACCTTTTTCACCGTGCGATTCGAACTACAGACAGTCTGATTACCTGAGTCTTCGGTATATATAGGCAGATCTCCATGTGGAAAACTCGACTGAACTCTAACCTCCCCTAATTCTCTTATTCCCCAGCTTCCTGGTTTCACCAAGATTCAAAAATTAGGATAGCTTGTGAATTCTTTAAAAATCGTGCTTAAAAATCAAGCATTGTGAACTGTAGTGGCCTGAATTCTCATGCAATCTGAGATATGTAGGAAACCTAATACCAGGGTCCGACAATAATTTTTTGAAATTCATGAGAAAATCAACCTCTTCAGAGACAAATTTATGGTCGGATAAAAATTAGGAACATCAAACTCCCGTTGCCCCGGGTTACTTGCATCCATCCTACCCAAAGGGAGGGGGCAGTTTTTGACACCTAATTTTTGCCCCACCTGAGTAAATTTTTTTTCGAGTTACTTTAGTTTTAATAAAATTAAAAAATTTATTTTATTTTGATAAAAAATTTTTAAAATATTTATCTAGGTAATTTTGCCATTTTAAGTAGCGATTATACATATTTGTATTCAATTATATGAAATCATATAACCTTATTACTTAAATATTTATTTTACAAAATATCAGATTTTAATCAAGGCTTATCTTAAAATTTAATTCAAACGGTTAAAATCTTGATTTTTATAATTTCTTCTCAAAAATAATTTATTTGGAGAAATTTGTGTTTGACTTTGTTAAACTAAAAAATTTGAGATTAAAATAGTTATTAATTTATTTCAAATTTTAATTAAATTTAGTTGATTTTCTTAAATTTGACCTTAATTCAAATTGACTTGGCTATAGTTGCGATGCAATTGGCCAATTGATTTTCTAATAGGTTTATATTTAAATCCTAAAATTAAGCTATTTAATAAATGGCCTAAAACTAATTTACTCATTCCTAAACCAGCCCAAAAATAAACCCCCAGACCTGGCCCACTTCATATTTCTCTTTTATTTATCAACAAAACAATGACAAAAACAATCTTCGACAAATAACCAACACAGTAAACAATAACAACCAACAACGACAAAAACCCCCACTCGATATCCGACTCGGTGACCCAATTCTGGTATCAGCAACAACGCGATATCAATGAGAATTAAAGTGGCTGATACCCAAATAAAATGCGAAAACAAACAATGCCAAACTAGCCGTTCTCCTTCATTTACTGATTTACCCTCTTCGTACAATAATCTATGGCTAAAATCAGATGACCTTTCATCGTTTTCAGTTTATGATTTATCATTTTGAGCAAAAATTAATTTCCTTCTTCAAAGCAACATCTCTATATTTGTCTCTCTTAAATTCAAGGACAACGGTCTTTGTCTCACTATAAATTTCAAACACTCAAGAAAAGGATTTCAAATTTTGATTTGAAATACATCAGAAACCCTAATTTTCCCCTCCCCCTAAATTTCCCCTATGAATAGGGGTGTACATTGGTCGGTTCAATTTGATTTTACATATTATCGGTTTAGTTTATTAGTTTTTGATTTTTAAATATGTCAAATCAATAACCAAACCAATAAGATATTTTTGTCGGTTTTCGTTTTATCGATTTTTAGTCCTTAACGGTTTGGTTTTTGGTTTAACCGATAAGAAAATAGTTATAAAATAGAAATAGTAGTAACTAACATGAAAAATAATCTAATCTTAGTTGCAAAAAAAATTCCTACATAATGTGTTTTAATTTACAAGAATTTTCAAGTTTGAACTAAATGTTGTTAGGAGAAATTAAGAGTTTGTACAATTGAAATAATAGATTTGTTAATTTATAGAGATTAAAGATAAATTAGGAGAAATATCTAATATGTCATATATATATATATATATATCCTTGTTGGGGTATCGGTTTACCCAATAATAAAAAATCGAACCAAACCAATAACCCAATAATTTTATTTAATAAAACCATTAAAAAACCGTTAACCCAATAAACCAATAACAATAAACCAATAATATATTTATCGATTTGGTTTGTCGGTTGGTTCGATTTTTGCACAGCCCTACCTATGAATAGACATTGAGGGATATAGGTCTAAGGAGAATTCTTTGGGAAAAAATGGGGATTTGGGAGGAGCATTCCTCTAATCTCACGTATCCAAAGAATTCACTCCAAAAAATAGATTTTAGCAAAATCGTTGAACTCTGATAAGGTTAATCAAAACTCCAGTCATGAAAGTCTATTTGATTAAGGCTTGTTGTCCTAGTTCCTGCCCAGAAACAGGTAAAGGCTTCCCTTTTGCATCCTTTCTTTATGTTTATTCGTTCCAATAGAATTTGAATACCACCATTGTGAGATTTGTTAATTTGTTGATGTTGAAAGTTATATGATTATTTGGTTAACCTGGTGTGGTGTCACTATTGAGAATTCAAAATCAATTTATTTGACATTGATTATGTCTTCTTGTAGTATTAATTTTAAGGAATATTTAGACATTTATTCTCCTTTCTGATATGATTTGAGTGCATAAAGGATTTCATTTTCTTTTTCTTTACGATTCTTTCTGTGGTTGAAGCCATCGCCTATAAAAAATATATGATGTTGGTACGATTTCTATTTGTCTAACATATGATACATGGATGGTTTTGTTTAATTTATGCCAAAGAGCATCAACCTTTTTTCTTTTGGCATTACAAAGTCTGTGGTTGTATGGTAGTCAATCATTATTGTTTGATTTAGCATTTGAATTCTGGTTGTAGTCTTACATGTGGGTAGAGTTTAGTGTCATAGGTGGATTAGTAGCTCGAATGGTTGGCGTCATGGCTCGAATAAGTGTTGAGTTATGGATTCCCCAAAATTTTTGGATTCGCAACAACATAATCTGTAATGAGGGGATATAGGTCAAACTAGTTTTATTTTTTTTCTTTGGGCTGAAGGCCATTGTTTGCCTATTTGACCCTGGTGCTTTCCAAAGATTTTTTTTAATATGTTTCTGTCTTAAATTTTTGTATTTTTCCTGTCTTTAAAACTGAAAAATGAGTTTCTCAATTATCCATGGTTTTAACGAATCCATTGCTTAGTGTTAAAGGTCCATATAATGTTACCATATAGGGTCAATATGCCTAGGTCATTTATAATATTCAGCTTGTCTTTGTTTGTATGATCAAAGTCATTCAAATAACCCGTAAACTTATTTGCTCTCTTAATTGCTTTGTTGTGACATTCTACTTAAATGGATTCATCATTATATGTTACAATTTCATTAAATGTGCTTAAACGGATCTATTGTTTTTCTTTATTTGATGTGCTTTTCTCATGACCTAAATGTTAATATTTCACATTTGTTTTTGCATGAACACCCTCATTGGAGTCGAATTGAACTCGTGTCCCTGCATTCTTCAATACGCCATGGAGGCCCAGTCTGTCGGGGAAATGAGAAAGGGAAGTTAGTATATAGGTGGAAGTCTAAAATACGTGTATACATGACTAATATATGGTCATGTGTTCTCCAGACATACAATAAACACAGGGAAAAAGAGTTGTGGTATATAGATGATATACAAAAAGAAAAATGGACCCGAAGTTCATAAAATTTGAAGCCCAAAAGCTGGGCATCTTTATTTCTGGGCCAAGGAAAGACCCAACTTCAATTCTTGTATTCATTTTTTGTAGCCTATAATTTATTTTTATTTATTTGTATTAACTAACATTTTAATCAATTAATCTAGATAAATTCCCTAAGGTGTTGTCATTTTATTTTATCTTAGTTTTCTTTTACTTAATTCATAACCCCCCCCCCCCCCCCTTAATTTATATTGTCTAAAATGGATTGAATTGGTTCCTTCAATTTTCTCCTTAAAATAAGTTTTTGAAGATTTAAGTGTTTTATCCCAAATGACATTTGTTTTGTTCATGTAACTAATAGTTCATTTAGATTAAAGTAATTTTTTCCAAACCTAAGAAACTAATTTGTTTTGAAATTAACTTTTCAAAAATCAGCAAAGCACTTTCAATTTAATATTCTCTTAGCATTTTTTTGCCAAAGGTATTATTGATAACAAAATTGAATTTTCTACAATAATAATTAATAATAAGAAAATAATTATACGATCTTCTTTCTTTTTTTCATAAAAACAAAAAAAATATTTTTTTTCTTACATAAAAGAATGGCAATTTAGTAGAATATTTCTCGTCAGAATGAATAAATGTCATTTTAAATATGTAAATAAATAATTTTAGTATTTTTATTAAATCAACCTTTTGTAAAGTTAGTCATTTTTAAGTTAGGCAAAAAATATTTGGTAAACTGTTTTTAAACGGACGCTCCTAAGTGTCTTAAAAACCTTCTTAGGGTGTTAATTATTGAACCCTTACCCATTTTCTCTAGTTTTAAAGGTTTATTTCTGTCTTTGAACCCTTAAAACTCTTTTAAGTTTTTCTTGAGTTTCCTATAAAAATCAAGTGGCGACTATGGAAATTTCTCAAAATTATTTTAAAATTTTCTTGAATCTTTTGAAATAGTTTTAAGAGGGTCAAAACCATTTTCTTTTAATTAAAATCCGAAAAGGGATAAAACAATGACAACCTAACTCTTTTTGATGCAACAATTGCTTATTTAATGCAAGTATGACCCCACATTAATTTTCACCTATTCTTTCTACCATTCAATGCAATAGGTTCCTTGGTGTACTAACATCTTTTTTTTTTATATATATATTTTGTATTTTTATTTGCATAAAAAATGTATTTTCAATAATTAAAAGATATTTTTCAAATAATTTATATAGTTAAAAATTATGTAAAAATTACTCAAAATCACAATAATTAATAATTTAAAAAATAGATTACAAAATTACAGTTATCATGTGGAATTAGTTAAGGTGCCTGCAAGCTGACCCGGATACCACAGTTATAAAAAAAAATTACAGTTAAAAAAAGTTGTTTGACTCTCAAGATTTCACCCGTCTCACATAAATTAATGTAAAAAAGGGAGAAAGGTTCAAATATGCCCTTAAGTTTGCGAAAATGTCCAGATGTACTATATGTTTCAAGTTTAGTTCACCAATGCCCTTGCCATCCAAGTTTTGGCCCATATATACTCCTGTTGCTTTTAATTATTTTGCTGGAATTTCCCAACCCCCCCCCCCCCCCCCCCTTTTAAAGAAATTATATTTGCCATATCACTTTTTAATTACCACATCACATATAATTAAAACCATTCCTTCTTCACATTAAACATCCACCATATAAGAACTTTGTGGTGAAATGTTCTCATGTACTTCACGATCTCGAAGGGCTAAATTGACAAGTTATAGCATATTACACCTCTTCATTTAACAGTGATAATACAAAATTCATTCAACTTAAAGTTTTGAGTTTTAATTAATTGACCATTAAAATAAGGCTGAACTGAGTAATGACTAATTAAATAAATGCACAAGCTACACTAAGCACTCATATTAGCATCCAAAAGTGGATCAGAAATAAGAAAAAAATCTTTTCTTAGTGTTAACAACGAAGTTAAAATATAAAGGAAAAACTATTAAAAACATGTTATATAATATGGATGTTATGTGACATATGTATGTATGAAATGTATTAATTAGAGATAATAGTTAGTAGCCAAATTGAATTTAAACACCAAGAGTTACTTGTTCAATTTGAATTTGAATACGTAAGATAGTTGACCAAATTTCCAACTTGAAGTTACTTGTTCAATTTGGATTTGAATACCTAAGAAAGTTGGCCAAGTTGCCAACTTAATGAATACCTAAGAAAGTTGGCCAAGTTGCCAACTTGATGTCAAGCTTGGGAACCTTAGGGAGTAAGTTTGGTGATCTATAAATAGTCACCCTTTTGTACATTTTTATTGATATATCAAAGTAGTAAAATAAAAGTACTACTAAAATTCTCTTAAGTTCTCTCCTTTCTTTAAGTTTGATATTGATATTTTATCTTATTTTATAATATGTTATCAGCACGAGACTCTACCATACTCAAAATTCAAAGGCTAAGAAATGAAAATTGGATCGAAAGGTGGAAGGCAAGACCACAAGAACTATGAGATCATCACGACTTGAATTTCACTTTTCTACTATTTATGATAAGATAAATATATTATTAACTCATGTTTTTTAATTACGTTTGAAAAGAATATTGATAATCAGAAAGTGGTGATATTGTTATAGGCTATAGTATGAATTTATTATATTTTGGCTTAATATGTTATTGATCAAAGGTGTGATGATGGATTTAAGTCTCATTCCATTAAGAGGGGAAGACATCGGGTTACAGTCCCTGGGTTTAAGTCCCATCGATTTTTGGCCTAAGACGCCTTTATATGGATAAGATGTTGAATTTTAATTTCAATACAATATATTGATGATATAATAATGACTATGACAAAATTTTATTGATAAGTCATGAAATATGTCCCCTTGAATATGCTCTATTCCCTAAAGTGAATGTGGTAGCATGCAGTGGATAGTATGTCTGAAAGAAGACATGTGATTGAATTTATGAATATGAATATAGGCGTAGCAAGGATAAAATATTTTGTTACATTATATGTACGCCTCGATTTTCTTATGAAAAAGAAATATCTCAAAAGAAATTCTAAGTTATCATAATTTGATTGGCTTAAGACATTATTATATTTCATCCCCGGAGAATGAGAATTTTGATTGTTAAAACTACAGATCCATTCCCTGAGATGAATGTGATAAGAGTAACACCACCATAAGAGGTAAAATAATTTAGAAGAGATATTATGAAATATACTTCAAAATAGCAAACTTGAAAAATTATTCATGTTCTAGTAAATCTGAAATTTACTAAATAAAATTCACATGTCATGGAGTTTACTGGTAATAAGTTCATAAGTTGGCATGAACAATTTTGCCATACCGAAGATGTGCACATTGAATATTACACAACATATATAATTTTTTTTAAAAATAGGAGATTCTTTGAAGAACATCATGAGTTCTCAAATGATCCTTCAAAAGGTAAAGGTAATTTTTTCCACTAATGGGCATGATATGAAAGGTCACTGGGCATGTGATTGTCATGAGATCTAATTTGGTATAAATTTTATAAATTCTCCATCAAAATAAAGGAATATAAAGTGATGGTTCACTTGACCTTGCAAAATGATTTTAGGGCCTGTCATGAAAATATAATAAATTTCATGACGTGAGAATGAGCTTCTAATGAAAATTTATGAAACATATGCATATGATTATAATTCATTCCTTGAAGAGAATGATATTTGTGATAAGCATCGTTGATGCTCGACCATTTTTGAAATGAATGTGTCAAGGTAAAATAAAAATTATGAATAAGGAAATGCTTATGCATGATTGGATAAATGTCACATCTCATCTCTATGAAAAATTTGAGAAAAAAAATAAAATTATTTTGGCGTAAACGGTCATTGATCGCGTACTTGTAGTATGCCATAAATATTTTGATATGTTTATCATGGATTACCAAAATCAAGAAACAAGTATTGCCTACATATTGTTTTAAGATTATGACCGTACGTATATGATTTTCTCCTCGAAGGAGATGTTCACCATATGAATGGTATGTGATATATGTGATAGTATATGAAATTACTTGAGAGCTCTAAAAGAGCTTAAGTGTTACTATCCAGAGGAATGAAATTTTTCATAATATTGGGATTGTAGTAAGTCTCAAAAGAAACTTATTAAGTTTCAAAGACATTGTCAAAAATAAATTATATTGAGACTATAAATAATGGAAAGATGTTATATCTTAATATTACTATAATCTGCGCAGGTTATAAATATTTATGTAAAAGTTTATCTGTGTTTTTTCTCTTATTTGTAATACACAACTATGATCATGATGACAAAATAACATGCAACAGTAAATTAAAAATTTATTGAAAAAAATATCAGCCGGCATGACGGTTGACCATTACGGTTCAAATGTGATGTAAAAATAATTGAGAATTCATGTGGTTATATATTGAAGAAATAAAAGGTTCTTCACAAATTCTCTTGTGATGCTTGTTCTCACAATGGATTGATCATTGTACCAGCTAAGATTGTGATTGTATTTCCTAAATTATTGAAACATATAAAACGGTGAATATGGTTTCAAACTATAAATTATGTCGATAATGCTGGTTAGTTTAGTAGAAATTGTATGCCTCCAATTCTAGCTAAATCATTGATTATTTGAACAAATCTCCCAAAAGAAATTTGGTATGAGATGTGTCATTTAAAACATAGCAGCATTCATATGCATCAAGCCAACAAGGATCCCCTACTACTATTGGTTCAAGGTCAAGAACCAAATAATTTCCATCTAAAAATTTCAGTGTGCGGCATATAATGCAATTGCTTCATCATAATGCACAAATATGAATCCCAATATAAGGTTGGGGATAAATGTTAGATTTCCTAACATTAGGGGGAGAGTTGATTAACAGTTGAAAATTATGCATGACATGAATTATCTAGATCCTCATAAAAATATATATGTGTGAACTTGAAGTTCAAGAAATCATATATTTGCAAAATGTTGCAAACTAATTGTCAGATGCGTTTGCTGACTTGATATGATAGTTCAACTGTAAATGCTCCAATGAAAAATTTGTAAAAGGATAGAATCTATGACACGTCTGAAGCGTGATAGACCAATCGGTTCCAAAAGTAAAATTTCTTAAAGAAGAAAATGAGCAAATGATCAAGAGGTCATGATAATGAGACAAGTGCTTTGAAAGATCACCGACATAACACTTCATAAAACCTTGGCAAAGGTTCAGGTACCTGAATAGTAATGAATATGAATAGATCTTCATAAGTTATGTCTTATTTAAATCGATATCAAACAATTATCGATTATATCTTTGATATAATATAGTGCTCAATATTATAAATAATATCGAGGATCTTGAATACAAATCTGTTTAAAAAATATGGACAGATGAACTATTGGCCAAATAAAGCATGTAATTCAAGTAGTTTGTTTCACTTTGAAAGTCAATATTTGAATTCATAATCCAAAAACCAGAGGTATAATGCTAGTGGGGGCATAAAGATTTCACAAAGTTCCTAGCGTTATTGTAGGGGAATTGTTCTCTCGAGGTGAATGAAATAAGGTTTGTTTCAGTCTGACAATATTGAAAAGCTTGAATATGTATAATGAGTTATTGTAATGTCTAGCTAGATGACAAAGATTATATGAAAATCATTGAAGGATTTAAAATGTTACAAAGCGGTTCCATTAAATACCCCATGATTATAAAGATTGCTTAACTTGAAATAGATCAATTTTGATCTGATGAAAATAGTTTGTAAGTACTATGTTTTAGTGCAGTTGGTGCATTATGAATTGCGGAGCATCATTTATAAAAATAAGGTGATGTTTTAATCAATGCGAATATAATACGCATTCTACATTCTTTTTTTCTTAGCTAAGGTTTTATCCCACAGGCTTTTCCTGGCAAGATTTTTAATGAGGCAGCTAACAATGCGTATTATTAGATGTGTACTCAGAGTGTTTGACAAAGAAATATTTATCCATCGATGAACATATATTGAAAAGATATTTAGCTGATCCACATGAAATTCAATCTTGGATGATCTATTTACTTATATATGGAGATACAACTACATCATGATGTTTGGTGAAGTATACAACAGTTGTCACTTCTTTAAATCATGCTAAGATAATTTCTATTAATAAAACAAGTCGAGAATGTGTGTGGTTGAGATCCATGATGCATCTAATTCGAGAAAAATATGGTCTACAATGAGATAAAGTGCCTACGATTTTATATAAAGATAATGTAGCATGCACAACACTACTAAGGGGAGGATTCATAAAAAGAGATAGAACGAAGCACATTTCACCAAAACTTTTTTACACACACGAGATCCAAAAAAATGATGATATCAACGTGCGATAGATTCATTCAAGTGACAATATTGCTGATTTATTCATCTACTAACTGCTACTTTCAAGAAAATAGTGCACAAGATTGGAATGGGAAGATTTAAGTCATTAAATTAAAGTTTTCATTGGGGGGGGGGGGGGGGGGTAAAATTGTACTCTTTTTTTCTTAATCAAAGTTTTCTCCCAATTAGATTTTTCTGATAAGATTTTTAATCAGGTAACATTAAAGGCATATTACAATATGCGTGTACTCTTTTCCCTTCACTAGGCTTTTCCCACTGGGTTTTCCTAGTAAGGTTTTAACGAGACATATTATCTCTTAATGGACATCCAAAGGGGAGTGTTATATAATATGGATGTCACGTGACATATGTATGTGTGAAATGTCATTAATTAGAGATAATAGTTAGTAGTCAAATTGAATTTGAACACCAAGAGTTACTTGTTCAATTTAGATTTGAATACCTAAGATAGTTGACCAAATTGCCAACTTGAAGTTACTTGTTCAATTTGAATTTGAATACCTAAGAAAGTTGGCCAAGTTGCCAACTTGATGAATACCTAAGAAAGTTGACCAAGTCGCCAACTTGATGTCAAGCTTGGGAACCTTAGGGATTAAGTTTGATGGTCTATAAATAAACACTCTTTTGTACATTTTTATTAATTTATCAAACTAATAAAATAAAAGTACTACTAAAATTCTCTTAAGTTTGATATTGATATTTTGTCTTTCTTTTATAACAAAACAAATGAAAAACGAAAAAAGAAAAGAGAGAGTATACAAACCAATCAAACTTTTTGACTACCAACATCTCTATTACAAATTCCTAAAGTGAGGTTTGTATTTTGAACATTTATTTTTTTTTCAATAATTTTTTGGGGGGCTAAATATCTATTTATTATTATTATTTTAAATAATGATTAAATACAATTATATAAAAATGATATAATTGCTATATAGAATATGTGATATTATATGATATATGTGTTGGAACTATATAAAATGCATGTAGAAATTGTATCGTTGGTGTATAAAAGATGTATCAGTATAAAATATGTATAAAAACTGTACAAGATGTGTATAAAAATGTATAGTGTTGTGTAAAACATCTATCTAAATAATTATTGCAACTAAATATTATATACAATGCATATATAAATTATACAATTGTTGTACAGAATGTGTGTTGAAATTGTATAATTTTTGTATTGAATGTGTATAGAAAATGTATAATTATTGTATAAAATCTGTATAAAAATTATATAATTTTGTATTGAATGTGTACAGAAATTATATAATAGTTGTATAAAATATATTTTTTATATGATTTGTATAGAAATTTTATCATTGTTACGTAGAATATGTATATGTATAGGATTTGCATAGAAATTGTATCAGAGTTATATAAAAACTTATATGTATTATTGGTTTTTTTCTTCAAAAAACATTCTACAATTGTTGTTCCTTTTTTGTTTTTGTTGTTTCTTTTAAAAAAATAAAATAAAACTGCCAATGTGCATTGATACATTCTTTGTATATATATATATAATTAAAAGAGTCGTAAAGAAAAAGCAAAAAAAAAAAAAAAGACAGTAAAGAGAAGTTGAAAGAAAAATAGCAATTTAAACAAAGGTGGTTTTTGAACTTGGGTGTATGCGGTGTATGCGCCTCGCGTGTGTACCTCAGTTTATTGAGTTCAAATGTTACACTAAATAGGATATTTGTTTAAATAATAAAGATGAATACAATAATTAAATTCAACATCTTTTGGGAAATTAATTTAATTAAACCTAATCTTTACCAAAAAAATTCTCAAAGCCGATCGGCATTCATCTACCACCTGTAAACTGCAACAAAACAATGCGATGATGAGACATCAAAACAATATAATTAATCTAATATTTACACAAAATTTTCTCAAAGTCGTCCGACACTCATCTACCACCTGTAGATTATAACAAAATAATACGACAATAGAAATATCAAAATAATACAACTAAACACCTTTACACACAAAAATTTTCAAAATAGAGATATAAAAATAATACAATTAAACCTAAAATTTACCTAAAAAAAACCCTTTAAGCCGACATTCATTTATCTATCACCTGTATATTCATCAACAACATGTAAACTATAATAAAATAGTACAATAGTGATCACAAAGCTTCAGTTTTAATGAAAATAATTCTTGTCTGAGCGAAAATTTTGACTCTAAAGAATGACTTGAATGGAAATAAAGAAGATATATATATACATACACGTTGAATTCTTCTATGTTGACAAAAATAATGAGGAAGTTGAGGATTAGAAATTTAAGCATCCGCCAATCTAGACATGCAACCGAATCAAGTTAAATGAACATCAATCATATTTTTCCATTAAGTAAACCAGTTTCTTCTCTAGTTTAACGTGCATCTCAATATTTCTAGAAATATTTTCTTAATAGAGTCCTATTTTAAGAGTATTTTTTAATCCTATTTTAGGAGTATATTTCTAAATGATTAGTACAAAGGAAAAAATATTAATTGATTCTCCTTCCATATATTTTAGGAGTCCCATATATTTCAGGAGTCTAGTTAATATAATAAAAATAATAAAATAATAAATTAAAAAAATAGTGAAAAGATGATTTTGTTTCTCTTTTAATAAAGGACAAAATGTTCAAATCACTTTTCTAAGGATTTTCACACTTTTAATAGATTATTATTATTATATATTATATATATATATATATATATATATATATATATATATATATATTATAGATATATATTATAGATATATATGAGATTCATTTAAGATGCCCGTTTTATTTCGTGCTTATTAGATTAAAAGTCTGTTTGGTCCTGTTTGACCCACCTTCATACCTGATATAGGGGGGTCACACATATGAAAAGAATAACCCAGTATAAAAAATTATTATTAAATTAAAAGCTATGTGTTCTTGCACATATCACAAAAAAAATGGAATTAATTAATTAACTACATACAAATTTCATTACTAAATTGCCCGTCGCTGACAAAATTCAAATATATACTACTTCCAATAACTTTAAACAACATAGACTTTGATACCAATTGTAGGGGGTGCGGATAACTTGGGTAACTTAAATAGATCTATTATAGCTCTGATGGATCTATTTTTGTTTGTACGTGGATATTTCTTAACTTCTCTAATCATTTTTATTTTTTGTTTATTTATTTTAATTTTATTAATGTTCATATCTTGGGGGTGATTATATGATAATTGATTAAATGCTTTACTGTAATATTCTTTAGTTTTTTCTGTTAGTCTTTGTAATTCTTGTATATTATTTTGAAGGTATTCTAAATATTCTAT
>NC_061114.1:27891979-27896187 GCF_002878395.1 Capsicum annuum
TATATCTTTTGTTTCAAAATATTCAATTAAATTGTCTTTCATAAGTATTTCTATTAATCTTATTTCTTCCATATTTTATTTCCAGTATTTTAAATACTCGTAGTCTATCATTTTATTCTAAAGTAGTTGCTTGTTTACTAATTTCTATGTAATATTCTATTCTGATTGTACTATAATTTAAATCTGAATTAAGGTTATCAATACTATTAATTATCTCTCCTTCTTCTTCTCTTAATGAGTTTTTTTTTTATATTATATAAACTATTATTTGTACTTTTTTCTAAATTTTCTAAGGTTTCTTTTATCCATATTAATTTTTCTTTTAGATTTTCCATTATTTCTTTGAATCAGTTTCTATAATTAATTTCTTCATATATGTCACTTTGGTTTTCACTAATTTTTCTAATATATTCTAACATTTCTAATTTGTATACTATCCATCTGAGTAACAACTATTTAAATATGAGCAATAACTTTCATTATATTGGTGTAAGTTTTCTATAAAACTTAATAAATCTTCATTAAAATAAAATACTACATAGGCTATAACTTTAAACAACATTGGCTCGGATACCAATTGTAGGGGGTGCGAATAACTTGGGTAACTTAAATAGATCTATTATAGCTCTGATGGATCTATTTTAGTTTGTGCATGGATATTTCTTAAATTTTATTAATGTTCATATCTTGGGGGTGATTATATGATAATTGATTAAATATTTTACTGTAATATTTTTTTTTTTTTTATGTTAATCTTTGTAATTCTTGTATATTATTTTGAAGGTATTCTAAATATTCTATAACTTTTGTTTCAAAATATTCAATTAAATTGTCTTTCATAAGTATTTCTATTAATCTTATTTCTTCCATATTTTGTTTTCAGTATTTTAAATACTCGTAGTCTATCATTTTATTCAAAAGTAGTTGTTTGTTTACTAATTTCTGTGTAATATTCTATTCGGATTGTACTATAATTTATATCTGAATTAAGGTTATTAATACTATTAATTATCTCTCCTTCTTCTTCTCTTAATGAGTTTTTTATGTTATATAAACTATTATCTGTACTTTTTTCTAAATTTTCTAAGGTTTCTTTTATCCATTATTTCTTTGAGTCGGTTTCTATAATTAATTTCTTCATATAGGTCACTTTGGTTTTCTCTAATTTTTCTAATATATTCTAACATTTTTAATCTGTATAATATCCATCTGAGTAACAACTATCTAAATATGAGCAGTAGCTTTCATTATATAGGTGTAAGTTTTCTATTGAACTTAATAAATCTTCATTAAAATAAAATACCTCTTCGTATATAATTTTTCTTATATCTACTATTTTATGTATTTAAGTACATACAAAACAAGTATTTTAAATTTATCTATCATTCCATCAGATAAATAGGTAGTCATGCTTTTTCATATGATGCTATTTTCAAAATATTCCCGTCAATCAAACACATAACAAAATATGA
Organism: Capsicum annuum; assembly: GCF_002878395.1. Taxonomy (NCBI): domain Eukaryota; kingdom Viridiplantae; phylum Streptophyta; class Magnoliopsida; order Solanales; family Solanaceae; genus Capsicum; species Capsicum annuum. Next base: position 27,893,452 of record NC_061114.1, read on the forward strand.
TCATTTTAGATTATTATATACTAGATTATTCCTAAATAACATGTTCTTCGGTCACTATTAGCATGGTAATCTGGATACTTTTCTCTTAAACAGCGCCTTTACTATGGCTACTCTCTACCATGGCTTTCTTGCCTTACCGGTTTCACCTTTAGGATGACATAGTTCTTAGGGATTTTTCTTCTTTTCCACTTTGCTAATAAACTTCTTAACATGCTATTTTTCGAATAATTCTACTATAAAGTAACTAACATGAACTTATTTTATCATATCATGATTGTCGGGAATTTATGAATTTAGCTATTCATAATCATAAATAAATATACCTGTTCTGGTAGGTTTGATAATTCTGGGCTTTGTTTATCCATAGCTTTTCCTTGAAAATATATCTGCTTTTTATTAAATATTCAAAAGTTTGTTTACAAAGGAGGAGGCTTGCTTTCAACAAATGAAAGTCTTGCCTTTATCTTGCCGAATTATTTACATATTTATAATAGAAAAAGAAACTATTCCTACTACTATTCCTAATTTACATGTTTTACATGTAAACTACATTTGCAAAAGACTTTACAAAAAATATTAAGACTATTCTACAAAAAGACAAAAGTAATAAAGACTAAAACTATACAATAATGACACTTTGCCATAGAAAAGTCAAAAAATTATCAAAAACTAGTAAATACTATAATAACTTATGTATCTAAAGTCAAGGAAACTATTCACATGTCATTTTCTTTCATAACTTTTACTATTTTATCTTCTTTCTCTTTCATTATTGCTCCGTTGATTTTTATCTTCTAGCTGACGTCTTTATCTTCTTAGTTGATTTTTTCCTTTTATTCTAGCCGGACTTCCGGGATAATATTATCTTCTCTATTACATCTCAAACATTGATGGTCTGGATATTTGTGTCCAATTATCTTGCAATATCTTGTTAATAATTCGTCTGAAATAAATTCCTTCCTAATTGCTCTTGCAGTAGATTATTTTTCTGGGTTAAGTAACGTTATTATCCATTGCCTAACATCTTCCATATCTGTTTGTCGTAGTTCTCTTGAATTTGAATAAATCATTTGATGATCTCTTGAATAATAGCTACATATCGAGTTTCCATTGATATAATTATTTGCTAATTCTTGAATAATTGTAGCTATTCCAATAAGTTGTCTATTTGCGTAAAAATCAGGTATTTCGATTTTGGGTACCTCTTGCTGCTGTACAATATCTTTTGGTATAGTCATATCTCTGGTTAATCCTATTTTTATAATTTGTATGACTGGTTTGATGTCGTCGTATAATATCTCTGCTGGTGCAGTATAAAACTTTATATAAAATAGATTTCCTTTGGTTATTATTTTATAGGTGGTGAATACTTAATGTAATTCTTCTATAGCTGTTAGTTCTTCTCCATCTTGGGTATATACGGTATTTAATAATCCATAGTCGAAACAAGTTTTTATTAAGCTTGGGTTGGTTTTGGGTAGTGCGATTACCTTGTTGTAACCTTGCAATTTTCGGGTTATATAGTTAGTGTTTGGTTCTTGGATATTTGTAGCTCTGGGTTTAAGATTTAGAAAAGTTTCTACTTTGTAGATATTTTCTATATATCCTCGGGCTATATGGTTATAAGCTTTTTTATCTTGGTTCAAACTATCTCGATATGTGGTAATTTATGGGGGGTATGAACAAGGGATCTTTTTGTGCTTTTGGTATAAAGGGTTTTTCAAATATCTTATTAATGTTCATGTTTTGGTATCTTTGTCTATAAACTCTTTTGCTTGTACCTGCAATTGTAGATTGATAAACGTTATGGGTTTTATGGAGTGTCCCAACGTCTGCTTTTAGCTCTGAAATTTTATTGTCTTCTGATTGACATAACTCTGCACACTGCTGAGTTAACTGATTCATAGCTTTAGACTTCAGTTTAACTTCATTAGTCTTTAGCTTTTCGATTTCATTACCTATACTGTCCACTTTCATTGAAAGTGTAGTTAGGATTTTGAGTATTTTTTCTAAAGCATCATCTTCTATTATATCAGTCTGTGTAGATTTGTCTTGATATGTAATCTGCAATAACATTTTTGTTAGTACTAATTACTTCAATTGTAAATGTAAAATTTAATATATTCAATACTAGTCTCCGAATTTCTTTTGTTGAAACTGAATTTTGTCTTTTCTTTGTTAACCACCAACGTACCTATGTATTATCTGTTCGTACAATAAATTTGTTGTATACAATATATGGCTCAAATGCTAATAAACATTTATATAATGAACATAATTCTTTTCTATTTATTTTTCATTTTATTTCTGTTTCATTAAACGTACCTGAGTAGTATCTACAATGATGTTCTAATTTTTCTTCTTCATATATATATTTAAGTACTCCTCCATAACTATATTCACTAGCATCTGCTTGTACTATATATATAAAATTTTTATTTTCATCTGGAAATTGTAATTTTGGTAAGTCTTTACAAAGTATTTTTATTTTCGGAACTTGTTTTTTATCTTCTTCATTGTAATTATATTCTATATCCTTTTTTAGTTTTTTCTGTAAAGGCTTTAGGTTTTCTGCTAGTTTTGGTATATATTCTCTTTCTTGGTTTACTAATCCTAAAAATGATTATAATTTTTTTTTGTATCTAATTCTTCTTTTGAATTTATTATTTTTTGTACTATATGTTGTTGTATTTTTACTCCACTTTTATCTATTTGTATTCCTAAAAAATCTATCTG
>NC_061114.1:27896287-27904664 GCF_002878395.1 Capsicum annuum
GACTACTATTGGTGTTTTTAATTTATCCCATTTACTTTCTGGTAAACAGTTGTATCTACATAAGTTTGCTTCTACTCTTGTATCTATCATAGATGTATAATACCTATTATAATATCCTTCTACTATTATTTTTACAAGTACATATATTTTCATATCATGTTAAAGCTCTTTTTATGAATAATCTTTCTTTATTATATGTTATAGATAATTGTGTATGTTCTATATTGTATGGTTTTATTTGTCTAATCATTTTATTCCTAATATTATGTCTGCTTTTTGCATACCTTCCTTTATTTCAAATTCTATTTTTATTTTTCTAACTCCTATTATTATTTGCTTTTCAGCTATATCTTTAATGTTTATTAGACTCTTTGGTAGATCTGGGCATATATTACTATTAGATTTTATTTCTTCACTTTTTACTAGATATTTTGCTATATAATTTTCTTCTTGTCCTGTGTTTAAGAGTATTAAATATTCTTTTTCATTTATTGTTTGTGTTATATAATATTGATTTAAATTCACTGTTGAAGTTGTTTCATAACTTGTTTTTTTTATGAGTTTGATGATTCTATTTTTTCATGAGCTATTCTTTTTGTTGTGCTTATTCTATCATTTATTATTTCTAAATCTTCTTCTATATCTATGTCTTTGTAACTATAATCATTATTATCAATTATTTTTACAAATTATTCAAAAAGACTTTCTATTTGTATTTTATTAATTTTATTTTTTTTCCTGTTATTTTATGTTTTGTTGGTAATACGTATAGATTTTTACATCTTGCAGTAAATATTTTACTTCTTGGGGTTAGTTCTATTCCTGATATTTTTCAATATAATACTAATGATTTTTCTATATTTTTATCTGTTATTGCTGCTGAATAATTTGCACTTATTATAAACTTAAATTTTTGGTATATTAAATTTCCTTTTATGGCAGTTATTAGACTTTTTTCTATAGGTTTTATAATTCTATCATCTGCTAAATATTATTTTATTGGTGTATCTATTCATTCTCTAAAACATGCTTTTATTAATATCTCTGTTCTTCCAAGGTGTACATATTTTATTGGGTCTTTACTTTTTATATCGTTTATTTCTTTATTAATTATTAGTTTTGTTACTAGTGGTATACTAGCTCTACCTTTTGCATATCTATAGTCTATTACATGTTCTTTTTGGCTTACTACGTAGTATTCTTCCTTTTTTTCCTACTAAATATATTTTTTACCGTTGGTATTTTAAATATTTTTTCTACACTTAAGTCTTAACTCTTTTCGTTTTATTTCATCAAATATATTACTGTCAAATATTATTTTTTGATCTGTTCCTTCTTCATTTAAATATTCTTCCTTTGTTATTATTTTTATATCTTCTTCAGTCATTTGGTTCATTTTTATATCTTCTTCAGTTATTTGATTCATCTAATTCACAATCTATTTCATTATCTGTTTCATTTTCCAAAATTTATATATACTATCTTCACTTTCTATTTCGTAATCTATATAATCTATTTGCATATATTCTGCATTTTCTATCTTTATTTCTGATATTTTTTTTTTTTTTGGAGTTTTAGGCATTTTACAATCTCTAGCTAAATGTCCTAGTTTTCCACAATTATAGCAAGTAGAATCATTTATAGATTTCTTTTTCCTATATGGTCTTTTATGTTTATAATTTTTTATATAATATCTTTTTCTTGGTTTCTTATACTTATATTTTGATTTCTTATATTTCTTATGTCTTTTTCTTTTCTTATAATATCTTTCTTCACATCCAAATTAAGATGCTATTTTATCTTTGCATCATGCTAAATTTCTTATTAATGTTTTTTCCATTTTTATTTCTTCTCTATATTTTTACATAGATTTTTATACCATTGTTGTAAAAAATTTATTCTTGCTCCTAGGGTATCTACTATTTTTGCTTCATCCCAACTCTTTATTATTTTTGAAATAAATGGTTCAGGTAATTTACTAAAATATAATCTTCTTATTTCTTTACTTTCTTCTATATTATATGTTCCTTTATAATAATATTCTTTAAATGCGCACGTATACTCATCTATATAACATATATTACATATTGCTAGTTTTAACATTAAATTTCTATTTATATCTTTTTCTTTATTTTGCTCTTCTTCTTCTGTTGTTACACTGCTAAGTTCATCTCTTATAGCTATTTCATATTTTTTCAATATTTCTGTTGGTAGTATTTTAGTAGTTGTTGATGTTCCTTCTATTTTATTATTAGATCTTAATACTTTTTTACTTGCTTCGGCTAGGTTTAAAAACCATAATTTTACTGTTCCTATTAATTTCTTTTCTATATATTCTGGTGTGTTTGTTGTATCTATTTTATTATCTAATAATTGTTTTGACATATATACTACCCATAGTTGTATTATTTTATTTGTATCTATTACATAGTCTAAATCTAAAAAGTTGTAATTAATTATTTGTTTTGTTGTCCATTTATTATATTCATCCTTTGGATTATATCTTTTAAACTTACTTTTGTAATTATACGTTGGTTTTCTTATTTATGATGTACTAGGTATTATATTTGTATCTAGAGTATCTACTTCTGTATTTATTAGTTCTAGATTTTCTTTATTAATTACTTCTTGTTCTCCATTAATTTCTAGTTTTCCTATGTTTTCTAGAATTTCTGTATATGTTTCACTATCTTTCGAATCATAATTATCTGTTTCTTCAGTATCTATTGCATTTATTTCTAATTCACTGGTTTCTGGTTCTTTATTTTTTATTTCTAATTTTTCTTTAAATTGATTTATCTCATTTAATAATTTTTGTTCTTTATCCCTTTCTTCTTTTTCTTTCTATCTCTTTTCATATAAATCTTTTAGCATTTGTAGTTCTTTTACTAATTCAACAATCTTACTATTTTTAGTTTCTTGTATTTTTCGTATTTCTTTTGTGGTTTGTTGTTTTATTTTATCTATTTTATTTTTTCTGTCTATCACTTCGTTTTCTCTTTCTATTCTTACCATGACTGCCAACTTATCTTTTAATTTTAATTCTTCTTTTTCTAACATTAAATATAAATGTTCACCTATTTTCTTATGTCTTCTTCCTAAATTAGAGAATACTATTTTTATTTTTAATTCTTCATGATTTTCATATGTTTTTCATCTATTAAAAATTATTCTTTGTTCATTTAATTTAAATGTATATAGATTATGTTGATATATATATTCTAGACTATCTATTGTTGATTCTAAGTTTGATATTTCTTCTTTTTGTACATTTATTAAATTTTTACTAACTCCGACAATTATATTATACTGTAGTCTTTCTATCCTTATTTTCAATTCTTTATGTTTTTCAGATATTATTTGTTTTAGTTCTTTATATTTTTGTAATTTCTTTACTTTATTCATCTAAATAATATTTATAATATTTTGGTGGATATATAAATCTAATTTTATCATAATTAATAAATTAATCAAATAGATCCAAATATATACTACTTCCGATAACTTTAAACAACATAGGCTCTGATATCAATTGTAGGGGGTGCAGATAACTTGGGTAACTTAAATAGATCTATTATAGCTCAGATAGATCTATTTTTATTTGTGTGTGGATATTTCTTAACTTCTCTAATCATTTTTATTTTTAGTTTATTTATTTTAATTTTATTAATGTTCATATCTTGGGGGTGATTATATGATAATTGATTAAATGCTTTACTGTAATATTCTTTAGTTTTTTTCTGTTAGTTTTTGTAATTCTTGTATATTATTTTGAAGGTATTCTAAATATTCTATATCTTTTGTTTCAAAATATTCAATTAAATTGTCTTTCATAAGTATTTCTAGTAATCTTATTTCTTCCATATTTTGTTTCCAGTATTTTAAATACTCGTAGTCTATTATTTTATTCTAAAGTAGTTGCTTGTTTACTAATTTCTGTGTACTATTCTATTCTGATTGTACTATAATTTATATTTGAATTAAGGTTATTAATACTATTAATTATCTCTCTTTCTTCTTCTCTTAATGAGTTTTTAATGTTATATAAACTATTATCTGTACTTTTTTCTAAATTTTCTAAGGTTTCTTTTATCCATATTAATTTTTCTTTTAGATTTTCCATTATTTCTTTGAGTCGGTTTCTATAATTAATTTCTTCATATAGGTCACTTTGATTTTCTCTAATTTTTCTAATATATTCTAACATTTCTAATCTGTATAATATCTATCTGAGTAACAACTATCTAAATATGAGCAGTAGCTTTCATTATATAGGTGTAAGTTTTCTATAGAACTTAATAAATCTTTATTAAAATAAAATACCTCATCGTATATAATTTTTCTTATATCTACTATTTTTATATCTTTAAGTACATACAAAACAAGTATTTTAAATTTATCTATCATTCCATCAGATAAATAAGTAGTCATGTTTTTTCATATGATGCTATTTTCAAAATATTTCCTTCAATCATACACATAACAAAATATGATCATTTTAGATTACTATATACTAGATTATTCTTAAATAACATGTTTTTCGATCACTATTAGCATGGTAATCTGGATACTTTTTCCTTAAACAGTGCCTCTACTCTGGTTACTTTCCACCACGACTTTCTTGCCTTACCTGTTTCACCTTTAGGATGACATAGTTCTTAGGGATTTTTCTCCTTTTCTACTTTGCTAATAAACTTCTTAACATGCTATTTTTTGAATAATTCTACTATAAAGTAACTAACATGAACTTATTTTATCATATCATGATTGTCAGGAATTTATGAATTTAGCTATTCATAATCATAAATAAATATACCTGTTCTGGTAGGTTTGATAATTCTGGGTTGTGTTTATCCATAGCTTTTCCTTGAAAATATATCTATTTTTTATTAAATATTCAAAAGTTTTTTTACAAAGGAGGAGGCTTGCTTTCAATACATGAAAGTCTTGTCTTTATCTTGCCGAATTATTTACATATTTATAAGAGAAAAAGAAACTGTTCCTACTACTACTCCTAATTTACACGTTTTATATGTAAACTATTTTCTACTTTACACTTGTCCTATTTGCAAAAGACTTTACAAAAAATTTTAAGACTATTCTACAAAAAGACAAAATTAATAAAGACTAAAGCTATACAATAATGACACTTTGCCATAGAAAAGTCAAAAAGTTATCAAAAACTAGTAAATGCTATAATAACTTACGTATCTAAAGTCAAGGAAACTATTCACATGTCATTTTCTTTCATAACTTTTACTATTTTGTCTTCTTTCTTTTCCATTATTGCTCCGTTGATTTTTATCTTCTAGCTGGCATCCTTATCTTCTTGGTTGATTTTTTTTTTTTATTCTAGTTGGACTTCTGGGATAATATTATCTTCTCCATTGCATCTCGAACATTGATGGTCTGGATATTTGTGTCCAATTATCTTGCAATATCTTGTTAATAATCCGTCTGAAATAAATCCCTTCCTAATTGCTCTTGCAGTAGATTGTTTTTCTGGGTTAAGTAATGTCATTATCCATTGCCTAACATCTTCCATATCTGTTTGTCATAGTTTGCTTGAATTTGAATAAATCATTTGATGATCTTTTGAATAATAGCTCCATATTGGGTTTCCATTCATATAATTATTTTCTAATTCTCGAATAATTGTAGCTATTCTAATAAGTTGTTTATTTACATAAAAATCAGGTATCTCGATTTTGGGTATCTCTAGCTGCTGCACAATATCTTTCGGTATAATCATATCTCTGGTTAATCCTATTTTTATAATTTGTATGACTGGTTTGATCTCGTCATATAATATCTCTGCTAGTGCAGTATAAAACTTTATATAAAATAGATTTCCTTTGGTTATTCTTTCATAGGTAGTGAATACTTAATGTAATTCTTCTATAGCTGTTAGTTCTTCTCCATCTTGGGTATATACGATATTTAATAATCCATAGTCGAAACAAGTTTTTACTAAGCTTGGGTTGATTTCGGGTAGTGCGATAACCTTGCAATTTTTGGGTTATATAGTTTGTGTTTGGTTCTTGGATATTTGTAGCTTTGGATTTAAGGTTTAGAAAAGTTTGTACTTTGTAGATATTTTCTATATATCCTCAGGCTATATGGTTATAAGCTTTTTTATCTTGGTTCAAACTATCTCGATATGTGGTAATTTGTGGGGGTATGAATAAGGGGTCTTTTGGTGCTTTTGGTATAAATGGGTTTTCAAATATCTTATTCATGTTCATGTTCTGGTATCTTTGTCCACTAACTCCTTTGCTTGTACCTGCAATTATCGATTGATAAACGTTATGGATTTTATGGAGTGTCCCAACGTCTCCTTTTAGCTTTGAAATTTTATTGTCTTCCGATTGACATAGCTCTGCACACTGCTGAGTTAACTGATTCATAGCTTTGGACTTCAGTTTTACTACATTAGTCTTTAGCTTTTTTATTTCATTACCCATATTGTCTACTTTCAATGAAAGTGTAGTTAGGGTTTTGAGTATTTTTTCTAAAGCATCATCTTCTATTATATCAGTCTGTGTAGCTTTGTCTTGATATGTAATATGCAATAACATTTTTGTTAGTACTAATTACTTCAATTGTAAATGTAAAATTTAATATACTCAATAGTAGTCTCCGAATTTCTTTCGTTGAAACTGAATTTTGTATTTTCTTTGTTAACCACCAACGTACCTATGTATTATCTGTTCGTACAATAAATTTGTTGTATACAATATATGGCTCAAATGCTAATAAACATTTATATAATGAACATAATTCTTTTCTATTTATTTCTCATTTTATTTCTGTTTCTTTAAACGTACCTGAGTAGTATCTACAATGATGTTCTAATTTTTCTTCTTCATATCTATATTTAAGTACACCTCCATAACTATATTCACTAACATCTGCTTCTACTATATATATAAATTTTTTATTTTCGTCTGGGAATTGTAATTTTGATAACTCTTTATGAAATATTTTTATTTTCTGAACTTGTTTTTTATCTTCTTCGTTGTAATTATATTCTATATCCTTTTTTAATTTTTTCTGTAAAGGCTTTAGGTTTTCTACTAATTTTGGTATATATTCTCTTACTTGGTTTACTAATCCTAAAAATGATTGTAATTTGTTTTTTGTATCTAATTCTTCTTTTGAATTTATTATTTTTTGTACTATATCCTGTTGCATTTTTACTCCACTTTTATCTATTTGTATTCCTAAAAACTCTATCTGGTTTTTTATAATTTCGGCCTTCTTTTCACTTAAACTTATTCCCGATTTTTCTATTATATCTATAAATTGTTCTAATAATTTTAAATGTTCTTCTTTGGTTTTTGTATATAGTAGTATATCATCTATGTATACTATACAATTAAGTAATTATTTAAAATAACTATCCATAAAATGTTGGTATCTACCTGGTGCATTTTTATATATCAAAATGGCAAGACATTCCATTTATAAAATCCTTGTGGTACCGTAAATGCGGTTAATTCCTTAGAATTTTCATCTAACTTTAAGTGGTAAAATCCTGATTTACAATCAAATTTACTAAAATAATTAGAAATAAATGCAATAGATGCTGAAGAAACAGATAATTATGAATCGGAAGATAGTGAAATATATACAAAAATTCTAGAAAACATAGGAAAACTAGAAATTAATGGAGAACAAGAAGTAATTAATAAAGAAAATTTAGAGCTAATAAATACAGAAGTAGATACTCTAGATACAAATATAATACCTAGTACATCAAAAATAAGAAAACCAACGTATAATTATAAAAGTAAGTTTAAAAGATATAATCCAAAGGATGAATATAATAAATGGACACCAAAATAAATAATTAATTACAACTTTTTAGATTTAGACTGTGTAATAGACACAAATTAAACAATACAACTCTGGGTAGGATACATGTCAAAACAATTATTAGATAATAAAATAGATACAACAAACACACCAGAATATATAGAAAAGACATTAATAGGAATAGTAAAATTATGGTTTATAAACCTAGTCGAAGCAAGTAAAAAAGTATTATGATCTGATAATAAAACAGAAGGAACATCAACAACTACTAAAAGACTACCAACAGAAATATTGAAAAAATATGAAATAGCTATAAGAGATGAATTTAGCAGTATAATAACAGAAGAAGAAGAGCAAAATAAAGAAAAAAATATAAATAGAAATTTAATGTTAAAACTAGCAATATGTAATATGTGTTATATAGATGAGTATACGTGCGCATTTAAAGAATATTATTATAAAGGAACATATAATATAGAAGAAAGTAAAGAAATAAGAAGATTATATTTTAATAAATTACCTGAACCATTTAGTTCAAAAATAATAAAGAGTTAGGATG
>NC_061114.1:27904764-27935554 GCF_002878395.1 Capsicum annuum
ACTACCAACAGAAATATTGAAAAAAATATGAAATAGCTATAAGAGATGAATTTAGCAGTATAACAACAGAAGCGGAAGAGCAAAATAAATAAAAGATACGAATAGGAATTTAATGTTAAAACTAGCAATATGTAATATGTGTTATATAGATGAGTATACGTGCGCATTTAAAGAATATTATTATAAAGGAACATATAATATAGAAGAAAGTAAAGAAATAAGAAGATTATATTTTAATAAATTACCTGAACCATTTAGTTCAAAAATAATAAAGAGTTAGGATGAAGTAAAAATAATAGATACCCTAGGAGCAAGAATAATTTTTTTACAACAATGGTATAGAAATCTATGTGAAAAATATAGAGAAGAAATAAAAATGAAAAAAACATTAATAAGAAATTTAGCATATTACAAAGATAAAATAACACCTCAATTTGGATGTGAAGAAAGATATTATAAGAAAAGAAAAAGACATAAGAAATACAAGAAATCAAAATATAAGTATAAGAAACCAAGAAAAAGATATTATGTAAAAATTTATAAACATAAAAGACCAGATAGGAAAAAGAAATCTATAAAAGAATCTACTTGTTATAATTGTGGAAAACTAGAACATTTAGCTAGAGATTGTAAAATGCTTAAAAATCCAAAAAAAAAAAATATCAGAAATAAAGATAGAAAATGCAGAATATATGCAAATAGATTATATAGATTACGAATTGGAAAGTGAAGATAGTATATATGAAATTTCGGAAAATGAAACAGATAATGAAATAGATAGTAAATTAGATGAATCAAATGACTGAAGAAGATATAAAAATGAATCAAATAACTGAAGAAGATACAAAAATAATAACAAAGGAAGAATATTTAAATGAAGAAGGAACAGATCAAAAAATAATATTTGATAGTAATATATTTGATGAAATAAAAGGAAAAGAGTTAGACTAAAGTGTAGAAAAAATATTTAAAATACCAACAATAAAAATATATTTAGTAGAAAAAAAGGAAGAATACTACGTAGTAAGCCAAAAAGAACATGTAATAGACCGTAGATATGCAAAAGGTAGAGCTAGTATACCACTAGTAACAAAAAGAATAATTAATAAAGAAATAAACGATATAAAAAGTAAAGACCCAATAAAATATGTACACCTTGGAGGAACAGAGATATTAATAAAAGCATGTTTTAGAGAAGGAATAGATACACCAATAGAATTATATTTAGCAGATGATAGAATTATAAAACCTATAGAAAAAAATATTATAAAACCTATAGAAGAAAGTATAATAACTGCCATAAAAGGAAATTTAATATACTAAAAATTTAAATTTATAATAAGTGCAAATTATTCAGTAACAATAATAGATAAAAATATAGATAAATTATTAGTATTATATTGGAAAATATTAGGAATAGAACTAACCCAAGAAAGTAAAATATTTACAGCAAGATGTAAAAATATATACGTATTAACAACAAAACATAAAATAACAGGAAAGAATAAAATTAATAAAATTCAAATAGAAAGTCCTTTTGAACAATTTGTAAAAACAATTGATAATAGTGATTATATTTACAAAGACATAGATATAGAAGAAGATTTAGAATTGAAGTAATTAGTACTAACAAAAATGTTATTGCATATTACATATCAAGACAAAGCTACGTAGACTGATATAATAGAAGATGATGCTTTAGAAAAAACACTCAAAACCCTAACTACGCTTTTAATAAAAGTGGACAGTATGAGTAATGAAATAGAAAAGCTAAAGACTAACGATGTTAAACTGAAGTCTAAAGCTATGAATCAGCTAACTCAGAAGTGTACAGAGCTATATCAATAGGAAGAAAATAAAATTCCAGAGCTAAAAGGAGACGTTGGGATACTCCATAAAATCCATAACGTTTATCAATCTACAATTGCAGGTACAAACAAAGGAGTTAGTGGACAAAGATACCAGAACATGAACATGAATAAGATATTTGAATAACCATTTATACTAAAAGCACAAAAAGACCCCTTGTTCATACCCCACAAATTACCACATATCGAGATAGTTTGAACCGAGATAAAAAAGCTTATAACCATATAGCCCGAGGATATATAGAAAATATCTACATAGTACAAAATTTCCTAAAACTTAACCCCAGAGCTACAAATATCCAAGAACCAAACATAAACTATATAACCCAAAAATTATAAGGTTATAACAAGCTAATCACACTACCCAAAACCAACCCAAGCTTAATAAAAACTTGTTTCGACTATGGATTATTAAATACCGTATATACCCAAGATGGAGAAGAATTAACAGCTATAGAAGAATTGCATAAAGTATTCACCACCTATAAAAGAATAACCAAAGGAAATCTATTTTATATAAAGTTTTATACTGCACTAGCAGAAATATTATACGACGACATCAAACCAATCAAACAAATTGTAAAAATAGGATTAACCAGAGATATGATTATACCGGAAGATATTGTGCAGCAGCCAGAGATAACTAATTTTTACGCAAATAAACGACTTATTGGAATAGCTACAATTATTCAAGAATTAGCAAATAATTATATCAATGGAAACCCAATATGGAGCTATTATTCAAGAGATCATCAAATGATTTATTAAAATTCAAGAGAACTACGACAAATAGATATGGAAGATGTTAGGCAATGGATAATGATGTTACTTAACCCAGAAAAACAATCTACTGCAAGAGAAATTAGAAAGTGATTTATTTCAGACGGATTATTAACAAGATATTGCAAGATAATTGGACACAAATATCCAGACCATCAATGTTCGAGATGTAATGGAGAAGATAATATTATCCCGGAAGTCCGGCTAGAATAAAAGAAAAAAATCAACCAAGAAGATAAGGACGCCAACTAGAAGATAAAAATCAACGGAGAAATAATGAAAGAGAAAGAAGACAAAATAGTAAAAGTTATTAAAGAAAATGACATGTGAATAGTTTCCTTGACTTTAGATACGTAAGTTATTATAACATTTACTAGTTTTTGATAACTTTTTCACTTTTCTATGGCAAAGTGCCATTATTGTATAGCTTTAGTCTTTATTAATTTTGTCTTTTTTATAGAATAGTCTTAAGATTTTTTGTAAAATCTTTTACAAATAGGACAAGTGTAAAGTAGAAAATAGTTTACATGTAAAACGTGTAAATTAGGAATAGTAGGAATAGTTTCTTTTTCTCTTATAAATGTGTAAGCCATTCAGCAAGATAAAGGCAAGACTTTCATGTGTTGAAAGCAAACCTCCTCCTTTGTAAACAAACTTTTGAATATTTAATAAAAAACAGATATATTTTCAAGGAAACGCTATAGATAAACAAAGCCCAGAATTATCAAACCTACCAGAACATGTATATTTATTTATGATTATGAATAGCTAAATTCATAAATTCCTGACAATCATGATATGATAAAATAAGTTAATGTTAGTTACTTTATAGTAGAATTATTCAAAAAATAGCATGTTAAGAAGTTTATTAGCAAAGTGGAAAAGGAGAAAAATCCCTAAGAACTATCCCATCCTAAAGGTGAAACCGATAAGGCAAGAAAGCCGTGGTGGGAAGTAGCCAGAGTAGAGGCACTGTTTAAGAAAAAAATATCCAGATTATCATGCTAATAGTGACCGAAGAACATGTTATTTAAGAATAATCTAGTACATAGTAATCTAAAATGATAGTATTTTGTTATGTGTAAGATTGAAGGGAATATTTTGAAAATAGTATCATATGAAAAAACATGACTACCTATTTATCTGATAGAATGATAGATAAATTTAAAATACTTGTTTTGTATGTACTTAAAGATATAGAAATAGTAGATAGAAGAAAAATTATATACGAAGAGGTATTTTATTTTAATGAAGATTTATTAAGTTCTATAGAAAACTTACACCTACATAATGAAAGCTACTGCTCATATTTAGATAGTTGTTACTCAGATGGATATTATATAGATTAGAAATGTTAGAATATATTAGAAAAATTAGAGAAAACCAAAGTGAACTATATGAAGAAATTAATTATAGAAACCGACTCAAAAAAATAATGGAAAATCTAAAAGAAAAATTAATATGGATAAAAGAAACCTTAGAAAATTTAGAAAAAAGTACAGATAATAGTTTATATAGCATAAAAACCTTATTAAGAGAAGAAGAATGAGAGATAATTAATAGTATTACTAACCTTAATTCAGATATAAATTATAGTACAATCAGAATAGAATATTACACAGAAATTAGTAAACAAGCAACTACTTTTGAATAAAATGATAGACTACGAGTATTTAAAATACTGGAAACAAAATACGGAAGAAATAAGATTAATAGAAATACTTATGAAAGACAATTTAATTGAATATTTTGAAACAAAATATATAGAATATTTAGAATACCTTCAAAATAATATACAAGAATTACAAAGACTAACAGAAAAAACTAAAGAATATTATAGTAAAGCATTTAATCAATTACCATATAATCACCCCCAAGATATGAACATTAATAAAATTAAAATAAATAAACTAAAAATAAAAATGATTAGAGAAGTTAAGAAATATCCACGCACAAACAAAAATAGATCCATCAGAGCTATAATAGATCTATTTAAGTTACTCAAGTTATCCACACCCCCTACAATTGTATTTATATTATTTTGGTAGATATCTAAATCTAATTTTATCATAATTAATAAATTAATCAAATAAATCAAAATATATACTACCGATAACTTTAAACAATATAGGCTTTGATACCAATTGTAGGGGGTGCGGATAACTTGGGTAACTTAAATAAATCTATTATAGCTCTGATGGATCTATTTTTGTTTGTGCGTGGATATTTCTTAACTTCTATTTCATTACCCATACTGTCCACTTTCATTGAAAGCGTAGTTAGGGTTTTGAGTATTTTTTCTAAAGCATCATCTTCAATTATATCAGTCTGTGTAGCTTGGTAATTGATTAAATGCTTTATTGTAATATTCTTTAATTTTTTCTGTTAGTCTTTGTAATTCTTGTATATTATTTTGAAGGTATTCTAAATATTCTATATCTTTTGTTTCAAAATATTCAATTAAATTGTCTTTTATAAGTATTTCTATTAATATTATTTCTTCCATATTTAGTTTCCAGTAGTTTAAATACTCGTAGTCTATCATTTTATTCTAAAGTATTCGCTTGTTTACTAATTTCTGTGTAATATTTTATTCTGATTGTACTATAATTTATATCTGAATTAAGGTTATCAGTACTATTAATTATCATATGTGATTCCTCCAAAAGCCTCAACAATACCTCAATAGATGCATGCCATGTCGAATACTACATTACCATAAAATAGAATTTTGAATTGTAAGTACTTGACTACAACCAAGTAACATCTTATAGGAGGTAAGCGATATATCGATGGAGTATATTCATCTACTGTTCACGTCGGGTGATTTCTTGATACTTTGAGGTAGTTTTTATTGCATATTTTTCTTAAAGTTTTTGATTATTTAACCCAGAAGTTGCTACAAAAAATAGTATGTAATGGATTAAAATTTCCAACGAAAAGTTAAAGTGCTATCTAAGTATTAGTTGAAATCAGAAGTTTGTTGGGGGCGAGAAGGCTTCCGTAAGTGTTAAGTTTATAAAACATCATTCGATGATAAGACACCGCCAGGCCAGTTGCAAATTTAAAAGTTCTAAGGTTAAGCTTTCGGTAGGATAATTTAGAATCTAACTTTATACAAGACACATTTTGTATGTGAAAAAATTCATGCTCAAGGCAACAACAGTTATTGCTATGATCATGAGTGTTAATGTAAGTGATATGTTGTTCAATTATCTTTATTTATTATGAATAGTTACTTGTATTGATGTCTAAGTATTGGTTGAAAGCAGAAGTTTGCTAGAGTTGAGAAGGCTTTGGCACGAGTTCAGTCCACAGAACGTCATTTGAAGGCAAGCGACTGACATGCCAGTTGCAAATTTGAAAGTTCTAATGTGAGTTTGAGCTTCTGATAGGAAAATTTAGAATCTAACTTACCTTTCAACATAAGAAACCTGAGTCAAAATTTTAGTCGGTAGAATAAGAAAAGGATGAAGATCCAATTATATTGTTTACTTAAACCATTGAAATATTCATGTTTAGTCTCATACTCCAAATCCGAATTAGTCGTGATTATATGTAGATTTGAGACACCGAATTTTAAATATTTATAGTATTTCAAGTTAAAACTAATGAGTCAAAATTTATTATATATTTATACTCCCTCCGTTTTAAAATTGTTGGCGCTTTTTGACTTGGCACTCCCTTTAAGAAAATATTTATTAGGGGTTTATTTTACCAGATTAGCCTTTGTCACGACCCCAAAACAAGGGTCATGATGACACTTGTCGCGGCATACCATGAAAAGTAAGCCTATCACCCAAACAAATACAAAAAGAAAAAGGAAAAGAGAGAAATACCCAAGGTAAGACTTCTAGAATGAAGCCAAACCATACAAGTAATCATAACAATGCAGAAAGAGCTTATTCAATTGCCAATCATGCCCGAAATCAGGTGTCAAATAGTGGAAAAAATACTTATACAATCCAAAAGTCAAATACATTAGAAAAATAACCACAAAAGAATAATATTTGTCTCCAAATACATATAAAGGTATAACTACTATAGAAAGATAGAGGTAAATTTCGGACGCATGAATGTCCAACCGCTACCTTGGAAGCTCCAAAAATTGCCCGAGTCAAGTAAGCTGAGCACACTAGAGCTAGGACCTGCACCGAAAGGGGCAGTAGACATGAGTACAGTCCACTTGTACTCATAAGGTGTCATAGGTCGACCAAGAAAAATAGTAAATAAAGCATACAAAATATATACTAAGGGCACGTTACCTGTAATAAGAAAATGTCCCACAACGGTATCCCATATTGCTTGCACTAACAGTTCTAATATATCACATATATTACAATATCACAACAAGATAGAACTCAAGCATGCATTATATCACACATAAGTAGAACAAGAGGGAACATGCATATACAAGATCATCAAATACAAGTAAAAAAAGATAAGACAATTACATAAATGGCAAGTCAATATGGCAATACAACACAACATAAAGACAATAAAGTAAGTGAAATGTATATGATGATGATAATGCACGAGGTCATGGCCTAACCTCCGGGATCGTTGCACAATCCCCGTATACATCTACAGAGGCAAGCCTCCCAATGCAGGACCCATGAGGGGTTCGTCAACCCATATATAATCCATATATATCATATCTTCTTTCTGGCACATCCCTTGGAAAGGTGTTATCAGGTGTTTCCAGTGTTTCTCAGATATTGCCACAGTGGTAACAATATTTCATGAATGATTATGATATGAAGATGTAATGCTCAAAACCAATCACAATGAGTATTTGTACAACCAACCATATGATATATTTCCACAACCAACCATATGCTATATTTCCACAACAAACAACAATGATACCTTTTCACAACCACGTGAGTCAATATTCACTTATTAGTTTCGTTTCATCCATGAATTTCCACATGTCTCATATGCCAATAAAGTATGAATATAATCACAATACACCAATGATAACACATTAAGAATTTTAACAACGCAATACAATTATTCACATGAATTCAAGGCTATCAATATCACATAGGACCCCACACGATCACACATATCACTTAATATCTCAATTTCGATAATTACATCATATATAGGCCCCCACACGTGCAAAACACATAGATAGACATTTTTCATGATTAGTTTTTGATCTTAACATGTATTTTGTACTATTATTTACTACCCAACTCAGTTTGAAAGAGTTAAGCCGTAACCTACCTCAAAAGTTGAAACTGTTCCGCTACATTTTGAAACCACGACCATACTTTTCACGAACGATCTCAAATTCCACTAAAAATATTAAATATGGAATCTACACATCAAAATAAAATCAACAACACCCATATTGACTACTTTTGATTTGGGGTCAAAACAGACCCCCAAAACGGGTTTTTGGAAAAGAAGGAAAAAATCATAACTTTACTTCAAAAATATGTTTTCCATATTTTTAGAAATCTACAGCTAAAAATTCAAGTCAAATCAAGTAAAAAATGAGGTTCAAATCAAAGAAAAATCATTTTTAAGCTTTATCGGGTAAAATCTTTAAAATCCAGGTTAAAATCAAGAATCAAAGTTGTTTTGAAGGTTAAATTGATGAAAAACTAGTAATTATAAGATAAAAATATTATTCAAGTGAAAAGGAGTGAAATTCGATTTAAAATCAAGGACTAGAATTTTTGGGCTTTTGAGAAATTAATAAAGAAATTACTAAGAAAAGACTGAATTCTTACCTTAAATCCATAATAGAATCAATAAATAGATGTTAATCAAGCTATCCAAGCTCCCACAAGCTTCACTTTTAAGCTCCCACACTATTTTAGAGTTTAACTCTCAAGATGCAATATGAAAAATGAGCAAAATAGACCAAAAACTGCTATTTATTATTGCAGATTTTTCTGCACAGATTTTGCTAAAAAGATATTTTTTTAAAGTCAATTCGAACTTTGAAGGAGTATTCGGGATTCATTCAGAGTTCGATATACACAAACTAACTATGCAACCATGATAAATTCGACGTTGCGGATGTGTTGGAAAAGTCAGATTTTCAAAAAAATATCATTTTCATAAAATTGACTTCCAAAATCCGAAATCATAATTTTCTAAAGCAGGGATCAAAATGAGATTTAAAAGCATTAAAATCACACCAAACATGTTACCACCATAAAATCGATATTTTGGATTTGCTGGCGAAGTTGGGTTTTTCATCCGAGGTCATTTCAACTAAATGTGGGTTCCACATCCATATTTCTAATTTTCTAACTTTTCGATCAATAGGTCGAAATGAGCTCTGGTGCACAAGGACCCGAGCCAAAGGCCTACCTATCCTAAGATCAATATTTCGAAGCTTCTGGCACAGTCCATTCAGCGATCCATCGCACGGATTAAAAGATCCACATAAATCTAAAATAAGGCTCTCGAAGCCATCAGAAACCACAATATCGCATAAATGATACCAAAATGTATCAGAAACCATGCCAATCACCCCATGCCCCAGAAATACCATAATGCAACTACGGGGAGGAGTAAAACAGTCAAATCACACAAAATCACAAATTTCACATATTTTATTAAATTTTTAGGTCGTTACATCACCACCACTAAAAATCTAGTTCGTCCTCAAACTAAGACAAAGAAATACTCGAATCAATGAAGAGCTGAGGATAAGAGCTACACATATCAGGATTGACCTCTTAAGTAGCCTCATCTACAGGTCGATGTCACCACTGAGCCTTAACCACAGGGATAACTCTAGAACGCAACCGCCTAACATCTGTAGCCAAAATGGAGACTAGCTCCTCAACAAAGGACAATAGCTTATCTAACTGAACCGACTACCAAAGAATGATATGAGACTCATCAGGAATATAGTGGCGAAGAATAGAAACATGAAAAAATGGATGAACACCTGATAGATCAAGGGGCAAAGCCAACTCATAAACCAATATACCTGGGGTTAAGCTTGCTTCTGTAAGACCCCATAAAATTTTAAGTCTAACTCAGCTCCTTAAGGCTTGATAAGAAAATCCAATACTTAGAAGAATTTTTGCTAAGTGTCCAACACTAGTCATATTTCAAGCCTCCGAACTTCGAGGATTTATTTGGCGACCTTTACGACCTCCGTTTTTTGATTTTCAAGTTGCGTTGCGATGGGGAAAGACCCTAGTATGTCTTGGTAATATTTAGAACACATTTTGGGCACATTTCAGTGGCTGAACTCATTGGTTTGAAATGCTCCCACATTCCGGGCGCATTTCAATCCAAAATTTCAGGGTCAACTTCAAACGATCATAACTCCATGTATATAATGAACTGGGAGGGATGCTATATATCAATGGAAATCTCTTTGAGTCTTATTTCCAATTCAATTAGTTTCATCCAAATCCAACGTTGGAGTAAAAATTTATGATCAATTTACTTTAGCATATCAAAACTATCAACAGAGGGATAGTTGCATCTTTCTCCCTTTCCATAGGGGTATATTAGTCTTTTGCCCCACCTTATATATACACACAAACACAGTATTAAGGCTCATTTGGACCAAAATATATCCTTTTTCATCACTTTCTCTCAAGAATAAGAGAAAGGGTTTCAATTTGAAGACCCAAGTTCAAAGGATTTCATCGTTAATCATTAAGAATCTTCCATCTAAGGTATGCGTAGTGTTCATCCATGGATTTCTTTCATCCATGGAGCTCAAAAATTAAGTTTTAAATCATATATTGTGAATACTTTGTTGTGGTATGATTATGTTCATGTTGTATGGTTTCAAGTTGGGATCTTTATGTATTTTCATGAAGCTATGTTAGTATGTAAGTTGAAATCTATGAAATTAGTTGTTTATGATATCTATATTGTTGGATGTTGATAATCAAGTTGTTGATGTTGAATGATTCCCAAGTTGGAATGTTTATGTGTTATTATGAATCTATGACACCATGTGAGTTGAAAACATGTAAAACTTGGTTGTTCATGATGTAAAATCTTATGGTTTCACCTATGCCTAAATTGTGCATGCAAGGTGTTCGATGAAATGCCTATAATAATAATAATCTTGTTTTCATGACTTAAGAGTACCAAGTAACAAGTCCATGCTCTATGGTTTATGATTCTACATGAATTCCATGTTATTGATATGTGTTGTGGTTATGATATGTAGTGAACATGATGTTGAAGTTAAGAAAGTACTTCCACGTTGAATGTATCCCCTCCCACGTATGAAATGTTGAGAACCATGTGTAGTATTGAATCCCCTACTTATGATATTGTGAATTGTGAACTTTATTCTTATGAACAAGTCAGTCATGTGTGTCAGTTTCCTTCCATCGAGTCCTGGGGGTACTTGTACCCAAAAAATATAGCTGTGTGCCTAGAGCCATATCATGTTGTCACGATTTCTTCAGTCCAGCCATGGTTCATAGAATTTAGTCAGTCATGTGACTCAGGAAGTCTCAGAAATCTCATGATCTCAGTCAGTGTCAGATATAAGTAGCATTCCGTCAGTCAATGGAATCCAGGAACTCAGCTTATGTACAGTTTAGTCAATCATGTTCAGTCTCTTCAGATGGGAGTAGAAGTTAGCATCGAGTGAACCCAAGGATGGGAACTCACCTGCTTCAGATGAGGGTGTGATTCCTAGAAGCAATTCTTGCGTTCCAAAACTATGTAGCCAGCATAGGTTGAGACATCAACGCTGCCAGCTTGAGGGTTGATGAGGCAGACATCCGCCGTTCTCTTTTGGGGACACTGCCAGATTTGAGGGTTATTCACAACTTGTCTTTACCCGTGGCACAGTATTGACACCATTCTAATCAGGGCAAGGATTGGACCCCAGTTCAGCTATATTAGCATACATGGGGCATGTCGGTTAAGCTGCTACTTCCCACAGTTTCAGTCTAAGCATCAGTAAAAGAACTCAGATAGTTCTTCAGACTTCAGGACTGTCAGATACAGTTAATACAGATAGAGTATGGAACTCATCTAGTTCCATCAGAATCAGGACTTTCAGACACAGTCGCCCATGTTATATCAGTTATCAGTACCATGTCAGATCAGATTCAGTATTCATGTATCATGATATCAGTCTTAGTCTCATAATTTTGCATGTACTCTCACGTTTATATTAGTCAGTTATTTAGCATTGTTCATGCATGTAACCCATTGCATATAACCTACCTCACTCGTATACTCAGTATTCTTAGTTGTACTGACGCATTTATGCTATGGTGCTTTCTTTTATGTTACACCATAGGTTTCGAGACACGAGATCCATAGCAGCAGTAGTTGATCAGTTTCAGCTTTCAGCGTCAGTGGTGAGCCCTCATTATGCGAGGACATATTATTCCATTTCATCATTGCAGTACTCAGTTTTATTTAGTTATTGGAGTTAGTTGGGGACATGTCCCATCAACGCTCTTTTCAGACAGTTAGAGGCTTTCTAGACTATCATGTTTTCAGATAGTATTTTAGGTTGTTTTTGGGTATTTATACCCCACCAGATGTTTGATATTCAGTTTGGACCTTATGGCCTATCAACCTTTGTTCCACATTATGTTTATATATATATATATATATATATATATATATATATATATATATATTATGCAGTGTACAGGTACAAATATCAGTCATGGGTTAGCTTGTGGTCCCTCGGGGTCATGAGCACCGTGTAGCATTCCGGTGCAGAAAATCGAGGCGTTACAACTTCTCTTTCCAAACCTCATCATACCCTTCATGGGTGAAAATCAAAGGAAAACACGATTACCAACACCAAATCTCAAGGCACGAAGTCTATGATCAGCATAACACTTCTGCCTACTCTGAGTCAGTCTAAGTCTATCCTGAATGACCCAGACTCTATCCAAAGACTCACGAAGAAAGTTCGTACCTCGAGGTCTCATCTCTGAAACATCAAACTAACTAATTGGGGAGTGACAACGCCTACCATATATTTCCTCAAAAGGAGCAATATGAATACTGGAATGGTAGCTATTATTATATGCAAACTCTGCAAAAGCTAAAATTGCTCTCACAGGCCACTAAAATCCATCAGGCATGCGTGAAGTATATCCTCCAAAACTTGGATAGTCCGCTTTGACTAGCCATCATTCTGGGGGTGAAACGCTATGCTAAGATTAACCCAAGTACCCAACTTATCCTAAAAATTCTTCCAAAAGTGAGATATGAACGCAGGACCTTGATTTGAAATAATGGACACCGATGCACAATGAAGACGTACAATCTCACGAATGTAGACGGGCCAATCTCTTGGCACTGAATGAGACCTAAACCAGAATAAAATGAGTTGACTTGGTCAATCGATCCACAACGACACAAACACTGTAAGAATTATGAGATGTATGAGGAAAACCAGTCATAAAGTCTATAGTGATCCGTTCCCACTTCTACTCGAGAATAGGTAACCTCTAAAGCAATCCACCAGGTCTCATATGCTCGGCCTTCACCTGCTGACAACATAGGAAATGAGCCACAAAATCCGCTATATCTCACCTCATACCTCCCTACCAGCAGTGATGGATAAACATTTGGATTAACGAGCCTCCTCCAAGATCAACCTACTCTAATCACCCACTCTGAGTACAAAAACTCAGCCCCCAATCCTCAAAAATCCATCTGAATCAGGTGGGGCTTCCTTAGCCTCCTCACTCAACACCTTATCTCGAATCAACCTCAATCTAACATCATCAAATTGATGACCTTGAATCTGCTCCATCAAAGAAGATCTAGCCTCCATAAATGACAAAACACGCCCAAGTATCGAAATATCAAGTCAAACCATCTGCTCAGATAAAGACTAAACTTCTAAGGCCAAATGCCTCTCCTGGGTAAAAAGATGTGCCAAGCTACCCATGCTAGTCGACTTCTGGCTCAAGGCATCCGCAACCACATTAGCCTTACCCGAATGGTAGAGAATAGTCAAGTCATAATCCTTAAGCGACTCAAGCCAACGACGCTGCCTCATATTAAGATCTCTCTGGGTGAATAAGTACTGAAGGCTACGATGATCGGAGAAGATCTCACAACGGACTCCATACAAGTAGTGCCTCCACAACTTCAAGGCAAACACGACTGCACACAACTCCAAATCATGGGTTGGATAATTCCTCTCATGAGGCTTCAATTGATGAGATGCATAACCAATTACCTTACCCTCCTGCATGAACACAGCACCCAACCCAACACCCAAAATATCACAAAAGATAGTAAAACCCACGTCCTCCCTAGGCAAAGTCAAGATAGGAGCTGAAGTTAACAAATCCTTGAGCTTTTTGAAGCTCTCCTCACAAGCATCAGACCACTCTTCTTCTGAGTCAACTTGGTCAACAGAGCTGCAATAGAAGAGAAACCCTCAACAAAACATCGAAAATAGCCTGCTAAGCCAACAAAACTCCAAACTCGATAGGCAAAGTAGGTCTAACCCAATCACAAACTATGATAATTTTGGCTGGATCAACCATAACACCTTCCTTAGTCACCATATGGCTCAAGAAAGAAACAAACTCCAACCAAAACTCAAACTTAGAAAACTTGGCATACGACTTCTCATCCCTTAATTTCTAAAGCACAATCTGCTAATGCTCCTCATACTCAAACTCACTCTTGGAATAAACCAAGATATCATCTATAAACACAATAACAAAGGAGTTGACATACGATCGAAACACCCGGTTCATCAACTCCATGAATGTGGCAGGGGATTGGTCAACCCATAACACATGACCAAGAACTCGTAATGACCTTATTGAGTCCAAAAGCAATTTTCAAAATATCCAAAGCTCTAATCCTCAACTGGTGATATCCGAATGTCAAATCAATCTTTGAAAACACCACCATACCTTGAAGCTAATCAAATAAATCATCAATGCGAGAAAAAGGATACTTATTTTTATTCGTCACCTTATTTAATTATCGATAAACAATATACATCCGCATAGACCCATTTTTTTTGTTCACAAATAAGACAGACACACCCCAAGGTAAAATACTAGGTCGGATAAATCCCTTATCCATTAACTCCTATAACTGATCCTTCAGTTACTTTATCTCTGTTGGGGCCATCTTATAAGGAGAAATAGAAATGGGTTTGGTGCCCAGCTTAACATCAATAGCAAAATCAATATCTCAATCTAGAGGCATACCAGGCAAGTCCGTAGGGAACACATCCATAAATTCATGGACAAAATCTAAGAAAGGAGGCAAAACAATATCGGTGTCACGTATATGATCCAAGTAAGCTCCCTCAACCAATTTATAAGCCTGAACATAAGATATAATCCTTTGAGGACCCAAATGAAGTGTAGCTTTCCAAGCTATCCTTGGCACACCCGACGAAGCTAAAGTCATAGTCTTAGCAATATAATCAAAGACAACATAATAAGAAGCATCCTAATTCATACATAAAATAACATCAAAATCGACCATATCTAACACAAGCAAGTCTACCAAAGTCTCATGCCTGACAAAAGTCACAACACAAGATCGGTACACCCGATCCACCACTAAAGAATCACCTATCGGGGTAGATACATGAATAGACATGGCAAGGGGCTTACTAACAGAATCAAAACCCAAAGCAAAATACACAGACACATAGGAAAAAGTCAATCTGGGATCAAATAATACAAATGCAGGTCTAAAACAAACGAGGACGATACTTGTAATCACAACATCAGAAGCGTCTGCCTCAGGAATGACTGGTATAGCATAATGCTGACCACGACCACCAGCTTCCTGGGTAGCCCCACGACCACCAACTGCCCTGAGTGGCCCCACAGCCACCCGCACGAGCTCTACTACCTCTGCCCCTTGCACCTATAGTCGCACCCTTACCCCTCACCGATGAAATAGAAGTAGCTCAAATAACTCAATAGGGACAGTTCCTAACCACATGGCCAATCTCATCACACATATAGAAACCTCTATGACCAGTCTCAATAAAAAAAGCTACAACTATGCCCGAACGACCATCCTGAACTGCTAAAATAGAAAGTCCACCACCTGAACCCTATAAAGCCGCCTGCACTGGCCTATTATGGTATCCACAAGAACCTCTAAAATTGCTGCCTCGAGAGGTATGATTGCTAAACTCACCAAAACATTGCACCTTCTTGGTGCCTCCCTGAGATGCATTAAGAATACTCTCTGTAATCTTAGCATAATCCATAATACTCTGAAAACAAGCCCCAAACACAACCATCTGAGACGTATCCAACAGAAGGGAGAAATCCAAACCCTTCACAAACTTTTGAATCTTCTCAGACTCGATAGAAATGCTATCATAAGAATATTTAGACAGGCCATGGAAATGTGTCTCATACTCAGCCAATGTCATAGAGCCCTGCTCCAAATGATCAAACTCGTCCCGCACATGATCTCTCAAGTTGAAAGGCATAAATCTCTCTAGAAAAGTTTCGACAAATTGATCCCAAGTCATATATAGAGAATCACGGGGTCTATAACTAATAAGTGACCTCCACCAATATCTCATTGCATCTCTCAACTGATAAGATGTAGTATAAGCAACACCATCTATGTAGAAATAATGAAACACAACTCGAAGATAGATACGTACGTCTACATACTGATCCACGAGACTCTATTAGACATCCCATTTTACACCATTGAGACTAATGAACCTGACTGCTCTTATACCAATTTGTCATGACCCTAAAACAAGGGTCATGATGGCACTTGTGATGCCGTACCTTGACAAGTAAGTCTATCATCCAAATTGATACAAAAAGAAAAAAGAACATACAAAAATAGCCATGGTAAGGCTTCTAGAACGAAGCCAAACTATACAAGTAATCATAACAATGTGGAAAGGGCTTATCTAAAATACCAATCATGCCCAAAATGAGGTGTCAAATAGTGTAAGAACTACTAATACAATCCAAGAGTCAAATACATCAGAAAAATAACCACAAAGGAATAATATCTATCTCTGAATACTAATAAATACATAACTACTATAGAAAGATAGAGGTGAATTTCAAATGTATGAATGTCCAACCGCTACCTTGGAAGCTCCAACAATTGCCTAAGTCAAGTAAGCTGAGGTACACTCGAGCTAGGAACGGCACCGAAAGGGCACAGTATTCATGAGTATAGTTCACTTGTACTTAGTATATATCATAGGCCGACCAAGAAAAGTAGTAAATAAAGAATTTAAAATATACACTAAGGGCACGTCACCTGCAATCAGAAAATATCCCACATCGGTAGCCCACACCACTTGCACTAACAGTTCTAATATATCACATATATTGTAAAATCACAATAATATAGAACACAAGTATGCATTATATCACATATAAGTAGAACAAGAGGGAACATGCATAAACAAGGTCATCAAATACAAGTAAAAGAAGATAAGACAATTACATAAATGGCAAGTCAATATGGCAATACAACACAATATAAACACAATAAAGTAAGTGCAATGTATATGATGATGATGATGTATGAGGTCGTTGCATAACTTCTGGGATCGTCACACAATCCTTATATACACCTACAGAGGCAAGCCTTCCAACGTAGGACCCATGGGGGGTTCTTTAACCCGTATATAATTCACAAATATCATATCTTATTTCTGGCACATCTCTCAGAAAGGTGTTTTCAGGTGTTTTTAGTGTTTCTCAGATGTTGCCACGGTGGTACCAATATTTCATGAATAAGTATGATAAGAAGATATAATGCTCACAACCAATCGCAATGAGTATTTCCACAACCAACCACATGATAAATTTTCACAACTAACCACATGATATATTTCCATAACCAACTACAATGATACATTTTCAAAACCATGTGAGCCAATATCCACTCATTATTTTTGTTTCATCCATGAATTTTCACATGTCTATATGTCAATAAAGTATGAATATAATCACAATACATCAATGGTACCGCATTAAGCATTTTAACATAACAATATAATTATTCATATGTATTCAAGGCTATAAATATCACATAGGACCCCACACGGCCACACATATCACATAATATCTTAATTTCGATAAGTACATCACATATAGGCCCCCACACGGGCACAACAAATAGATAGATATTTTTCATAATAGTTCCCACCCTTATCATGCATTTTATACCATCATTTACTACCTAACTCAGTCTGAAAGAGTTAAGCCATAACCTACCTTGAAAGCCGAAACCGGTCCGCTACATTTTGAACCCGTGACCTTACTTTTCACGAATGATCTTAAATTCCACTAAAAACATCAAATATGGAATATACGTGTAAAAACAAAACAAATGACACCCATATTGGCTACTTTTGGTCTGGGATCAAAATGGACCACAAAAATGAGTTTTTGAAAAAGAAGGGCAAAATCATAACTTTACATCAAAAATGTGTTCTCCATATTTTTAGGAATCTAAGCTGAAAATCCAAGTCAAATAGAGTACAAAATGAGGTTTAAATCAAAGAAAAACCATTTTCAAGTTTTACCGGGTAAAATCTTTGAAATCCGGGTCAAAATCAAGAATTAGAGGTGTTTTGAAGGTTAAATTGATGAAAAACTAGTAATCATAAGATAAAAATATTATTCAAGTGAAAAGCAGTGAAATTTGAGTTTAAAATCAAGCCCTAATATTTTTGGGGTTTTGAGAAATTAATCAAGAAATTACTAAGAAAAAGGTGAATTCTTGCCTTAAATCCATAATGGAATCAAGAAATATAAGTTAATCTAGCTATCCAAGCTCACATAAGCTTCACTTTTAAGTTTTCACACTATTTTAGGGTTTAACTCTCAAGAGACAAGATGAAAAATGAGCAAAATAGGCCAAAACCTACTATTTATTATTGCAGATTTTTCTGCACAGCTTTTGCTAAAAAGTTGTTTTTTTTTTTAAAGTCAATTCAATTTTTTTTAAAGTCAATTCAAACTTCGACGAGGTGCCCGAGATTCGTTCGGAGTCCTATATACACAGTCGAACTATGAAACCACACTAAATTCGACGTTCCGGAAGTGTTGGCGAGGTTCGATTTTTGAAAAAACATCATTTTCACAAAGTTACCCCCGAAATTCGAAATTATAATTTTCCAAACCGATGATCGAAATGAGATTTAAAAGCCGTAAAATCACGCCAAACATGTTACCACCAGAAAATTGATATTTTAGATCTCCTGACAAAGTCGTATTTTCCATCCAAGGTCGCTTCAATCAAATGTGGGTTCCATACCCATATTTTTAATTTTTTGACTTTCCGACCAATAGGTCGAAATGAGCTTGGGTACACCGGGACTTGAACCAATGGTCTACCTAGCCTAAAATCGATATTTCAAAGCTGATGGAACAGTCCATTCAGCCATCCATCACACATATTAAAATATATCCACATAAGTCCAAAATAAGGCTCTCAAAGCTATAAAAAATTAGAAATATCACATAAATGGTACCAAAATGCATAAAAAATTATGCCAATCACCCCCACACCCTAAAAATACTATAATGCAACTACATGGAGTGGTAAAATAGTCAAATCACATAAAATCACAAATTTCACATGTTTTATCAAATTTTTAGGTCGTTACAGCTTTATTAATTATGCTTTGAAAATATAAATTTGAGTAAATACACTTTATTTAGTCATTTAATGTTGAGGGTAGTATTAGAAGAACATATAAAATCCTCTTAATTTCATCAAAGAGACAATTGAATTGAAACAAATATTTTTAGAAAGACGGCCAACTAAAACGAAATGGAAGGAATAGTACATTATCAGTTTATGAGTATTAAGTAATTAGGGATAAACGTCCAATGCACGTTTTCATAGACTAGTATATTAAAAGTGTGAAGGGCCTTAAAAATATTGTTTGAACTTTTTGTCTTTCATTGAAAGTCTTTGCTTTAGTTAAAATCGTGTTTTCACTAATTTTTTTCTAATATTTAAAAGTTTAAAATTAATTAAATATATTTAAATAAAACCCTTCCTTATTAGAAGTCAAAGAATTAATGGCAACTAATACTTTTTTCATTAGTTTAAGAATTCTAGATGAACTAAATTTGATTTTAACAATATTTGAAAAATCTTCTCTAACAACAACAACAACAACAACAACAACAACAACAACAATAATATTAATAATAATCTATATCTCTAATCTCTATCTATATTATAATAAAAGTGTAAAAAGATTTAGAAATGCTGTTAGAACTTTTTATCCTTCATTAGAAGTTTTCGCAGTAGACAAAATTGTCTTTTCACCTTTTTCTATTATTTTTATGATATTAAATATTGACTATAATAAATATATTAAAAATTTTATCCAAAAAAGGTCCAAACATAGGAACAGAAACCTTTTCCAACTATAATTTGCTTGGTCCAAAAAAAAAGGGCAAACAACCACAAAATATTGGCAAAAAAAAAACACCCTTTTTCAACTACCAAAAAAAGATGACACGTCCAAAAAGAAAGACCCCAAATATAGAAAAAAAAACCTTCTCCAACTACAATTCGCTTGATCCATAATTCATAAGTTTAGGTATGTGGGGTCTGAACGAGGATTTTCATCCTTGTTTCCAAAAACTTTGTTTTTACAATTGAATTTATGAAATTTCGAATTAGGGTTCATACCCACTTTACATGATTTTGGAGTTATGATATTTCTTTCCAAATTAAAGTACATTTAGCATGAAAATTCATGGTTAGCTCATATTTTTACGCTCATAGTAGTTCCCATGATGTGAATTTCAATGCTATTGACAAAAGTGCCATATTTGGTAAAATATGTAATTTTAACATGATTGACTCAGTTTACAAGAAGTTCAGACTTACTATTTTTGATTATAGGCTATTACAACATGATTTCAATTTTAGTTTTGATCTCAGACAACATTTGAAGTTGACATATGTAATTATGATTATGAGATAAAAATAGAATCATATTGTATTTTCAAACTTATCAGCTTATGTACTTATTTTAAGGTAACTGTCATATATTTTACAAGCAATATTATGATTTAAGAGTAGTATCTAGCACTGATGAGTGAAGGTTTAACATACCCTGGTTCCATACACTATGTGCCACCATAGGTTTTATTCAGCTTGCCCAATTAAACATGTACAACCATTATTTAGCTTGTCCAAATGAACATGTATAGGTTATTACCCTAGTAAGCCTTTATGTCCTGACAAGGTATATCCTGCCCTTTTGATGGGGACTTTTACATCAGGCTCCATGTTGCTCACATGGTTTATGTCAGTTAAGAGAATTTTTCACAGAAAAAATAGTTTTAGATAATAGTGTAATGCCTTACAAACTCTACCAGATGTTGCTTTATGTTTTATGCTTTATGATATTTCAGCTTTTAGTTTTACTCATGATCAAGGTGAGTATTTTTACACTTAGCATGCATGTTTTTGGATTTTGATCTGTATCAAATTTTACTTATTGTATTCACCCCATATACTTAGTATATTCCACAAGAGGTGACCACATATATATCTATGTGGCTACATTAATTCATAATATAGGTTCTGGTGTTCATCCTGAGCAATTCGATTAGCCACGATCATTACCTCCTACATACCGTCAGTTGGCGAGTCCTCATATTTCAAGGGATAATTCTAGGGTTACTCTCAGATGTTCAGCTATTAAATAATTCAGTTAGTTTACTTTTCCATCAATTTTTCATGGGTTTCAGTTGATGTTGGTTCATAGTGCTTCTATTTAGATTGTTTACTCTTGTGAGTTCAGATTATTAAAGTAAGTTTCCACTCATGTTTTAAGTATATTTATCATAGTTCAATGCTGAGTAGAATCATGGGTTAGCTTTGGGGCTACTTGTAGTCCTAAGCACCGTGCAACATACAAGGGGAAGACTTAGGTCATTATAAACTTGGTATCAAAGCATAAGGTTTTAAGAGTCAAAGGGAGTCTGATAAGTTGAGTTACGTAGAGTCATGATCATGGGTATGATGAACACTATGCTTATGGGTGAGAGGCTACAAGACGTACTAGAAACTATCATTTCTTTAATGATCTTTATTGTTCTGTAAAGTTATATCTATTAGTTCTGAATCATGATTTCATGTGATAAAGAATGTCTTATCGCAGAGCTTACTCCCATATAAATAGGCAATAACCAGCCTCACCACCATATGCAGACCTTTTAAGCAAGAATATCACCCATGATGAGTTTTGGGCTGTCTTTCAAATATTAGCTTAGTTTGTGAATGCTCAAGGTAATCTGATAATAGTAGTCCTAATTTAGGAAATTTGTAACTTAGCCACAACCAAAGTTTGAGACTTCATGAGATTGAACCCGCCAAAGTACTTTGGTTCAAAGGTGAATGAGTATCCATAATTTTTCATTGATGATGTGAAGAAAATCACTCATATTATGTATGTCACATAAAAGGAGATTATGGAATTGGTATCTTACCAACTAAAAAATATTTCTTATTACTGGGTTACCATATGGAAGAAAGGCAGGGGGTGAACATGCATCTCCAATGAGTTGGAATGTGTTTGGAATAACTTTTTTGGACAAGTTCTTTCCTCATGAGATAAGGAAGGCTAAGGTGAAGGAGTTGTGGACCTTAGGTAGGGCTCTATGTATGTGAAAGAATATTGCCTCAAGTTTACCCAACTTTCTAAGTATGCACCAGAGTTGTTTCTGGATTCTAAGGCTCGTAAGTTTGTCACTGAGGTGTCTGACTTAGTGGTCAAGGAGTGTAGGACTACTGTGCTGGTTGGAGATATGGATTTTGCTCGGTTGGTGACTCATGCTCAGCAGATTGAGGTTGAGAAATTGAAGGATCATGAAAAGGAGACCAAAAAGGCTAGGACAGGGCTGTTTGAGTACAATCAACATAATTCAAGAGGGGAAATAGTTGTTAGTTTCAGTGCCATTCATCAGCACTTGCACTATCTTCATCTAGTTCCCCCAGACCTAGTCTTAGTAGGAATAGTAGGGTGAGCGCCGAAAACTAGATCCCTGGGTAGTGTTACTGGGGGATCTAGTTATACAACCTGCAAGAGATGTGGTAGAAATCATAAGGGTGAGTATTTCCCCGACATGGAATGATGTTTTGGATACGAGAAGACAGACCGTAGGTTGAGGAATTTCCTCTCCAAAAGAGCAGGCATTAACGATGCTCGCCCTCAAGATCAACCCAATACTTCAGCAGCTCAATTAGCCCACCCAGTTTAGCAATAGGACACACCTCTAGCATCGGCGTCGAACAATGTTAGAGTCAATTTTATGCTTTATCCACTCGCTAGGAGCAGGAGATCTCCCTAGATGTAATCACTGGTATGCTTTATGTCTTTCACTGTAATGCTTATATATTTTTAGATCTGGGGTCAAATCTCTCCGTTTTAACTCCATTGATTATTTTGAATTTTATGGTGAGTCCCGAGAGTCTTTTTAATTCTTTTTTAGTTTCTACCCCAATTAGTGAATTCGTTATTTATTGACAAATATACAAAAAGTGCCCCATAATAGTACTCCACAAGGTTACTTTAGCGGATTTAATAGAACTAAAAATGAGACATTTTGATGTTATTTTTTGGATGGATTGACTCCATTCCTGCTATGCCTCAGTTGATTGTCACACCCGAGTGGTGAAGTTTTAGTTTTCTAATGAGTCAGTCCTCGAGTGGAAGGATAATTCAATAAATCCTAAGGGTTTTTTCATCTTCTATCTTAAAGCCAAAAATTTAACCTCTAAAGGGTGTATCTATCACCTAGTTTGGGTTAAGGATACTAAGTCTGAAACCCCAACCCTTCAGAAGTTCACATGGTAAGTGAGTTTCCCAAAGTCTTTTCAGATAATTTTCCCAAGGTATCTCCAGATAGAGAAATTAAATTTGAGATTGATCTTCTTCTATATACCCATCCCATCTTCATGCTTTCTTACCTGATGGCCCTGACATAACTTAAGGAGTTGAAGGAACAACTTAAGGACCTCTTAGATAGAGGGTTCATCAGACCCAGTGTTTCTCCGTAGAATACTCTAGTCCTATTCATGCTTAAGAAGGATGGTACTCTCAGAATGTTTATAGATTATCGACAGCTAAACAAGGTCACCATTAAGTAAAGTACCCCATTACCAGAATTGATGACTTGTTTGATAGACTTTAGGGTGCTCATTGGTTTTCGAAAATTGATCACAGGTCGGGATATAATCAATTAAAGTCCAGAGAATGTGACATTCTAAAAACTACTTTTAGAACTCGATATAGTCACTTTGAGTTTATGGTTATAACTTTTGGACTAACAAATGCTTCCATATCTTTTATGGACTTGATAAACAGGGTTTACAAGCAATAATTGGACATGTTTTTCATTGTCTTCATATATGACATACTTATCTTTTCTCATAGTGAGGAGGACCATACAGACCATTTGAGAATTGAGTTGCAGACCCTTAAAGATCATTAATTGTTTGTAAAGTGTATTAAGTGTGAATTTTGGTTAGAGTCGTTACCTTTTTGGGGCATGTAAGTTTAGGTGAAGGAATTCATATAGACCCTAAAAAATAGATGCAGTGTAGAATTGTCCTAGACCCATTACTCCATCATACATTAGGATTTTTTTGGTTTATTCAGTTAATACAGGAGATTCATTGAGGGTTTTCCTCAATAGCTGCACCATTGACCAAGTTGACACAAAAAAGGTAAAGTTCCAATGGTCAGACAAATGCGAGAAAAGTTTTTAAGAGTTGAAGGATAGATTGACTTCAGCATTGGTATTAGCTTTGCCAGATGGGTTAGATAGGTTTGTTGTGTATTATGATGCATCTAGAGTTGGGTTAAATTGTGTTTGGATGCAAAATGGAAGAGTAATAGCTTATGCCTCCAAAAATATTAAAGATCATGAGAAGATTACTCGACTCATGATTTGGAATTAGCAGCTGTTGTGTTTTCCTTAAAAATTTAGAGACATTATTTATATGGGGGTGTATATCGATGTTTTCACTAATCTTAAGAGTCATCAATACGTGTTCACATAAATGATTTAAATATTCATCAAAGAAGGTGGCTGGAGTTACTAAAGGACTATGACATGAATGTGCTCTATTATTCGAGTAAGGAAAATGTGACAGTTGATGCGTTGAGTAAGGTTTTATGGGTCGTGTAGCCCATATGGAAAAAGAGAAAAAAGAGTTGGACAAAGAGGTGCCTAGATTAGTTCAATTGTGAGTTCATTTTCATGACACAGTTGATGGTAATTTAATGGTTTAGAGTCATTTTGAGTAGCTAAAGTGAAAGAAAAACAATCTAATGATCCTAACTTAGCTATTTAATAGATGCAGTTTATCAACAAAAAGGTTGAAATTTTCCTGCAAGGGGGAGATGTGTTTCCAATTATGATGGGTAAGGAGAAAGGATATTAGTATAGGCTTATAGTTCAATGTATTCGATTCACCCTGGTGCTACCAAGATGTACCGCGATATGAAAAAGTTTATTAGTGGAATGGTATGACGAGGGACATAACAAAGTATGTGGCTAAGTGTCCCAATCGTCAACAAGTGACAGTTGAGCATCAGAGGCTAGGAGGTACGTTTCAGGATATTGGTATCCTCACTTGGAAGTGGGAGGCCATCAAATGGATTTTAATAGGGGACTTCCTCGTACAGATGTCAGTATTATTCGATTTAGGCTATTGTGGATCGATTGGCCAAATCAACCCATTTTTTGCCAAATAAGACTTCAAATACGACTAAAGATTCCTTTATCAATTATTTCAGACTGAGGTATTCAATTTAGCTCTCAATTTTTGTAGTCTTATAGAAGGGTCTTGGTACAAAGGTGAAGCTTAGCACTATTTTCCAGCCGCAGACAGATAGTCAGGCCAAGCATTTTATTCAAACTCTAGAAGACATGTTGAGAGATTGTGTGATTTACTTCAAGGGGAATTGGGATGCTCATTTACCTTTGATTGAGCTTACTTATAATGACAGTTAACATGCTAGTATTCAGATGGCTCTATTCAAAGCTTTATATGGACGTTGGTGTAGGTCACCTATAGGGTGGTTTGAAATTGGTGAGGCTGCTTTGATTGGGATGGATTTTGTTCTTGAAGCTATGGAGAAGGTTCAGTTGATTCATGAGAGGTTGTAAACCAATCAAAGTCTCCAGAATCATATGCAAATGTAAGGAGGAGAGAACTAAATTTTGCAATTGGTGATTGGGTATTTTTGAAGGCGTCACCCATGAAGGGTTTGATGAAGTTTGGAAGAGAAGGAAAGCTCAGTCCCCGGTACATTGGTCCATATGAAATCTTAAAGTGTGTTGGAGATGTAGCTTATGAGCTAGATGTTTCGTCAGAATAGTTTTATCTCTTTCTGGTTTGAAAAGTTGGAAAACATTGATTTTTGATTTTTTAAATCATTTCAAAACTTTTAAAGAAATTTCAAAATAATTTAAGACACTACAGAGCCGCCACTTGATTTTATAAGTAAATATCAAGAAAAAACTAAAAATATTCAAAAGTTTAAAAACATAAATAAACCTTTGAAATAGAGAAACTAGGTAAGGATTCAAGTAACGGCTTGAGAAGTTTTTAAGGCACTCAATAGCGTCCGTCAAAAAATGGTTAATCAAAAGACAAATTGACTTATTTTGACTAATTTTGAAAATATGGCTAATTTTTAAAATCTTGAAATTCATTTGCAAATATGACATTTATTTTATTCAAGTGCAAAGTTGTTTATTCAAATTAAGTTAGAATTCTCTCAAAAAGGAAAGGTTAACTAAGTTCAATTCTTTTATTAGTTTAAGAAAAATAAATTATTTTCAATAAAAAAATAGAAAGCAAGTGATTTTGAATATTATTTTTTATAATAATTTTTTAAATCTTTAAAGAAACACACCAATTTAAGCAATTCATGAAATTTGACTAGTTAGTGAGAATATTTTGATTTTTACAAGGAAGATTAATTTCTAGGTTGATGAGAATTATTTTAACTTAAATAAACTAATTTAATACATGAACAAAAGTAAATGCCGTTTAATTTTTCAAAAATTCATTTTAAACATAACAAAAACTCATTTTTTATCAATTCACATATTATACTATCAGAAGTGATACATTAAAAAAACTATCTATATATATAAAAGAGAATAAAGAACATGCTGATGTGGCATGTCCAAGAGGCCAGCATTGACATTTATCCTTTTTCTCATTTCTTGGAATTTTTTACTCATTCTTTTGGTGAAAAAAAAATAAGATAATACACATATTTATTAGAGAAACAGTCCAATATGGGACTGACTATTACACATGTATTTCATATTCCATATAAATTAAAGTGTTATCTTTCATGCATCAATGTAAACAACAATGTTATCTTCTGTTCACCAAGATGTTCTTAATGATAATATGCTTTTTACTCCCTTCGTTATCTAGGAAAGAATAGTTCATGCCAATTGTCGAAAGTTCTTTGTTGATATCCTCAACACTTCCAGGAACCACAATTCCCTTGTGTCTACATGAACGCCTCATCTGAGTGATGAGTTTAAGGTTCAGAAATCTTTCGGCCAGAACAAACCTTTAAACCTGACTCTGTATCTCATCCATCCACTTTAATAGGAGGTGTTATTAGGTTTTAGAGGCATTTGATTATATTTATTAAAATTTGGGATGAACCTTCTCGACGTCAAAAGATTGGTAGGAGGAGGGAATGTGTTGGTGAGAAGAATGCCCGTGTATGTGTTTTTGTGATCTGAATTCACGTGAGGAGAAAAAGAATGACATGGGCTGTAGGATCATAGACTTTGATGAAGTATGTTGTTATCCTTCTTGAGTAAGCGTTTATTGGATGTTGTTTCCAGGTAAAAGTGTTTTGGTCCTTCACAAATTAATTTGGTTAAATTGCTCAATTGAAGGGCAAAATTGTCCATTTTAGCAGGATTCAAATGTTGTTGTATTGTTACTTCATGCTAATTTTCACCCAAAAAAACTATGGTTACAGTTTTGGTTTTCTTTACTTGGCAATTAAACTTTTGCCGAGAAAGTAAAATTAATAGAAACATAAAGCATAATATTTTATTATTTTGGCAGTGATGCGTATGGATTTACTATGAGACCATAACATCTTCAAAGATATCGAGATACCGAGAGTACGCTACTATATATAGGGTAATTGCTAGGTGTTTGTCTCTGCTGCCAGTAGTTACTTGCTATTGCTATTTATTTAATGATTTCAGACTATACTATTAAGAAAAAGGAAATTTAATGGAGAATATTCAAAGAGAACATGTTCCAACGTTATTGTAATTCTTTCGTTGCTTTCATTTTAAGGAGAAGCTCAATTGCAAATCCGTAGATATTTAAGACAGTAAGCTTCATTCCTGACTCTCTTAGTCCATGTATCTTTGACATTCTTCTACACACAGGTATTTCTAACTGTATTAAAACAATTGTTCTTGTTTGGCTTGCAAAAGTGTACAGAAACGTCTGTCGCATCTTAAAGTTTTCACTAGGCTACTTTTCCCAGTTTTTAACATTTTACAGTGGACCCTTGATTCTTCATTGTAAATCCATCGGAAGTGAAGTTAGTAGAAGATATAGGAATTATAGGATAGGTATACTTACTTTATCAGAAGTAAGGAATACAGAAAAGAGCAGGCAAAGTTCCACATTACCATTTATAAAGGATTAACTTTTGAAGAACTGACCAAATGTGATTCTTTTTTAATTATGGACCTGAGGCTTCAAATTAAGTTTGGGGCTTTACTAAATTAAAATACTTTGTTGAACTCAAGTTAATTTGTGTGCTTTATGAGGTGCCGTGTTAGTCTAGCAGTAGGGGAGGTTACATGTTACTTTTGAAAATATTAGGAGCTTCTGGAGTTTCTGCCCTTTAAGAACACGGGTAGAATTATTGTTAGTTTTGGTGCGCGTATGGAGTTATGCCTATATATAAAATTGGGTGACATTTCTGAGAGAACCATATTATTGTGTAAGTTCTCTACGTTTTGGCATATAGGAACGTATGTAGAGTTTCTTCTCACAATAATGATTATTTACCTTATTATACAAAGGAAAAAAGAAAGAAGTCCTGTACTTAACCACCTTAGGATTTGGTGTCCACTTAACTATTGATGACTCCCCAGGAAAACATTGATCAATGTGAGAGTTCAAGATCGTATTTGATGAGGATGTGAAAGTCAAGTAACATGTTCCCCATTCTTTGGCTACTCTCGGGCAAACAAACAGAAGATCTTAGGATTTTAGAAGACCACTTCTCTTCGTAAGTGAATCAATCTAAGGTAATACATCATTGTCACTTTGCACGTCAGTCGACATATCACTTCCAGAAAGCCGACGGTTGTCCTTATCATTGATATTCCTTGTGAGACCAGCTCTCTTTGAACATGCCCATTGTTTTATGGTTCCCAATCTATTTGATAACATCTGGTCTGGAGATCTAAGGTGCTTCTCTTTGTCAACATAAAGAACTTGACATTGACTAATACTTCTACCTTTTTATTTTTTGTAATTCTTTATATTTAACTCTTTGTGGATTTTTATTTAATTATCATTCCTATTTTTTCCCATTGCATGATCAGTTTCTGAATTCTTTTTACTTGTTGTAGTGAAATATTTGTGAAGACATTATTTATTTTGTGTTTATGCTTTAACAATGACATTGGCAGGTAATTTATCTTCCTCTTCGATTTCTTTAATAATTTGAGAAAATGGTCAAATATCCCCCCAACCTTTACCCCAAATCCCAACTACACAACTATACTTTGAAGGGGTCCTATGACCCCCCTGAACTATTTAAAAATGGAATATATACCCCCCTAAAGGCTGATGTCCAGATGCGTAATGAAAAGTGAGCAACACACACCTGCCATGTAATGCCACCTAATTTCCATGTAATATTATTTTTTATATAAAAAATTAATTATTATTCTTTAATATATATATATATATATATATATATATATATATAAATGTATGTATTCTCTTCTTTGAATTTTCCTTTTCATTTCCCATTTTTCTTTCCTTTTGGAAGCATTTTTGGAAGCACAAGAATCCAGATTAATTGAGGAGAAGGACCAGATTTTGATTCATCAATATGTTCACATTTCCAAAAATTCATGTGAGCAACTCAACTTGAATAAACCAAGTTGGTGTCGTTACCGCCGTCAAATCGCGAATCCACCATTGCCTGCCGCCGTCACCGGAGCTCCGGTGACTTTTGGCATCACAAACCAGTTCCAACAGGTGCACCACCTCAATTTGATCACACCCCAACAAAAATCATCCAAAATCGATGCTCCAATCTCCGTGAAATCATATTTGAGCGCAGCACCACCGCTGACGAACTCCGGTGAAGGAAGCGCCGCCACTGTCCACCATCTATCGACACAACACCACCACCAAATTTTATTTTAGCTATTGTACCAATTGTTGAAATAATTGTTAATTTTGTCATTTTGATGGAATTGAAGATAGACCCATTTGGGGTGTGTGTTCTTGAAATGGAATGAAGTTAGTTATTTGTTTTTTATGGAATTTTAGAGTTTGGTGTGTGTGTGGGGAGCAGCCATGGTGTTTTGTGTTTTTTTGAAGAGAAGAAATAAAACGAAGAAGAAGAAGAAGAAGAAGAAGAAGAAATATCATTGATGGGTTCTTGGTGCCGATGTTTGTGAAGAAGAAGAATTGAAGAGGAAGAAAGAAAAATGTCATTGATGAGTTCTTAGATGTCATTATTTGTGAAGAAGAAGAAGAAGAAGAAGAATTGAGGAAGAAGAAAGAAAATGAATTGAAGAAGAAGAGAAAGAAAATAAATAAAGAAAAATAATAATTAAAATTATATATATCTCTTTTAAAGAAATATTAAAATTAAATTTTTAATAAAAAATTCGGTTTTCACTCTCTTTAAAGAAAGTGAAACCCACACTCTTGCCATGTCAGTGTTTGAGGGGTATATATTCTTTTTTTAAATAGTTCGGGGGGGGGGGGGTCATAGGACCTCTTTAAAGTGTAGTTGTGTAGTTGGGATTTGGGGTAAAGGTTGGGAGGGTATTTGACCATTTTCTCTAATAATTTTGATACCGCTAATTATTTTTAATTAATTACCACTATTTCTTCTTCTTCTTCTTCTTCTTCTTCTTCTT
>NC_061114.1:28262152-28411726 GCF_002878395.1 Capsicum annuum
AGCAATGAACAAAAATAAAAACAAAAACTTAAACTAAACTAGGGGGATGGTGTGTGTGGGGGGTAATGTAGTTGCTGGCTTCCAAACAAAGCCTTCCTAGAATTACCCATACGAAATAAGTGATGTGGCATAGTTCACATTCCTGATAAATGTGGTCATGATCCAACCCATAGAAGAGGCAATCAAAGAACATCATAGTTGCGATGGGCTCTAATTCTCCTGATTAGATGAAGGGGGATTCTTCTTGGAGGCATGACTATTGTTTGAAGATGAAAAATTTCTTGCATTGTTTAGTGTAGGTAGAGTGACTGATCACATAGAAAAAATCACGGTATAAATAGACCCATAGAAGTTGGTTTTAAATTTCCAACCAATGAGTAGTCGACATGTGTAGGAATAAACGATCTTTGGGTTGCGTGTACCAACTATTTTTTATGTGAATAGATGTGTAGTGTAGCTTTTAATTAATTGAAAATATCAATGGTTACATACATTGATTGGAATAATATGACTGTAAAAAGACCTATATGACATGTTTGATGAATAATCATAGATCCTTTAACATTTCTGTAATCGTCCATGTGAAAATTATATACGATTGATTAGTATGGTCTATCATAGACAATGCATAGAGTCAATTATAGCTGAACATTAAATTCTATAGAAATATGAGGGTCCCCAAAAATAGTATATTGAGTTATAAAAGAAGAGACAAGCCTATCTAACAGTTGTTAGTCATGCTACATATGGTTCTTTTGTGACCGAGTCTCTTACACATTGAATACTTATTCCTCCCCTTGGACTTGAAAGTTTCACCAATGCCCTTAACACATTTGATTCTCTTCCTTCTAAGTTTAGGATCGTATGGGGTGAAAAAATCTTTGTATCTTGCAATTCCTATGGCACAATCCATTCGGACTCTATAGGGACAATGTTAATAGCTTCAGAGTATGCAAGGATGTATGTTTTGATTTTATAAATAGGCGAAGAGTACTTGTATATGGAATTACCATAACCTTTTCCCTCACCTTAATTCGATATCAGAGCAGCCATCACATGTTCGCACGACTGTTTCACCAAGTCATATTTCCTACAAGAACAAGACTCTCCAAGGGATTGACCTTGGTAGTAACACCTCTACGAAATACACTAAACTGGTCGAGATCCCCATTCACATTAGTCACATATAAGGAGTTGCTCGCACTTTTGCTATCCCTTAAGATATTTTCGACAAAAGTTACAAGTTTATTATTTGAACGGCCATATATGCATGCCACTTCTTGAATTTTTTGCCAAATTTTTAGCAATTGAATTGAATTATTTATGATAGCGGTACTTTTATTTATCCATAAATAGTGAGTTGAGTGACT
Source organism: Capsicum annuum (assembly GCF_002878395.1). Classification (NCBI taxonomy): domain Eukaryota; kingdom Viridiplantae; phylum Streptophyta; class Magnoliopsida; order Solanales; family Solanaceae; genus Capsicum; species Capsicum annuum. The sequence continues at coordinate 28,263,523 of NC_061114.1, forward strand.
CGATAATGTTTGTAGTCATCACATTATACCTATTGCTCGAGAATATTTCTCTGCTCTACTTGTCAAAACCAACCACATTTTCATGGATATTTGCTGCTTCAGGGCATTTATCCTTGAATTCTGAAAAATGCTTGCTAAATTCATTAAAACAATAAACTATTTCCATAATGTAAAATAAATAAAGATTATCTCCAGAGTGTTGATTTACTCAAAGATTTTCACCAAGGTACCTCATGCAAAGTCTATGATGCACACGATTGTGAACACAAGAGAAGGCGGTTGCAATGCTAATGTACCTATCATAGATGATGCATAAATTTGGATCATCGTCTACTATAGTTTTTAATTTCTCAATGAAAAAGGTCCAAGATGCATCATTCCATTTATCCACAACACAAAAGGCAATTGGATAAATATGATTTTCGGTGTTCTGTGCAACAATGCTCAGCAAAATACCCTCGTACTTTTCATATAAATATGTGCCATCAATGATAATTACCATTCTCATGTGGTTTTATCGCCATATGAAAGCTCCAAAAACTAAAAATTGGTACACAAATGATCCATCTTTCTTATTAACCATGATAGAATAAGAACTGGGACTCAGTGACTCAACCATGTAGAAAAAAGCCAAAAACCAAGAATATTCATGCTCCATTGTACCACCAATAATATTCTTTGCAATCACACTTCTTTTCTAACACATCTATTAGCATGCCTTGCAATGCATCTCCCTAAAGACAATCCTATGAATTTTTTTATGCTTGGACCCTTACCTTCATGAAAATGATTTACATATAGTAAAGCAATGATCTCGGATGAGATTTTCTTATGCCTACCTGTGGCGTGTTCAACACCGTAAATATGGACCCCAACATGCTTGTATATGCAAAATCTGTCCAAGGATTCATATTTCTTTGTCCAAAATAACCAGACGCAACGATGAGAAACACATTTCACTTCAAGAATTTGCTACAACTTTTCTCCATAACAATATCAAAAGACTACCTTACCGATGCTCGTTCTAGTAATATTTTCAGCTCTTTCTTGTTGCTGAATATTTGTTCATTAGAAATTAGTTTCATCAAGTAAGGAATGATTTAGTTGTGATACCGATCCACAATCTTCTTCAACACATTTTGAGTCCAATGACTCATATTTCATATCCATAGAATGATTCATATTCATTGAATAATCTTCCTCATTCTTGTATTCAATCGAATCACCATCGACTGATGAGCACTGGAGTAGGGGTGGTGATGAATTAAAAGGCTCTTCAAAAGGCCTCTCAACTACTTCTTAAAATAGGCCTATATCCATAAGCACCAATACCCAACATGAACAAGGACATATTTCTATCATTATTTATGATTATAGGATGCACTTTTTCCCTTAAGTTCATTAGATAACTAATCACCACGCTCGTAATCTAAATCCCCACTCTCTATTACGCTTGAAACCAAGTCTTCATATGAACCATTGGCGGTGAACCACAATGGGCCATGTCACCTTAGAAAAAGATTTCTAGTTCCAATATTTGAGTGTCTCTTCCATTCACCCATGAAATCACCAGAAACAAGAACAACCTCTGCAATGGATATCCTAGAAGTACATTAGAGTTGATCCTAGATTCTGATAGTGGTATATGTTTGTTATATGAATGGTTGATGACTGGTCGATAACTAGGCTGGTATTTGTACAAAATAGTAAAAGTACAAAAATTATTTCTAATCAACGATCGTTGGTTTTATAAAATAGAGAAATGAAGTTGGAGTCACCTGAGCTATTGTAATGTGCATTCTAAAAAGATTTTGCATAATGTGAGTAATTTAGATGCTTTATAACAATTGTGGAAAATGTGTTTGAGATGATAACAAAAAAATAGGGTAACAATGGATGCAATATACAAGATTATGACATTTGTGAACTGATTTTGAGCTGATCATCAGAATCGTGCCTGAAACAGTAAATTTTGGAGGGAAATCAGGAGCTTCTTTTTTAAGCTTTTGGATTTTTTAAAATTATTTTTGAAAAGATATTTTAAATATAACTATGAATGAGAGGAGAGGGGGTAATGTTTATTATTAGAAACTTGTGTGCTAGATTTGTTAAGTTGGGAAGGATATATGATGACATCATAAATGGTATTTATTTGACCAAATTTTCAAGACATGTGTCTAAATGACAAAGAAAGTTTTGAAAGTGCACATTTGGCAACTTGACCCTACTTACTATATCTTTATTTGGGGATATAGCTATGTTCTAGGTCGGTTGGAGTTTATATAGGTACAATGGTGATTATTCTTCAACAACTCATGTCATTCTACATATATATAGATATTGTATCTTGGTGTCATCTTTTTATTTATTTAGTGCTCTTGTACCAGTTTAGATTAGGTTCTAAGGAAAACTATTGATTTACTTTCACAATGTTCTTATGTAACAAATATGTATTGAAGAAGAAAGGTTATTTATTCATGAATTTATGTATGCTTAAGGTTTAATAATGTCTTCTGCAATAATTGAAATGGTTGGATGATAAGGATTCTCCTACCTAGGTAGAGTTGGGTAGGTTCCCGGATGACCCGTGATTTGGGTTGTGATAGTATTATATTGATCTAAAGTATTTAACTGCAAAGGAAGAACAAGGGAATTTGGAACTTTATTTGAGGAACTTAAAGGGTTGAAACCTAGTAGGAGTCATGACCATGCTATACGACTTAAAAAGGAATTTAATTCACCTAATAATCATTCATATTGTTACACTCATTACTGGAAAAATGATATTGAGTGAATTGTACAATAAATGCTAGTAGCTGGAATTATCCAACCAAGTACAAATCCTTTCTCTAGTCTAGTATTGCTTGTTCGTAAAAATGATTGTAGTTGGTGATTTTGTCTGTGTTAGGCCCTAAATAAGATTATGATTCCTCATAAATTTTTAATTCCAACAATTGATGAGTTACTAGATGAGCTTGGGATGCCACTTTATTTTCAAAATTGGACCTAAGATCAGGGTACCATCAAATCCGAGTTTGCAATGGGATGTAACAAAAATAATTTTTCGTACACATAAAGGCCACTGTGATATTTTTATCATACCATTTGGGTAGTCTAATGCTCCATCTACTATTCAATTCTTGATGAATAAGATATTTGGGCCTTACTGGTATACGTTTGTATTGGTATTTTTTGATGACATAATAGTTTATAGTGTAATAAGTTTTCTACTCATTGGATCATTTTTGAGAGGTGCTACAAATTTTAAAAATTCATAACTTGGTTTTCAATTGAAAGAAATATCATTTTGGATAGTAACAACTAGAGTATTTGGGTCATATTCTTTAGGAAAGTGGGAGTCTCGACAGATCCTGCCAGAATAACAAGAATAGTTAATTGGCCAAGTCCAAATGAAGTTAAAGGTTTGCGGGGATTTCTGGGACTCTCCAGTTACTATAGGAAATTTGTTTTAGACATGGGAAAACAGCCCAACCACTCATAGAATTGCTCAAGAAAGATGCTTTTCACTAGAATAAGGAAGCTTAGTTAGCTTTTGATTCTCTTAAGGAGGCTTTGGTCACTTTGCCAGTTTTTGCATTACCAGATTTTAAAAAGGTGTTCATGGTTAAGACTGATGCTTCAGGGTTAGGATTTGGAGTTTCTATAATGCAATAAGGACAACCATCACTTTTCTTAGTCAAGTAATTTCAATTTGAGCTCAATCTAAATTAGTAGATGAGAGGGAATTAATGGCCTTAGTTTTTGATGTCCAAAAATAGCATCATTACTTGATGGGTCGACATTTTATTATACGAACAGATCAATGAAGTCTCCAATTTCTCATGAACCAACATGTTATGAAATAAGAGTAACAAAAATGGATCACCAAGTTGATGAGATTTGATTTTGAGATTCGGTATTGTCCAGGTTTTGAAAATAAGGCAATTGATGCCTTGTCTCAGGAATTTCATTTCATGGATTTTTCTATTTTATACAGTAGTACCTTAGATGATCTTTTAACATAAATTCAACATGATGACCAGCTCTATTAGTTGACACAAGATTTTCTTTAAGATCCAACTTCACAACTGAATTATGCTATGAAAAATAGTTGCCTATTTTTTAAAAGATGGTCGGTGCTTCCTTAGTCATCATTACACATTCCTATGCTCCTTAGAGAATTTGACTACTCATTTGTAGGTGGTCATTCAGGTTTTTTTTGGACATATGAGTGCATTTCACAAGAGTTGTACTGGAATGGAATCAAAAGGGATGTACAAAACTTTGTGGCTGGTTGTGCAGTTTGCAAGCAGAACAAGTATGAAGCCTTTAGTTCTGCTAGTTTTCTACAACCACTACCTATTTCCACTGAAGTTTGGGATGATATTTCTATGGATTTCATTTGCGGGTTTCCAAATGTAATGGGCATGATACTATTCTGGTTGAGGTGGATTATTTCACTAAATATAAGTAATTTTCTTCTCTTATCTCATCTATATAAAACAAAGAGTATAGCTGAGCTATTTTTTCTTGAGATTGTACGTTTGCATTGGTTTCACAAATCTCTTATTTCTAACTTAGATTGGGTTTTTGTTAGCCAATTTGGGTAATAATTTTTCAATTTATCTAGTACTAGCCTCAAATTGAGTTCACCTTATCACCCTCAGGCAAATGGTCAAACTGAGGTTGTCAATAGCTCTTTGGAGACTTATATACATTGTTTTACAGGAGCACATCCAAAACAATGGCCAAGATTGATTCCTTGGCTGAATTTTGGGTCAATACCGCTTACCATGGTTCCACAAAGATGACCCATTTTAGAGCTTTATATGCACGAGATCCTCCCTCATTGTTGCGGTTCACTGATGAGATTTCTACCGTTGAAAAGGTCAACTAGCATCTTACTTCTCGTAACACTATTTTAGATGAACTGAAAGCTAATTTGACCTATGCTCAAGCTCAAAAGAAAGTTTCTGTTGATGCTAAGCACCATGAAGTTGTGTTCTAATCTGGCGGTTTAGTTTATCTTTGTTTGCAACCTTTCAAGCTACGCTCACTTGATAAAAAGGTTAATGAGAAGTTAAGCCCTCGTTACTATAGTCTATATACTGTCTTGAGAAAAATTGGTGAAGTTGCTTATTGCCTTAATTTACCCCCTCATTCACTGGTGTATCCTGTATTTCATATTTTTTGGTTAAGGCGTGTTGTGAAGAAATTAGTTCCTGTCCAACAAATTCCTCCTTTCTTTTTAAAGAACTTTAAATGCTAGTACAACCTTTAAGTTTGATAGATTGTCGGACACTTTTGAATGGCTTCCAGGAGGTTTTGATTAAGTGGACGGACTTACCTAACTTTGAGACACTTGGGAGCCCAATGAAGTTATTGATGCTCAATTTCCTCATTTTCACTTTGAGGGCAAGTTGAAACTCATTTGAGTGGGTATTGTTAGACCTGCTATTACTAAAGTTTATAAACACCGAAAGAAAAGTGAAATAATGCATGAATAGTACTGCTTTATTTAATAATTACTATTTGTATGTATTTCTAGCAGTGACATAGAAGTTAAGATGATTATAAAGGGAAGATAGGCAGTTTATTCCATAGGATTTGGGTCTGTAGTAATCTAGAGGATAAGGTTCCTTAAAATACCTTGTTTTTTGGGTGTATTATTATTGGAATATGGGTATAGGTCACCCATGTGGACCGACCCAACCTGAACCACCCCGCCCCATTTATTAGTCAAAAAAATAAGATTAATATATAATCTTAATTCAAAAGAAAAGGAGAGAACGGTTATAAATGTTCCCACCTCATAGATCCCCTATATGATCTTATATGATCTTTTCTTTTCCTGACAAGAGCCAAGTGAAAAAATAATACAGAGAGAAAATTAGGTCATAAACATAGAATTGAAATTAACGACAACACCAAAACAAGAGCATTTAGTTGGTGAAATAATTTCATTTCCAAGAGAAATAAAGTGGGCTTGGGGCAGATTCTTTCGGAAGCAAAATCAATTTTCGCTGTGAATTTAAGGTACACAATTTATTAATGTTTTGCTCCAAAATTGCTTAGAAATGGTATCAGAGCCTAGGTTGAAATTGCCTTAATTTTTAATGTAAAATTTTGAATTTTATTTTGCAAACTATTGAAATATTATATACTTGCTTACCTGATAAGAAAATGGACATAACCGGATGTAACCAAATTTTAAGATACGTCAAAAATTAGACAGTTGAACTTCTGATCTGAAGACAGACGCAACTCTAATCGCGTTTTGAATCTGGTCAAACTTGCAACCATTGCGCCGCAAATTTCGTTGTGGATCTGACTATTAAATTTGATTTGGAGAAAAAATATGAATTTAGTCAGATCTGTATCTGTGTTTAAATGTCTTCATATTTTCTTTTGACTGATATGAGATTGTTGTTTCAATTCTCTATTTTTTTTGTTCGAATCATAAAGAAAAGTGAAGGAAAAAGAAGAAAAGTGTTGTGTATTTTTTTTGTAGCAGTGCATACAGTATAATTCAATTTTTTTTGAAAGAATGTTATGGATTCTATTTTTTAAGGAAGAAGAAAAGTACTGTGCATTTTTTTTGTAAAAGTGTTGTGTTGTGCACTTAAATTAAATTAAAAAAAAAAAGAAAGAAGAAGATGTCTTAGAAGGCGTGCATGCGTAAGAAAAATAAAGAAGATTTGTCTTATTTTTTTGAATTTGTCAAATTTGATAAATAAAAGGAGGTTTCTTAACCTTTTTTTTGGTTATTTAATACAGTAAATGACTTTTCTAGAAAAGTGTACCTAGAAAATAGTGCAATTAACATTAGCACTGTATTTTATAATTTTACTAATAGTTCTACTACTATTCATTTTATTTATTTAAGAACATATGCTTAGAATCATTAAATGAACTTGTTATAATTTTAGTGGAAATGAATAATTTTTTTTATTCATGTCATCTTTTGTCATTATTCATTTAAGTGGATTGAATAAATTAGTATGATTTAGACTTAATTTTTTTTCCTCAATTAGTCCATAACTTTATTTTAATGGATTTTGCCTTCTACGATAAATTATGACATAAGTTGTCATATTGAGTGTTTAAATCATTCTAATTATTTCCTCGTTACTATTTCAAAAATGGCTGAACGGAAAGAAACTCGAATCACTCCAAGTGGGAGTTCTGGATGTCGAGCAAAGACGCAAAGTGAAAGAGCACGTCGTCGAAGGAAATATTTTTGAGGTCGTCAGATCATACGAAATAGTGTCCCTAGGGCGACACAAAATCTATTATGAAATGAAAGGGTTATGCGAAGGGAAAGAGTAAAGAAACTAAAAGAATTCAAGTCTTTTAGGGTGACTCCTAACATTACTGTTGCTAGTTTTATTCAATTGTTTAAATTAAAATGTGTAGAACTAGAAACTATGTAGAAATCTCAGATTTGGAAGCATTAGCTATTTTAGTAAATTCTCTCCGAGATCCTTGGGGAGAGAGATTAATTGATGTTTACAACGAGATTTGGCCTAGCAAGCATTTTTGGGTGTATATAAGTCATCTAGATTATTTATAGAATGACATTTATCTTTAGATTGACTTGTAACATGAAGTTATTTATCAACTTTATATTATATAAATATTAAGTTATTTATCTCCTTTTATATGAATGTCATTCATTTGTTTGAGTTTGAAACAACTTAACTGAAAGCTATCATTATAATACACATTAAGAAATTAATTTCTAATTTTGGTCAAATATTTAGTTCGTAGAAGATGATCAGATTCTTAAGTATCCTTAAGTTATACACTAAACATGCAACCTTTATGTGAAATGATTTGCTTGAATGTGAAACTTGACATTTATTGAGGGCAAGGATTGATGCTCCATTGATGCTTTACAGACCAATGACTCAAAAAAGATTGATCAAATCTGCACATTTGGATGTTTAATAGACTTATGGTTTCTAATAACTTTTGTTGGATTACGGGTCATGGGTTGCCCACGTGGATCGACCCAAGCCACGGCTCGACCCGACCCATTTCTATTTTATGACTATCTAATAAAAGTATGGGAAATTCAATATTTGAATTATGGGGGGAACAGTTACAAAAATTTTTCTTGCTTTCTTTTATATTCCAAAAATTCATTCTTCTTATTTAGAGAAAGAGAGATAGTGAGACAGAGAACCAAAAACAGCGAAAAACTAGAAACTAGAAAAGCAGTTTGACTTTTTTTTTGACTTTGTCAAACTTGATAAATAAAATGATTAATATATTTTGGGGGGGGTGGGGGTGGGGTTTAAATATTGTAAATGCATTTTCTAGAAAAGTATTCCTCGAAAATAGTGCAATTAACATTAGCACTATATTTTATATTTTCAGCGATATTTCCACTACTGTTTCATTTTATTTATTTAAGAACAGATGCTTAGAATCATTAAATGAACTTGTTATAATTTTTGTGGAAATGGATGTATTTTTTATTCATGTCATCTTTTGTCATTATTCATTTATTTGGATTAAATAAATAAGTATGATTTAGATTTGATTTCTTTTGCCTTAATCAGTCCATAATTTTATTTTAACAGATTTTACCTTCTACGATAAATTGTGACATAAGTTGTCACATTGAGTTGTTAAACCATTCTAATAATTTCTTGGTTCCTATTTAAGAAATGGCTAAACGGGGACAAACTCGAATCACTCCAAGTAGGAGTTCTGGATGTCAAGCAAAGAGACTAAGTAGAAGAGCACGTTGTCAAAGGGCATATTTTTGAGGACATGAGATCATAGAAAATAATGTCCTCAAGGCGACACAAAATCTGTTACGAAATGAAAGGGCTATGCGAAAGGAAAGAACAAAGAAATTGAAGGAATTCAAATCTTTTACGATGACCCCTAATATTACTATTGCTAGTTTTATTCAACTGTTTGAATTAAAATGTGTAGAACTAGAAAACTATGTAGAAATCTCAGATTGGGAAGCATTAGCTTTTTTAGCAAATTCTCTCCGTGGTCCTTGCGGTGAGATATTAATTGATGTTTACCACGATATTTGTCCTAGCGAGCCTTTTTGGGTGTCTGTCTCGAATATCTGTGGGATGACTTTTATCTTTAGATTGAATTGTAAAATGTAGTTATTTCTTAACTTTAAATTATATATAAATTAAGTTATTTATTTCTTTTTTTTTTTTATGAATTTCATTCATTTATTTGAGTTTAAATGACTTAATTGAAAGCCATCAATCTAATACACATTAAGAAATTAATTTCTAATTTTGGTCAAATGTTTAGTCCATAGAAGATGATCGGATTCTTAAGTGTTCTTTCGATTATACACTAAATATGAAAACCTTTATGTGAAATGATTTGCTTGAATGTGTAACTTGCATGCATATTTGATAAAATACGTGCATAATTGTCACCTAATAACAGAAATGGTATCAAAAAGCATAATTGCTGACTTGAACAAACGAGAAAAACTAAATGGAGACAACTATGACATTCAGAGTCATAAAATATGGTATGTGCTGAAAAAACAAAATGCTCTTGAGGTATTAACCATGTATTATGTATACCAGAAGAGGGTAACACTGCACAACATAGAAGAGACTTGAAGCTTATAAGGCTTGGAAAAAGACTGATTCCATTGCACGTGAAATCATGTAAGTTCTGTGGTTGATGACCTCAAACATGAGTGTGAGGAATTTCCTACTGCCAATGCTACTGAGCACACTTGCGAGAAACATATGAGGGTACTTCAATAACCCGCCTCAGAAAACTGACTATCAAGTTCATCACTTACAATAAGCGTTATGATCAGGACATCAAACAACACCGTAGGGTAATGTCTAATATGATAGCTCAGCTTAAAATTGCAGGTCATGTTCTCTCAGATGAGCAGCAGGTTTAGGAAGTGATCTGATCACATCCCAACAGTTGGGAACACTTGAAGGTCAACTTAACCCATAATGACAGCATCAAAACATTTTTTGATGTTGACCTTCATGTTGAAGCTAAAGATAAGAGACTTGGTGCTACTAAAACTGCTTATAATGCTTTTATGGTAGAATTAAGTGGTAAGAAGTCTTCAGGATTCAAGCGTAAAAATTAGTAGAAAAAGAATGAGAAGGGTAAAGAGACTGAAGAAGGACCCTCTGAGAAAAAAAATGCCAAATTCCAAGAAGGAAAAAAAGTTTTTTCAAGAAAAAAGACAAGTGCAAGATGAAGTGCTACAACTTCCAAGTTCTGGGGCATTTTGCTCATAAATGTCCTGAGGAGAAAAAAGGTAGCATTTCTAAATGCATCTCTAAGTGCTACATATGTTTCTAGCACTACTTTATTAATTGAATCTTATCTTATGTAGATTGTAGACTCAGGAGCCACCGACTATGTGAGTCGAGATCGAGAAGCGTTTGTCGAGTTTCGTTGAGTTTCACCTGGATCATACTTACTCTAGATAATGTTTTTTTATGGTTTTGGACAAGGTTATGGTCACTTTATTGTTTTAGATTGTAATCCTTCAACTTATGACTATTATGTTGACCGTTGTGTAATGTCATGTTATTCTAGAAATAATGATGTTGAATTACTTACACGGCATACTGGATTGGGTCACATAGGTCAAGATCGAATGAATAGATTGGCAAAGTAAGGGCATCTGGGTTCTTTATCTAAAATTGAAATGTCAGTTTGTGAAAATTATCTTACCAGAAAGATTACACGAAAACTATTTGGGAAGGCTAAAAGAGCCGAACTCTTATTGCAATTAATCCATTCTGATATCTGTGGTCCAATGAATGTGAGTGCAAGGACTGGTGCTTCATATTTCATTACATTTATTGACGATTTCACACACTTTGATTATGTCTATTTGATATCTCATAAATCATAAGCACTTGAATGCTTCAAAAGATATATGAATGAAGTTGAGAACCAATTAGACAAAAGTATAAAGGCATTAAGATCCGATAGAAGTTGTGAATATATGTCAAAATAGTTTGAAGAACTGTGTATTGAAAAAGGCATTATCAGACAATTAACTACTCCTTATACACCACAAAAAAATGGTGTACCTGAAAGAAGGAACTAAAAACATTATTGGATATGACAAGATCCCTAATGGCGTAGATAAATTTACCAATCTCTTTCTTGGGAGATTGTAACACCTCATATTTTTGAGCTAGAATCCTAACTATTGTTCTTACACTTATAATACCTAATACAAATGATTCCCTTTTCAATATAAGTTTCATGATAGTTATCCTAGTGTTAAGAAAGGTTATAAGGTGGGAAAGATATTCATAAGTTTCACTTGGAGTAAGGTGAACTAAGATCTTTTGAATCGGCCAAGTTTTGGTATTTTTTTCCAAGGCTCATCTTTGAATGAGTATAACTTCATGTATATGTGGAATTTACAGATTAAACCCACCAAATTGTAGATAAATTAAGTAGCATTCCAACGAAACCAATTTTGCCTTAATCCGACACCCGAGCAAAAAGTTATGGCTTTGCAAAGGGGTGTGCGACTCCTAACAATCGCAAATGTTCACTGAAAATAGTTTCCCATACGGAGTGCGACACAAACCATAAATTTTTCCATAGGGAGTGAGACGCAAACCATAAAGTTTGTCATAGCTTGTGCGACGCAAACCCCATGGCACAACGAGCTGGACATTTTGTTTTTGAGTTATTACGAGGGCAACTAAGTTATTTGACACCTGTTAAATATCCCTAAACATAACTACACCAGATTTATAGCTCCTAAAATTTTTTTAACCCTATTAACATCATTAATTCATCATCTACAACACAAGAGGAGAGAAACAACTAAGGTTTACCCAATCCAATCTTTCTGTAATTTCGTCGTCATTAAGGTATGTGGGGTTATGAATGAGGTTTTCTTCCACCCTTGTGTCCAAAGCTTGATTTAAAGTTAAATTTTACAATAACTATAGTTAGGGTTGATACCTAATTCTTATTATTTTTACTTTATGAAATTATCATGTTATTTAAGGCTTCAATTGCAAGAGATTTACATATATCCATGTTTGAAATTATGAGATTCATATTATGAGTTATATTCCACTATCTTGATTGAGATTGTTGAAAGCTTTTAAGATGATTATTGAGCATGAAGTCTAAATATAATTATTGATGCATTAAAGCTTTATATTTTGAGTCCTAAGTACAACTGATGATTTTATAAGGAGATTATGATCTCAAGTTCTATTAAAAAGTTTTGATAAGTTCTTTCGAAAGAAAAGATTGATTTTTTGATCCTAAGCTAAGATAAGGAATCCACATTGTTCATATATTTTGAGATTTAAAGAAGAGAATCATAATTAGTTTTAATACAAACCCTTGTGCTGTTTTAAGGTGAATTTCCTAAAGTTTTGAGTGATAAGTATTGGAGTAGTATTTAGCTTCGATTTGGGTATGATTCCAAGGCCTCATGCCCCAAAATTATGCGCCACCGTAGGTATATGATTTTCCCATAGTGGGCTAAGATAGTGATCACTTAATATAAGATTCTACTCCAACAGAAAGGGTAGAACAACTCTCCCCAACGTGGGTAAGACGTTGGACTTCATGACAGCTCACATGGTTTATGTCGGTCAGAAGAACCTCCCAAAGTCCCTAATTCGTAAATCAAAATGTTAGAATAGTTTTGATAAAACTAAGTGAAAAGGCTCACAAATTTACTTAGATATTTTCTTACCTAAGACTTCAGTTATCAGATTTTAGCTTTAAGTTTTAAGATTGATAAAGGTGAGCCCTTTTCACTTAGCCTGCATGATTTAAAGAACAGAACCAGAGTACAGTTTTATTAGAGCTAATTATTATGGCTCAAAAGAATTTATTTTATGCTTTATCACTCAAGATCTATGATTTGTGAGTTTTGATCATTCAAGCCAAGGTGAGTCACTCAAATTTAGCATGAAGTTTTGAAAGTTTATTTGAATTATTGCATTATTATTTTTACTTATGCATTCACCCTCACATGCTTAGTACATTCAAAAAGTAATGATCCACATATATGTCTATGTGCTGCATTGTCTCATAATGTAGGTACCAGTTGTAGCACGCACATCATATTCAGACAGGTTGCAACTTCCAGTTGACAGGTGATGGGTTCTTTTGATTCGAGGGCCTGAGTCAAGTCTAATTTTAGTAACTTTTGTTTTATTCAGTCGTATTGATTAGGGATAGCTGGGGTTCATTTCCCTACTACCTATAGTCAGTATTAGTAGAGGCTTCATAGACACTCAGTAGAGTTAATGTATTTGATTCTAGTTTTATTTTATAAAAGCAGAGTTGTAATCATTTTAATTTAGATTTGTATTGATCAGATTCAGAAAGGATTTATCTTCTACTTATTTCATTCAGACTTATGTATTTTATTTAGTTGCTCACGAGTATGCCAGTAGAAGGGTTATCTTGGGATCACTTGTGGTCCTAAGTACTGTGTGATGACTAGGGGTATCTCGGGTCATTACAGAGATGCATTATTAACTTCAACCTACATATTGAAAAAAATGTCTTTTAAATCAGTATCTTCTTCTCTTTATAACTATGGACTGGTAATAAACCAAACTTTAATGATCTACAACCTTGGGGTTGTGTTGCATATATTAAAGATCATTTTGGTATTTTTAGAAAATTAAGTCCAAAAGAAAAGAAATGTATCTTTATAAGATACTCAGAACACTCCAAAGGATATGTGTTCATTGGTGAATTAGAAGGTGGAAGTACTGTTGAAATTGAATCACGAGATGTCACATTCCTGGAAAATAGTTTTTTAAAAAGGGGTTAAATAAAGGAAAATGAGCCTCTTTAAAAAATGCTGAATTCAAATGATCAAATAATGTCGCCGGACATGCTTAATAATTCAATAGAACAAGAAATAATTCTTGGTCCAAGTGGGAGTTGTGAATCCCAAAATCCTATTGAGGAATCTAAACTTCAATTACATAAGAGTACCAGGAAAGGAGTGCCTAAATGATCTTATGATATTGAGGATTATGTTTTCCTAGTATCTCCCACAGAATTGGATGAACCTAAATCTGTGACTGAGGCTTTATTGAGTCCTAAAAAAATAATTGGATAAAAGCAATGAAATAAGAATTAGAGTCCATGAAAACCAATAAAGTTTGGGATCTAGTTGACCTTCCTTCTGGGCATAAAGCTATTGGGAACAAATGGATTCTCAAAGTTAAACACAAATCAGATGGGTCAATAGAAAGGCACAATGCACGATTGGTGGTAAAAGGTTTTACTCAAGAAACTGGAATAGATTATGAGGAAACCTTTTCACCAGTTGTGAAATTTACCTCAATTCACTTGCTTTTGGCATGTTTAGATTTAGAATTACACCAAATGGATGTGAAGACCGCTTTTCTCAAAGGAGAACTACATGAGGAAATCTACATGGAACAACCTGTAGGTTTTGTTGTTAAAGGCCAAGAAAAGAAGGTTTGTAAATTAAACAGATCAATATAAGACCTTAAGCAGTCTTCAAGGCAGTGGTACCTGAGAGTTCATAAGGAAGTGATTTCATTTGATTTCACCGTGATCGATTAAGACCATTGCATATATGTGAAAAAGTCCAATGAAAAATGTTGGATTACGGGTATGGGTCACCCATGTATACCGACCCGATCCGATCCGTTTCTTAGTCAGAAAAATAAGATTGACACATAATCTTAATTCAAAAAGGGGGGAGACTGCTATAACTGTTCCCACCCCAAAGATCCCCTATATGATCTTTTTTTTTTTTTTTTTTTAACAAGAGCCAAGTGAAAAAATAATACAGAGAGAAAATTGGGTCATAAACGTAGATTGAAATTAATGACAACACCAAAATAAGAGCATTTAGTTGGTGAAACAATTTCATTTTCAAGAGAAACTAAGTGGACTTGGGAAGATCCTTTTGGAAGCAAAATCAATTTCCGCTACGAATTTAAGTTACACAATTTATTATTGTTTTGCTTCGAATTCGCTAACAATTATTATTCTCAGATCTTGTCCATCTATTAAAAAACTTGTTTGATTTGTTGGTGGAAATAAATAATAGTGAAGTGTGTTGTTTATATTTGTGTTATCTGGATATTTACTACATAAGATTCTGGGTTCCTAACACTTCCTTTAGTTAAACATCAAACTCAACTGTCCTTCCTAATTTGGACTCTTTGTTTAAGGTAATACATGCACTAATTCCAGCTAAACTAAGGTAAAAGATACAGAACGCCATCTATCAATGGCGGACTAAGTGAATGAAATTTATCTTGTGGCACATAACTTCCCAATGTTGCCATGCTTAACTCCAGATAGCATGGTAATTTCCCTCTCGAATTTCTTCTTTGCAGGACTTACATTTAAGGTTGTCTCTGGCTTTATTACTTTTGTCGCAACAGGCTGGTAATTATATCTGAACATGAAACACAAAATAAACTTTACAACAATATGACTACTGATATGATAGACAGGACAGATCCGAGCACCTATGCAAGAGTAAATATACTAACATCAAAACTTTGTAATATCTATCGTCAATTTATTATTGAAACATATGTATTGTATTCACCAATAGAATGGGAGGTATCTCGCTTATGCACAAAGAAATAAAAACCATTGAAATTTGGAATATCTCTTCCACCAAGAGTTGATCTATGTTAGGACTTGTGATTTTTAATGATTAACAAGAGGCCATGGAACAAGTAAGCATAACAGGTTCATGAAAAACTATTTCAATAGAGTTCAACATGCAATAAAACATTTGATGGATAAAGTCACATGTTCAAAATAAAGGAATATAATTTTGTTACTTAAATAAATATTAGGAGATCACCATGTGATAAAAAAAAGAGTTAGTATTTGACTCGAGAAAAGAGTCAAAGAAGAATAAGAGTCTTTGTGGAGTTAAAAGTGTACTTGGTTGCGAAGATCAATTAGAGTTATAAATATTTAAGGCCTTCCAAAAATGAGATTCATGCACTTATATTGAGAGAGAAAATGTAGAACACCAACAAATAAGAAAGAATAATATTTGAGAGAATTCTCCCTAGCAATCCAAGTGTTGAACCAGATTGAAAAACTTATTCTACATGACTATGTTCTACAGTTCTTTAGTCAAGTTCTGTGTATTGTTTAATTGAGTTATAGTTTCATGCTTTCTTGGTGCCAGTGTGTTATAAACTTCTTTACGAGTTTAGTTCCTAGGTTTCAAGAGTTTTGTAAGATGATTTTCAAGTTGGGAAACTTGAATTGGGGTTCAAAAGTCTGGAGAGATTGTTGAATATTAGGAATTGGAGTTTATAATTTCTTAGACTACAGAGTTTGTTATCTTTTATTGAGAGGATCACTGTGTTTAGTAAAGTTGGGGCTAAATCCTGTAGAAATAAATGTAGTAGTTTTTTACACCTTTTGTGAGATGGGTATTTTTCATAAAAACTATAGTGTTCATTACTTACTATCCTTACAACTTTCATTGGATCACGTTATGCAACCTGATACATCATATAGATCAAAATTATGCCTAACTCACGTTAGTTATTAGGACATGTAGATATATCAATTAGTATCAGAGCAAGTTGTCTTATAAAAGATAACACCTTAAGATAAAAATAAATTCTGCACCTCCACTCAAAAACTGTGAGGGATAGGACATCAATATACCTCCATCATTTAATGGAAAATACTACTCAGGGTGGAAAGAAAGGATGAGAGAGTTTTTGTAAGTTGTAGACTACAAACTCTAGAACAGGGTCATTGAAGGACCTCAATACCCTTTGAAGTAGGATGCTAAAAATCAGGATGTACTAAAAGAAAATAATGGGAATGATGAGGCTGATTTAAAGATTTTTGAAAAAAAATGCAAAGGCTAAGTATTTTATTATCTGTGAACTTGGACTAAATGAATAAAATAGGATCTCTAGCTGAATCATCACAAAATAAATTTGGGACACTCTTGTGAACTGGTAGAAGAAGACCATGGAGACCTTCAAGAAGAATGAAAGTACAAAGGAAAGGTCATTTGTAATTAAGGCTTATGATAGTGAAGGATCTGATCTGGATGATGATAAAATAACTCTCATTATCAAGAATTTCCAAAAATTCTCTAAGAAAGAAAAAGGGTATGACAACAAAGAACTAAGTAAGAAGCAACGGTCCAATGACAAATCACAATTTAGATGTATCAAATATGAGAAGACTGATCACATGATAAAATATTGTTCATTAGGAGAAATTGAGTAGAAGAAGAAAAGATATGAAAAGGAGTTCAAATAAAATAAAAAATCACACTGCAAAAAGAAAGAATCATTTATCATAATGGCAACATAGGGATCAAGCTACGAAGAATCATTTATCATGATGGCAACATAGGGATCAAGCTCAGACGGGTCTGATGATGATGAAACTAATAAAATAGCACTCATGGTTATAGGTTATTAAAATGAGAAGGGAGAAGAGAAAAACTCTAAGATAAGCATACTTGAGCTAAAAGATAATTACAACTCTTTTCTAAAAAAAGACTAAACTTTTTGATAAGATCATTGATTGATGATATTAATGACTTGACTATTGATAGAGTATAGTTACTCAATGCTTTTGCTAGTCAAAAATATGAATATATTAATTTTAAGAATAACAAGATAGTTAGTAAAAATGAAATCTGCATCCTGAAGGAATAGGTTAAACAACATCGTTCTACCATTCTTACACTTAAGATTGAAATCCTTAAATTGTCTATCATATAGAAGAAAAACAAATAATTAGTGACAATCAACAAATGGTTGAGTATGATCTGAAACAAAGTAAAGATAAATATTTTGTTGAAAGAGAAAAGTCCAAAAGATTAAGTCTTGAAGTGTCTAGATTAAAAATAAATCTTGAAAAAGAAATTTATTGGACATAAACCTCTACACTTTTGAATAATCTAGGTAGTAGGACTCACAATGAAACAATTGATTAGGTTTTTAGAAAGAGAGAACTCCAACTGAGGATTTGTGTTACCTTAATAGAAAAAATTGATGATACAACCACTGAGTGTCCAGTTACAACTAAAGTTAGGAAAAAAAACATAAAAATGGATGAAAAAAATCTCCTAAAACACATAAATAGAATAGGTACACTAACATGTCCCCATCATGAGTAAAAAAAAAGCTTAATTCTTTCTTTTGTTCAAATAAAAGAGCCCACGCTAGTCTGAATTCCTAAAACTAACCTCTGAATGTTTTACAAATCAAGTGAAAGTCAGAAAGTAGATATGGAAAAATAGTGCTTGATCAAGGCATATGAATTAAGATAAACTAAATTTCTTTCATTCGCAACTATAAAGGGAGGAAACGTAGTTTTCGAATATGGTATGAATGAGGGACTGCGTAGCATTGGAAAGGGTAGAAACCTTATTATAGGAGCAAACATAGATGGAACATGTGGATGAACCCAGTCCATTGCAGGAAACTAATTGGGGATAATTAAGATTACATTAGTATCCCTTAATGATTGTCTAAAGAACACTATGCAAACAACACATTAAGTTTAATTTTATGTTCAGTCTTATACATTTAGTTGATGTCTCTATTCCGTTTTCACGTTCAAATAACTCATGTAATATAATATTTTATTTGCCTATATCCTGAGAAAATGACTTAAAAATGAAAACAAGATCAAGCATTGAAGTGTTGATTGAGGTATGTGCATTAAAGTTTTTTTTTCAATTATTAAAAATAATTATAAAACATTTGTACCTATTCTTTCCAAAATGCACAAAAAATGACTCCTAAAAGAACTTCGTAACCACCAATCAATAATAAAAAGAATTCCAAGGTAATGACGATTCTTTTTTTTTTTCACAAGGTGGTCCTCTCATCTCATCACACTTCTTATCAAAGTCAAATTTGATTAATGATTTAGGGGTCTCTCATATGAATAGCGATCTTAAGAAAGTAACTACAACTAGAATTTTTATTGATGAAGGTTCTCTTATTGTGTTAGATCAAGAAAAAATTGAGGTACTAAATGACTCAAATAGATGGTCAAATTTGCAAAGCTATTAAGTTATTAGTATTGAAGTTCTCCATTTCATTGTTTTTTTATGGATTAATGACTCAAAATGGATGGTCAAAATTTTCAAAGCTATTTAGTTATGAGTATTGAAGTTTTTCATTCCATTATCATTGGTTCTTTACAAGACAATGACTCAAAACAGATGGTTAAATTTTCAAAGATATTTACTTATGAGTATTGAAGTTCTCTATAATTTGGTGCTTTATAGATTAATGAATCAAGATTGATGGTGAAATTGTAGAAAGAAATTAAGTTATGGGTTTTAAAGTTCTTCAATCAATTGGAGTTTACCGACTAAGGACTAAAAAAAATGATCAAATCTTACAAAACTATTATGTTATAAGTATTGAATTTCTCCCCAATCTGTTGGTGCTTTACAGACCAATTACTTGAATGTCATAACCCAAAATTGGGACCCTAATGACACCTATACAACCCTTAACAATAGGTAAGTCAAGAATTTAATTCCAAATATAATGTCCAAATGTATAGAAACGGAAGGAAATAAGAACATAATAAATACCGTTTAAACCCAAAAGTAGATTAATAGCCTAGTATAGTTAAACTTAGGCAATCCCAGGTCTGGTAGTTACTAATACCAATCACTAAATACATAAATTAAAGAAAAATTTGAGTGAATCAAAATCGAAAAAATGCATAAAGATAATGATGGAGGAGATTTTAGTAGTCTTTGAAATCAATAGCAGTAGCTACCTAGAATCTTCAAAGATGCCAACACCAAAGACACCACAAAAATCAGTGCCTAGAGGTCATTGGATCAAATCTGAATAATCAAGTCTAACATTCATAAGGATATCATAACATATTCCAAGAATTCCTCAATATAGCAAAATCAAGTGACAAATTGTCAAGTAATTAATAAATAATATGAAGTCAACAATTACACTTTACTTAATCCAAACTAGGAATGAATGAATGCAATGAAATATATGTTCCATGTACACACCTACCGAGCAATGACATCAAGGTCAGGACCCATGGGGGACTCACAAGGTCCATGTACTGTGAAGGTGTAATACTCCAAAAATCCAAGCTAATATTAGTGCCATGTTTCAAGCTCATGCATAGTACATTATCATTATTTGATAGTTTTATGGGTTAGTTTGAGGTAGATTAAGGACCTAAATAACTCCCAGCTATTAGACGAATCAAAATAATCCGTACCGATTGAATTTTTGATAAGAATGTTTCTTTAGTCAACTTCAAGCCAGCATATATTTTAATATACTCAGAATTTTACAGCTCAAGACCCACCAAGTTTTAGAAAATTGAATTAGCTTTCCAATAATCCTAATTTTGCCCAAATTCAATACTCGGGTGAGAAGTTATGGCACTTTAAGTGTAAAACAGTAGCCCAACGCGATAAGGATGCGTCGTGGTGATGGGAAATTTCACGCTCATCCTTTTCTAGTGTGTCACCGTATCGTACCAAGGGTTCATTTTGCAATTGTCCTTTTTCTAGTGTGTCATCGCGATTGGCACCGCATCCTGCTAGGGGGTCATTTTGCAATTTTCCTTTTTCCAGTGGGGCACCACAATTGGCACTGCATCACGCTGAAGTTCCTATTCGCAGTTGTCCATTTCCAGTGGTGCAATTTGATAGCACCACATCACACCAGTGGACAAAATGAGGTTGGTCCCTTTTACAGTGGCCCAACGCGATTGCACCGTGTCGCGCCAAGTGTCAAAATCGAGATTTCTAGTTTTTGCGATTTAAATTTCAGGGACTTTTTGGTCTTTTTCCATAGCCCCAAATTCATCCAAACATGGGATTTAAGTCCCAATAGAGCATTATTTGCTTATTATTTTGAATTTCTCTCTAAATTAAAGTAGACTTCTTTCAAGAACAAAACCCTAGCCTTCAAAATTTAAGATCAAATCTCAAGAATTCACCATTAATTCACACAAATTCGTCAACTCAGGTATGTTAAGTATTCATTTTTGGGTCCCTTTCACCCATGGAGTCCAAGTATCCCAATTTAAATTTAAAGTTGTGATGTTTACAAGTTACCATGATTTTAAGTTGTTATTTTAACCATGAATCTCCATGAATCTTGACTTTATACCATACTTACATGAAATTGTTGTCGTTTATCAACCCCCACATGTTTTAATGTTGCTATTCACTTATTTAAATAATTATTAAGTATTATTGATGTCGTAATCATGCTATTTCTCCACGTTTTATACTATTCCTATGATTAGCTTAAACTATGAATACCAAGTGTTTGATGAGATGCCTATAAGAGTGAATTTTGAATAAATGCTTTCATATTATGTCACCAAAGTTTAATACTATTTTACTATTACTGCTATCGAGTCATGGGGATTATGAATATCCAAAACCATAGCTGTTTACTTAGTCTTAATATCTTCAGAATAGTTACAGAATATGTTATGAGCATTATTAGTTCAGTCAGTTATCATAATCAGTTAAACTAAACTTAGAATAGTTCAGTATTCCAAGCCAGTTCAATTAAGAGTAGGATTTAACACCAAGCAAACCCAGGGATGGGGGCTCACCTACCAATTGAGGGTGTGACCTTTAGTAGCAGTCCTTGCATTCCAGAACTACGTATATAGCATAGGTTCAGATGTTAACCTGACAGTTAAGGGTTAATCTCATATGGGTACCTGCCAATTAAGGGTAACCCTTAGTCCTTCGAGATAACACTTTAGTAGATCCACACAACCAGTGTTAGTACTCGTGGTACGGTAGTGACACCCTTCCAACTGGGGTCACAGGTTGGACCCCAAATTTTCTTATTGAGATATATCGGTTAGATGATAGCTCCCACAGTCTCAGTCCAGTCATTAGTTTAGTGATTCAATTTCAGATTTTCTTGACCATAATATGTAGATATTAGTTATTCAGTTATCAGTATTTAATATTTCAGATTTTAGATTATATTAAGAACATGTTTTATGCTTGTTCATGCATCTTAAGCACTTACAGTTTCAATGTATTCTATTCAGTATGTCATATATTCAGACAATTATTATTCATGCACATGAACCATATATATCAGCCTACCTTATTTATCATACCAGTATATTTAAAGTACTCATCGCATACTCTTTTCTTGCGCTATGATGTATCATATCATAGGATCGGACACTCAGTTCCCAGATCGTGCATAGACCTTACAAATTATTAGTCATAGTAGTGGTGAGTCCTCATATTTTGAGGAAAGATTTTACTTACTTCCATGTTTTTAGTTTAGTAGTTAGTTGAAGTTAGTTGCGGCCTGTCCCATCAACTCTCATTCAATTAGTTTAAAAGCTTTCGAACATTTTAGACAGTTAGTCAGTTCTCAGATTTTAGTTGTCATTGTCAGATGTTTATCGGTATTATCAATTTTATTTACAGATTTTATCAGATTTATTACTTAAAACCTTATGGCATTCCTCAGTTAAATTCTGCATATGACTTTTTGTTATCAGTTTTACTCAATCCCTTAGAGTGTGAAAAGGGTCCCAGACTTAAAAATTTTAGCTAAGTGTTAAGACTTAGTCTTTTATAAAGGCCTCGAACTTTGGAGATTTTATTTATAACCTTCCCGGCCTCAAGGAGCTAGTTTTTAAGTTGATTCATGATCGGGGAAGTCACTAGTATATCCTGGGTGAGTTTTAGAATTTTCAGACAACCTTACGGGAGTGTTTGGAATTCAGAAATAGTGGCTCAAGGAGATAAGCATGCGACACCTTGGCCAAAATGGCATTCCAGAGCCCGTGGTGCCTCTCCTAGAGCACGCTCCAGAGCCCACAGGGCCTTGTCTAGCCTAGCTCATCTATTTTCCTGCAGTTATGTTCCACGTCTTTAAGGGTAAATGACACATTTTACCTTTACCCAATTGGTCTATAACACGGGATTAAAGCCCAAAATAGCATAATTGCTCATCCTTTTCACAAAGTTCTCTCAAGAACAAGACCTAGCTTCATCAAGTTCAAAAATCAAGCCTCAAGAACTCACCCCAATCTCCACGAAATTAACAAGCAAGGTATGTTAAGTGTTCATCCAACGGTTTCCTTCCACCCTTGGAGTTTAAGAACCCTTTTAAATCTCAAGTTAATAGTTTCATGAATTACATGTACCAATTGAGTTGTTTCATGTTCATGTTGTTCTATGGGTTTTCAATCCAAGATTTAATTATAGTTTTCATAAATATCAGATACTATGTATGTAATTGTTGTAAGCCCCATGTTGAAACCCTTGAATTATGAATTGATGGTTACAGTCAGGATACATCAATATATTATTCATGCTCAAGTACAAGATTATGGCTCCTAGGTGTTTGACAAAATGCTTAAGTGAATAAATTATGCATTGTGATCCATTGGTGATTTTAATGATTAATTCATGCTAGAACTAAATATTTAAAATTACTTCCATGTCAAATCTATGCCTTGTAAGTGTTTGATAGAATGTCCATGGGATTAGAATGGTAAGATCATGCTATGTTAGCATGCTTTTCTATTCATGTACAAGTCCAAACATTTGTCAAAGTGCCTTAGTGAATGTATTGTGGACATTTGATTATCGTTATGTTTTAAAGTATTATCGTGTCTCATTATTATTAATGCTATCGAGTCCTGGGGGTATTTAATGCCTGAAAATCTAGTTATTTACCTAGAGCCACAGTTATTTACAAAATAGTCTTAGTAACGTCACGATCAGTAGTACTCAGTCTATTAGCAGAATTCAATGAAATCAGACAGTTTCCAAACTTAGTAAAACTCAGTATCAGTCTAATTCAGTTTAGTTTAATACTCAGTGTCTTTCAGTTGGGAGTAGGATTCAACACCAAGCGAGTGTAGGGATGACGGCTTCCCCATCATAGAGGCAAAGTCATTTTTAATAGTCCCTATACTCAAGAACTGTGTAGACAGAGCAGGATGGGGAGTAACCCGTCAGACTAGGCTTGACTACCTCCCAGGGGTTACCCGTTGTATTAGGTTTGACTCCTCCCAGGTGTCACTTATCAGTTAGGCTTGGAATCCTGGTTTTCCAATATTAATACCTGTGGCACGGTATTAGCACCCTTCCAACTGGGGTCATAAGTTAGACCTCTATCAGCTCAGATTTGGGGCATGTCGGTTAGATAATTACCTCCCACGATTTCTGTTTTAGATTCAGACTTAGCATAGAACTCAGTTCAGTTCTACAAAATCAAGACTATTAGATACAGTCACCCATCTTAGCACAGAGCTCAGTTCAGTTCTATAAGACCAGGATTGTCAGACACAGTCACCCAATTATCCGTAATTCAGTTATTAGTAACCTCACTTATCAATACCCTCAGTTATCAGTTACTCAGTTATCAGAACTCAGTACTCAACTTTAGTGTAATCTCAAAAAATAGTATACTTGTATACGTGTAGCATTACATACTCAGTAGTTACAACATGTTCAGTCAATCATGTACTCCTACACAGTTATATTATTATCTCTTAGTCAGTTATTGTTCATGTATATAAACCCATATATATAGCCTTACCTCACTTACCATGCCAGTACATTCAAAGTACTGATGCATATTCTTTTCTCTATACTATGATATCTCATAACATAGGTTCAGAGGCACAGGCTCTTGACTTTACTTAGCAGTTCAGACTATAAGTAGCAGGTCCAGTGGTGAGTTCTCATAGCTCAAGGACAAAGTTCATTTATTTCATTAGTTCGGTATGTTCAGAAGTTGGAGTTAGTTGGAGGCTTGTCCTATCAACTCCATATTCAGACAGTTAGAGGTTTTTAAACTAGATTTTTTTAGATAGTATTTAGTTTTGTTTTCAGTATTTCTATTTGTATTTCAATACTCATATAAGTATTTTTTAGAACCTTATGTAATTTTAGTTATACTTCCACATTATTTCAGTATTATTGTTTAGTGCTCACAGCAGGTACCAGTCATGGGTTAGCTTGTGATCCTTTGGGGTCGTATGCAATATGTGGCATCTGGGGTATAGACTCAGGGCGTTACAAACTTAGTATCAGAGCCTAAGGTTCAACAGAGTCCTAAGGAGTGTGAAAGCTGCATCTAGTAGAGTCTTGTGCATGAGTGTGTAGCATGCCACACTTATGGACAGGAGGCTATGAGATATTTTAGGAAAAGTTTCCTTTCTTTCAGTATTCATGTCATGCGAGCAAGCATGAACTCAAGCTAAATTATCAATATAATCCTTTATTTCTTCCGTTTACAGAATATGCCTCCCAAAAAGACTAACGAAAGAAGAACTAGAAATCAGTCAGCACTTCATCCCATTTAGGCAGATCCCCTGGACAAGGATGTCTTCTATGTAGAATTTAGAGCTGTTTTCACTACTTTAGCCAATTTAATAGGTTCTCAAAATAACCTACAGACTATTTTCCTATCTAGACTTTTGATTCATAATCAGCCGAATGAGAAGAGGGAGCGTAGGAAGAAGAAAAAAAAGAATAAAAGGGCAAGAACAAGCAGTTTTAAGCAAAGATTAGGGGGTAGTAACCGCTCCCAATTCTGTTAGAGATTCTCAGCCCCAGTTCCACCTTCATTCAGAGTGACAGTGCCTAAGTTTAAGAATGACTTAGGCATGATGGAGCACCAGGCTCTAACTGACAAGGTAATAAAAGGGTGTTCGTACTAATCTACTTTTCGGAAAATGTGGTAAGAACTATAAGAAAGTGTAGAGCTGGCAGTGATATTTGTTTTAGATATGGCAAGCCAGGCCATAGAGCTAGATATTGTTCTTGATCGGGTTCACAAGGTCAGTCCAACCATCATTTAGCTCAGTTCGATCGCCCGAATCAGCAGGACGCCACTTCTAGTGCCACTAGTAGGCAACGCCCAAACAGACATTATGCATTTTCATCCATACAAGATCAGGAAAGTTCTCCTAACATGGTCACTGCTACGTTATAGATCTTTGATTTACATATTTATTCCTTATTAAATCCAGGAGCTTCTAAGTCTTTTGTAACTCCTTGCATAGAAGTCAACCTTAATTCAAACTAGAAATCTTAACAAAACCTTTCTTAGTGCTTTTCTTCATAGGTAAATCTATTTTAGCCAAATGAGTATCCATAAATTGCTCGGTTATAATATTTCAGAAAATTTCTTCAGTTAATTTCAGTAATGGAGTTATTCCATTTCAATTTCCTAATAGACCAATCATTGAATGAAGGGGTAGTACTTTAATTTCAATAAATTAAATTTTGAATCTCTAGATTAAACTTGTAGAAAGAGAAGTTGAGAATTCTAAGTTAGTCAATGTTGAGGTTGCTATATGATGACTGTTGGGGTAATAGAAACCTAAGAATCATGTATCAGAAGGAAGTGCTTGCAGTGGACCTTATATTATCAGGAGTTGTTATTCAGAATGAGTTTAGTGTGTACAAGTATTGTTATATCTTAGGTTCTAGAGTAAAGCGATTTCAGTTCGATTTTGATTTTATTAAGGGGTTCACAGACTTACAATAACGGCTTTAATCTAATGAGAGATGGTAGAACAAGTAACCAAGTCAAACTTTCAAATTTTATTAGTAATGTTAGTATGTGTTGAGAAGCAATGGGAGAGGTGATGCCTAACCCGTCCTTACCTCTGTGCAAAGTTTTGTACTTCAGCTATCACGATATCTACTCAAACAGTACTTGCCAGCTCTATGATCATAGCTCATATTCGTGCACATTAATGAAAATCATGTATGCTTACAATTCCTAGTATAAGCAGTTCCATTTCACTCAGTGTTATGAATTATGTTTCATAAATACAAAAATTCTAAACTCAGGTCATACAACTCATGACTCATAGATGCCTCGAGCATTATCTCAGCCTTTCCTCAGTATCTCAGCCAAGTTAGCATTCTTCGAGAAACATAATGTCCCAAGGGGGAGATGCACTATAACCCCTGAGATTTCATGTCCCAAACCTTCCAATTTTTCTTCATGTAACAAGACCCCATTTGGAGTAGTGAGTACTCATAAGTTGACTCTCTCATTCCAACCTCAACCATATGACCATTCCTATGTCATGACATGTATTCAAGAAATTAGTTCAGTTCATGATGTTCAGTCTACGTATCATGTTTTGGACTCAGTTATGTTCTCATATTCCTATTCATACATGTTCAGTAAATGATCTTAGGTTCATCAGCATTCTCAGGTTGAGGTAATTGTCTTTCTCAGATTTACTCAGTTCCTTGTTTAGTATAGTTACAAATCTTAGTATTAGTTACTGTTGCATATTCAGTCATGCATTTATGAATTGGTTCAGCCGTGTACTCATGTATTAGATATGCATGTTTAGTATCAAAACTCAGCTTATTAGAAGCTTCAGTCATGTATGCCATACATCAGATATGCATGTTCAATGTGTAAGCTCAGTCTATTAGTATTCTTAGCTTAGTCAGCCTCATTCAAGGATGAATATTCCCAAGGGGGAGATACTGTAAGACCAAAATTCTAAGCTTAACTCAGTCCCTTAGAGCATGAAAAAGGTCCCAGGCTTAGAAATTTCAGCTAAGTGTTAGGACTTGGTCTTTTCTAATTCCCTCAAACTTTGGAGAATTTATTTATGACTTTCCCGATCTTAGGGAGCTAGTTTTAAGTTGATTCATGATTAGGGAAGTCAATAGTACATCCCAGGTGAGTTTTAGAATTTTTGGACAAGCGTAAAGGCGTGTTTAGAATTAAGAAATAGTGGCTTGATGCGATAAGCCTGCGATGCCCTATCCAAAGTGATGCTCTAGAGCCTACGATGCCTCTCTTAGAGCGGCGCTTCAGAGCCCACAACGCCCTGGATAGTCTGGCCCGTGTATTTTCTTGTAGTTATGTTCCGTGTTGTTAAGGGTAAATGGGTTATTTTCCCTTCACCCAATAGGTTCATAACACGATATTAAAGCCCTAAATAGCATAATTGCTCATACTTTTCACAAAATCCTCTCAAGAACAAGCCATAGCTTCATCAAGTTCAAGAATCAAGCCTTCAGAACTCACCCCAATCTCCCCGAAATTAACAAGCAAGGTATGTTAAGTGTTCATCCAAGCATTTCCTTCTACCCTTGGAGTTCAAGAACCCTTTTAAAATATCAAGTTAATAGTTTCATGAATTACATGTACCAATTGGGTTGTTTCATGTTCATGTTGTTCTATGGGTTTTTAATCTTAGATTTAATTATTGTTTTCATGAATATAAGATACCATGTATGTAATTATTGTAAGCCCCATGTTGAAACCCTTGAATTATGAATTGATGGTTATAGTCATGATGCATCAACATATTATTCATGCTCAATTACAAGATTATACCTTCTAGGTGCTTGACAAATTCCTAAGTGAATAAATTGTGCATTATGATCCATTGGTGATCTTAATGATGAAATCATGCTAGAACTACATGTTTAAAATTAATTCCATGTCAAATCAATGCCTTGTAAGTGTTTGATGGAATTACCATGTGATTGGAATGGTGAGATCATGATATGTTAGCATGCTTTTCCATTTGTGCACAAGTCCAAACATTTTTCAAAGTGCCTTAGTGAATGTATTATGGAAATTTGATTATTGTTATGTTTTCAAGTATTGTCGTGTCGAGTCCTGGGGGTTTTTAATACCCAAAAATCTAGCTGTTTACCTAGAGCCACAGTCAGTTATAGAATAGTATCAGTAACATCACAATCTGTAGTACTCAGTCAGTTAGAAGAATTCATTAAACTCAGTTGAAATGCCCCGAGTCTGTACCCCAGACACTACATGGTGCTTATGACCTCGAAGGACCATAAGCTAACCCATTACAAATATCTGCTATGAGCACTAAATAATAATATTATAATGAATGCGAAAAATAGCCTGTAATGCCATAAGGTTCAAAATATCTGAAATACATTTAAAGTATATTAATGAAATAATAATTTGCAAAACTGATTACTGTCTGAAAGTCTAGTCTGAAAATCCTCTAACTGATCTATCTAAAAACAGAGTTAATGGGATAAGCCCCCAACTAACTTCAACTACTGAAAAACTGGTACACTGAAACACTAAAATAAAAGCATTCCATCGATAGATGAGGACTCACTTCTAAAACTATTGCTGATAACTGGATCTGTCTATGCGCGGTTAGGAACCTGAGTGTCTGAACCTTTGATATGAGACATCATAGCACAAAGAAAGAGTATGTGTCAATACGTGGAATGTACTGGTATGCTAGATGAGGTAAGGCTGAATACAGGGGTTCATATACATGAACAATAACTGACTGAATGATATAGAGTAACTGAACATAAGAACACACGGATAACTGATACTGCTATAAATACTGAGTATGTACAACTGTGCAATAAATAAATACTGTGACTAAGCTTGTCAAAAGATAAGTCCTGAGTTCTGATATTGAGTAACTGATATCTGAAGTTACTGATAACTGAGTTACTAATATTGATTAACTGTATCTGACAGTCCTAATTTTGTAAAACTAAACTGAGTTATATACTGAGATTGAAACTAAGACTGTGGGAGGTAATTATCTAAACCGACATTCCCTAAATAATATAACTGAGTTTGGGTCCAAACTGTGACCCTAGTTGGAAGGGTGTCGTCAGTACCGTGCCACAAGTAAAGACACTGAAGAGTCACCCTCATCTGCCAAGTGCCCTGAATGAGAATAGTGGTACCCTTTACTGGCAGGTAAAGCACCTCATCAACCCTCAACTGGTAGGTTGATGTCTCAACCTACACTGTCTATGGAGTTCTGGAACTCTAGGATTGCTTCTAAGGATCAAACTATCTACTGGAAGGTGACCCCCACCCTTGGGTTCACTCGGTGATGAATCCTACTCCTAACTAAAACACACTGAACTGAGTATACTGAACTGAACTGGATTGATACTAAGTTTACTGAGTTCTCCTGAGTTCTATAATTGACTTAGTTCTACTAAGTTTTATAACTAACTGAATTATACTGATCGTGACATGACTGATACTATTCTGTAACTAACACTAGCTCTAGGTAAACAACTAGATTGTCGGGTATTGAATACCCCCAGGACTCGGTAGCGTAAATGAAAGGCATAACTTAATCTTGAATAACATAACAATGTTCACTTAATCATAATTCATCCATAGAGGCATTTCATCAAATACTTGTAATGCATTAACTAGTACATGAATGGGGAATACATGCTATCATGTTATAATGACACTATTTAATTCACATAGGCATTTTATCAAACACATAGAGAGCATGCATAGGTTATACAATAATCAACATATATAATTATCATGGCTACATCAATCAACTTGCAAATTGAAGGGTTTATTATGAAGATCCTATAATTCAACTCATATAATGATTAATTTCATGAAAGCTTGTAATTTAATAATGGACTGAGACCCAACAATAACATGAACATGAATTCAATTCAACTTTGAGCATGTAATTCATAAATCAACAATCTTCTAGTTTTAAAAAATAGATTCGTAGACTCTATGGGTGAAAGGAACCCTTAGATGAACACCTAACATACCTGAATTGATAATTTCTTGAATTTCTTAGAGAAATTCTTGAGATTGACTTTGATTTCTTGGAGCTAGGGTTTTGCTCCTTTTGAGAGAGAATGACTTAATCTTTGAATAAAGTGAACAAATGATGAGATAATGGGTTATTTAGGGGTTTAATTTCATGATTAGACTGATTAGGACCGTGGAAAAATACCCATTTACCCCTGGGAATGACTTAAAAGTCATTACTGGAAAAACCTGACCTGGACCCTGGCGTGATGCGGCACCGTCACGCCGTGTCACTGAAAATTAATAACTGGGAAAATGCACGGTGGCACAACACGATGGTATCGCGTTGCCACAGTGGCTGCGACCTGGAAGTTCACTGCGATGCGGTGGGATCACGTTGGAAAATTGGAAAAGGACAATTGTAAAATTGAGCCTTAACGCAATGCGCCATGATTTCGGAGGCTCACTGGATTTGATAATTGCCATTTGGTCATGCTCTGTGATGCGCGAAAGTGCCAGTTTGCATACTGCTTTACAAAAATAGCTCTAACTCTTCGCTCAGGTATCAGATTTGGGCGAGTTTTATATCACTGGAAAGCTAAATGAATTTCCTACACATTGGCAGGATCTAAAATGAAAAATACTAAGTATTTCAAAAATTTTATATTGGATAACTCTTTGACTGAGAGTTAATTTAAGCTAGGGAAATACGGGGTATTACAATATCTCCTCCTTGGAAACATTTATCTTTGAATGAGACTAATTAAGATGAGAAACACTTATAGACTGAGTTTGCACACTAAACATACACATCGAAACACAACTACATGACTGAACTACTGACAAACTGAGTTCTCATACTGAACATGCATATCTGATATATGGAATACATGACTGAAGTTACTGATAAGCTGAATTTTCATACTGAACATGCATATCTGATGCATGAGTGCATGACTGAACTGATTCATGAATGCATGATTGAATATGCAACAGTAACTAATACCAAGATTATAACTGTAACTGAACATGGAATAGAGTAAATCTGCTTCTGCTTCCCAGGTAGCTCTCTCAATGGATTGATTCTGCCAAAGAACTTTGACCTAGAAAACTTCTTTGTTCCTTAGTCTGTGAATATGATGATCGAGGATCTAGACTGGAACCTCTTCGAAAGAGATATAATTTTGAATATCTACACCCTCTAAGTTGAATATGACTTGTGGGTCACCAATGAATTTCTTTAGCAAGGAGTCGTGAATACTGGATGTACTAAAGCTAGATCTGTAGGCAACTCGAGTTCATAAGCTACCTTTCTTAAATGACTAAGAAATCTATAAGGACCGACATATCGAGGATTGAGTTTTCCCTTATTGACGAACCTCTTTACTCCCTTCATGGGAAAGATTTTCAAGAACACAAAATCACCGATCTTAAACTCAAGATCCTTTCTCCTTACATCTGTATACGATTTCTATCGGCTCTGGGCAGACCTAAGCCTTTCTCTGATTAGCTGAACCTTCTCTGAGGAATCAAACACTAAGTTATGCCCTATTACGGTGGCCTCACCTACCTCAAACCAACCAATTGGATATCTACATCTCCTACTATAGAGAGCCTCAAATGGGGCTATCTGAATACTTAAATGATAGCTATTGTTGTATGTGAATTTGATCAAAGGAAAGTGGTCATCCCAACTGCCCTTAAAATAGAAAATGCAGGCTCTTAGCATATCTTCTAGAATCTGAATATTCCTTTCTGCTTGACCATCTGTCTGAGGGTGGAAGGTTGTACTGAGGTGAACTCAGGTACCAAGACCCTTTTGGAATGCTTTCCAGAAATAAGAGGTAAACTGGGTACCTCTATCTGAGATGATGGATATTGGGACTCCGTGTAACTTGACCAACTCTTTAATATAGAGTTTCTCTTAGTCCTCGGCTAAATAGGAAGTATGAACTAGCAAGAAATGAGCTGATTTGGTCGTCCTATCTACGATAACCAAAAAGAATCATGCTGATGATGAGTAAAAGGCAAACCCGTCACAAAGTTCATGTTCACTTCTTCCTATTTTTGGAATACTAAACTCCTATATGGACCTACTAGGCTTCTGGTGCTCAATCTTAACCTGATGACACATAAAGTACATAGCTATAAACTATGCAATGTCCATCTTTATCCCACTCCACCAATAGATCTCCCGCAAATCGCATTACATCTTAGTGGCCCCTAGATGAATAGAGTATCACGCACCATGTGCTCCTACAAGAATTTGTTGCCTACACCTAGCACACATAAACGACCCTGGAAATGCAACACACCATTTCCCCATTGGGAGAAAACCTCTATTTTTTTAATCTCTGAATGACTCTTTTAACTTAACAAGACTGGGATCTCTATCTTTCTTTTCCTTCACTTCGGAAACTAGATATGATTCTAAACTATTTTTCACCCACACACTACCCTCTACTAAATCGACTAAGCGAACTCCTAGTCAGGCAAGCTGATGAACTTCTTGAACTAACTTCTTCTTATCATTCTAAATATGAGCATCACTACCTATAGACAATTTACTGAGAGCATTAGCTAATATATTGTCCTTGCCCGAGTGATACAGAACACTCATAGCATAATCTTTTAAAAACTCTAACCACCTTTTTTTATGCAAATTCAAATCTTTCTGAGAGAACACATACTGAAGGCTTTTGTGATCTATGAACTCATCAACATATACCCCATATAAGTAATGCCTCCAAATATTTAAGGCAAACACTATAGCTGCTAACTCAAGATCATAAGTTGGGTAATTCTTCTTATGGGGCTTAAGCTATTTGGAGGCATAGGCTATGAACTTGCCTCTCTGCATAAGGACACAACCTAAACCTACTTTGGATGCGTCACAGTACACAATAAACCCATCTAAACCATCAGGTAGAGTCAAGACTGGGGCTAAGGTGAGTCGAGTCTTCAACTCCTTAAAACTCTTCTCACAAGAATCTGACCACTGAAATTGGACTTTTTTTCTGAGTCACTCTGGACATAGGGGACTCAATAAATGAAAACCCTTCAACAAATCAATGGTAATAACCAGCTAAACCCAAGAAACTCTTGATATCTGATGGAGAGATGGGTCTAGGCTAGTTTCTCACTGTCTCGATCTTTTGATGATCAACTCTAATGTTATCACCAGAAATAATATGACTTAGGAATTCTACTAACCTTAGCCAAAATTCACACTTACTAAATTTGGAAAACAACTAATGAGTTCTGAGAGTCTGAAGTACAATTCTGAGGTGATCTACGTGATCATTATCACTATGAGAATAGACAAGAATGTCATCGATGAAGACTATAATGAACATGTCCAAGTACTGCTTGAACACGCGATTCATTAAGTCCATGAAAGTTGCTGGGGCATTAGTAAGACCAAAGGACATGACTAGAAACTCGAAGTGACCATATCGAGTTCTGAAAGCTATTTTCGAATATCATATTCTCTGAACTCTGAGCTGATGATAGCCTGATTTGAGGTCTATCTTAGAAAAGTAACTAGCACCCTAAAGTTGATCGAACAAGTCATCAATTCTTGGAAGTGGAAATTTATTATTGACTATAACTTTGTTCAATTGATAGTAGTCTGTATACATTCTAAGAGAACTATCTTTCTTATGCATGAATAAGATTGGTGCGCCCCATGGGGAAATACTGGGCCTGATGACTCCCTTGTCTAAAGGTCCTTTAATTATTCTTTTAACTCCCTGAGTTCTGCTGATGCCATTCTGTATGGTGGAATAGATATGGGTTGAGTAGCTGGAAGAAGGTCTATTTCGCAGTCAATTTTCCTTTCGGGAGAAATTCCAGGAAGATCTTTGGAAAATACATTTGAGAATTCATTTACAATCGAAACTGACTCAAGAGTTGGATTTTCTGAGTTAGAGTCTTTGAATCTCACAAGATGGTAGACACATCCCTTAGATATCATTTTTCTTGCTCTAAGGTATGAAATCAATTGACCCTTAAGCGCTGTGGTACTCTTCCTCTATTCAAGGACTGGTTTATTTGACAACTGAAAATAAACTATTATGTTTCTACAATCAACTGGGGCATAGCATAAGTGGAGCCAATCTATGCCAAGAATGATATCAAAATCAGTCATCTCTAATTCTACTAAGTCTGCTAAAGTAACTTTCTGAGATATCATAACCAGACAGTTCCTGTATACCCATCGGGCTATGATAGATTTACCTACTAGGGTAGAAACTGAGAAAGGCTCTGCTAGGATTTCTACAATGATTCCAAAGGTAATGGCTATATAAGGAGTTATAAAATATAAAGAAGCTCCTGATCTAGCAAGGCATAAACATCTAAATAGAAGGTCTGTAACGTACCAGTAACCATATCAGGAAAATTTTCCTGGTCTTATTTTGAAAGAAATGCATAAAGCCTATTTGGGCATTGCCCACTGGTGGCACTGAAAGTGGCACCCTGCTGATTCGGGCGACCTGACTGAGCTGAAGGATGATTATGCTAACCCTGAGAACCTGACTGAGGATAATCTCTGACTCTGTGGCCTGGCTTGCCATACCGGAAACAAATATCACTGCCAACTCTACAGATACCCTGATGGTTTTTGCCATATGTCTGACTAAGAGAATTTGTTCTAGTACTGCTGACACGACCTTGAGATTTAGAGTTTAGTGTCCTATCTTTGTTACAATTTCTAAACTTAGGTACTAGAGAACTGGATGAGAGGAGCTGGAACTAAAGATTTCAGGCAAAACTGGGAACGATTGCTGCCCTCTGACTTAGGTTGAGTGAAATTGAAGCTACCTATTCTAGCTCTCTTGTTTTGCCTCTCTTTCTCTCTATTCTTTGCCTCTTGTATTTGTTGATCCTGGATATGTCCATTTCCTTAATCAGCATCGCAGTTCTGCACTCTTTAACTACACTATCTGACACCTCAGACATAAACTTGCTTATTTTAGACCTACTGTCTGCTACTATATAGGGAGAAACCTAGATAACTGAGTAAACTTAAGGGAATACTCTTTCACACTCATACTTCCCTACCTGAGATTGATGAACTCTAATACCTTGGCTTCTCTCAGCTCTAAGGGAAAGAATCTATCTAGGAAAGCAGTAGCAAACTATTACCACTCCATGGGCTCTGTATCTGTGCCCCTGTATACCTTCCACTGCTTAAAATACATATGATCTACATCTTGTAGCTGATAGGCAGCTAACTCAGCACTCTTACTGGAAGTCACTCCCATAATATTTGTGACTTTCTGAACCTGAGCGAGGAAGTCCTGTGGATCCCCTTCTGGCTTAGATCCTAAAAATAGGGGAGAATTCATTTGGGTAAAGTCCCAAATCCTGGATACAACAGTATTGGACACTAGGTTGGCCTAAACAATAGTTGGCCATTTATTCTGACATGCTATGGAATTTGCTAGAGTAGTGAACACAGCTCTAAATTCTGTATGAGAGATATGCTCGTCCAGGGGATCTACCTTAATGGGATGAGGTGTTGACT
Organism: Capsicum annuum; assembly: GCF_002878395.1. Classification (NCBI taxonomy): domain Eukaryota; kingdom Viridiplantae; phylum Streptophyta; class Magnoliopsida; order Solanales; family Solanaceae; genus Capsicum; species Capsicum annuum. The sequence goes on from NC_061114.1 coordinate 28,299,625, forward strand.
GATTTTCAGTTCTCCTTTTGTTAGTCTTTTTGGGAGGCATACTCTGTAATGAAAGAAATAAATGGATTAGACTGAGAGTTTAACTTGAGCTTATTCTCACTCGTATGACATGAATACTAAAAGAAGGGAAACTTTTCCTAAAACATCTCATAGCCTTCTGTCCATAAGTGTAGTGGGCTATACACCCATGCACAAGACTCTACTTGATACAGCTTTCAGACTCCCTAGGACACCGTTGAACCTTAGGCTCTGATACCAAGTTTATAACGTCCCAAGTCTGTACCCCGGATGCTACATGGTGCTTACGACCCCGAAGGACCACAAGCTAACCCATGACTGATATCTTCTATGGGCACTAAATAAAAATACTATAATGAATGCAGAAAATAGGTTGTAATACCATAAGGTTTAAAATATCTGAAATACTGATAAAGTCTATTACTGAAACAATAATCTACAAAACTGAATATTGTCTGAAAGTCTAGTCTAAAAAGCCTCTAACTGATCTATTGGAAAATGGAGTTAATGGGACAAGCCCCAACTAACTTCAGCTACTGAAATACTGGTAAACTGAAATACTAAAATAAAAGCATCCTTGATAGATGAGGACTCACTACTAAAACTACTGTTGATAACTGGATCTGTCTATGCACGGTCAGGAACCTGAGTGTTCGAACTTATGATATGTGACATCATAGTTCAAAGAAAGAGTATGCATCAATACATGGAATGTACTAGTATGCTAGATGAGGTAGGGCTGAATGCAAGGGTTCATATACATAAACAATAACTGACTGATTAATATAGAGTAACTGAACTTGAGAGTACATGAATAACTGATACTGCTATAAATACTGAGTATGCACTACTATGCATATAAATAAATACTATAACTGAGCTTGTCAGAAGATAAGTCCTGAGTTCTGATACTGATTGAGTGTATCTGACAGTCCTAATTCTGTAGAAATGAACTGAGTTCTATACTGAGACTAAAGCTGAGACTATGTAAGGTAATTCTCTAACCAACATACCTCAAATAATATAACTGAGTTGGGGTCCAACCTGTGACCCCAGTTGGAAAGGTGTTAGTGTCATGCCACGGGTAAAGACACTAAAGAGTCACCCTCATCTGGCAAGTGCCCTGAATAAGAATGGTGGTACCCTTTACTAGCAGGTAAAGCACCTCATCAACCCTCAACTGGCAGGTTGATGTCTCAACCTACGCTGGCTACATAGTTCTAGAACACAAGGATTGCTTCTAAGGATCACACCCTCTACTAGTAGGTGAGCCCCCTTCATTGTGTTCACTCAGTGCTGAATCCTACTCCCAACTAAGAGACACTGAACTGAGTATACTGAACTGAACTGGACTGATACTGAGTTTACTGAGTTCTCTTGAGTTCTATAACTGACTAAGTTCTACTGAGTTTAGTAACTGACTGAATTCTACTGATTATGACATGACTGATATTATTCTGTAACTGACACTGGCTCTAGGTAAATAGATAGATTGTCTGGTATTGAATATCCCCAGGACTCAATAGCATAAAATAAAGGCATATCATAATCTTGAATAACATAACAATGTTCACTTTATCATAATTCATCCATAGCGGCATTTCATCAAATACTTGTAATGCATTAATTTGTGCATGAAAGGGGAATACATGCTATCATGTTATAATGGCACTATTTAATTCACATAGGCATTTTATCAGACACACGGGGAACATTCTTATGTTATTGAATAATCAACACATATAATTATCATGGCTACATCAACTAACTTGCAAATTGAAGGGTTTATCATGAAGATCATGTAATTCAATACATATAATGACTAATTTCATGAAATCTTGTAATTTAATCATGGAATGAGACCCAACAATAATAGGAACTCAATTCAATTTCAATCATGCAATTCATAAATTAACAATCTCGTAGTTTTTAAAAATGGATTTGTGGACTCTATGGGTGAAAGGAACATATAGATGAACACCTAACATACCTGAATTTATAATTTCTTGGAGTTCTTGGAGAAATTCTTGAGATTGACTTTGATTTCTTGGAGCTAGGGTTTTTCTCCTTTTGAGAGAGAATAACTTAATCTTTGAATAAAGTGAATAAATAATGAGATGATGGGTTATTTAGGGGTTTAATTTCGTGATTAGATTGATTAGAGCTGTTAAAAAATACACATTTACCCCTGTGAATGACTTTAAAGTTGTCACTGGAAAAACCCGACATGGACCCCTGGTGCGATCGCACTGTGTCATTGGAAATTAACAACTGGAAAAATGCATTGTGGCGCGATACGCTAGTATCACGTTACCACACTGGATGCGACCTTGAAGTTCACCGCCATGCGGTACGATCGCGTTGGAACACTGGAAAAGGACTATTGTAATATTGAGCCTTGGCACGACGCGGCATGATTGAGAAGGCTCACTGGACATGACAATTGCCATTTGGTCATGCTCTGTGATGCGTTGAAGTGTCAGTTGGTACACTGCTTTATAAAATGGCTCTAACCCTTCTCCCGGGTATCGGATTTGGGCGAATTTTATATCATTGGAAAGCTAACTGAATTTCCTACACATTCGCAGGCTCTAAACTGAAAAATACTAAGTATTTCAAAAAATTTATATTGGATAACTCCTGAACTGAGAGTTAATTTAAGATAGGGAAATATGGGGTATTACATCAGTCAGTTTCGAAACTCAGTAAAACTCACTATCAGTCTAGTTCAGTTCATTTTAATACTCACTTTCTTTTAGTTGAGAGTAGGATTCAGCACCCAGCAAGTGCTGTGATGACGGTTTCTCCATCAGAGTGGCAGAGTCATTTGTAGTATTCCTTATACTCTAGAACTACATAGCCAGCGCAGTATGAGGAGTCACTCGTAAGACTGGGCTTTACTACCTCCCAGGGGTCACCTATTAGATTAGTCTTGACTCTGCCCAAGTGTCACCCTCCAGTTAGGCTTAGCATCCTAGTTTTCCAGTGTTAGTACCCGTGGCACGGTATTAGCACCTTCCAACTGGGTCACAGGTTGGACCCCTATCAGGTCAGATTTGGGGCATGTCAGTGAGATGATTACCTCCCATAGTTTTAGTTTTAGACTTAGCATAGAAATCAGTTCAGTTTTACAGAATTAGGACTGTCAGATACAGTCACCTAGCTCAGCACAGAGCTAAGTTCAGTTCTACGAGACCAGGACTGTCAAACACAGTCACCAAGTTTTCAATAACCTTAGATATCAGTTACTCAATTACCAGAACTCAGTACTCAGCTTTAGTGTAATATCAAAAAACAGTATACTTGTATATGTGTAGCATTGCATACTCAGTAGTTACAACATGTTTAGCTAGTCATGTACTTCTACCCAGTTATATTCTTATTAATCAGTCAGTTATTGTTTATGCATATTAACCCATGCATACAACCTTACCTCGCTTAGCATACCAGTACATTCAAAGTACTAACGCATACTATTTTTGTGCTATGATGTCTTATATCATAGGTTCAGATGTACGAGCTCCTGACCGTACTTAGCAGTTCAAACTATCAGTAGCAGATACAGTGGTGAGTCCTCATAGCTCGAGGACAAAGTTCATTTATTTCATTAGTTCAGTATGTTCAGTACTCGAAGTTAGTTGGGGGCTTGTCCTATCAACTCCATATTCAGACAGTTAATGGCTTTCAGACTAGATTTGCTTAGACAGTATTCAGTTTTGTTTTCAGTATTTCTATCAGTATTTCAGTACTCATATCAGTAATTTTTGAGAACCTTATGGAATTTTAGTTATACTTTCATATTATTTCAGTATTATTGTTGTTCAGTACTCACAACAGGTACCAATGATGGGTTAGCTTATGATCTTTTGGGTTCGTAAGCACCATGTGGAATTCGGGGTGTAGACTCGGAGCGTTACATCACAGCAGGTACCAACTCATGGGTTAGCTTGTTGTCCCTCAGGACTGTAAGTACTGTGTGGCGCCCAGGGTATACTTTGGGTGTTACAGTAGACATGCACTCCAATCCCAATAAATGTTGTGCAAATATGCACTCTGTCCCCAATAATAGATTGTAGGCATGCACTCCAACCCAATATGTAATACAATGCATGAAGTGCGAGCGTGCAACTTCGATCCTATATCAACATACAAAAAAATTGATATATAGCTACGAGATGAAATTCATCACTAATTGTTCACCTTTTATGACGAAAATTATGTTTTGTATCTAAATACATGAAGCATATGCTTTTAGTGACGAAACATGAAATTTCGTAGCAAAGTTTTGTCCTCTAAAGTTTCCCACCAAAAAATATTTTGGCTCCATTTTAATAAGATCATTAGTGACGAATTTTAAGTTTTCAGTGACCTTTTTTAATCGCTAATAATGGATCCAATTCGTAACAAATTATTTTTTGTCTTGAATTTTCAATTTATAACTCAATCTAGGGTTTTATTCATTTTTTGTGCTCAAATTTTCAACTTAAGATCTCAACCGTCGATCGAAACTAATCTGACGGCTGAGATGAAGATCCTATTCTTTCTTTTTAAACTCAAATTCTCAAACCCTAATCTATTGACAACAGCCGCAACCCCCCTAATATCTCTCTCTAGACTACTTCTTCCTTCTCTCTAAAAGGCTTTCACCTCCAATCTTTGACCGTCGCCCGTTGTGTCTCTAAATCTGGCGGACCAAGCTATCGCCTTGCCACGAATAGCCACCGCTCTAAGCGGCGAACCTCTCCCTAATTGACGTCGCCGACAACAACACAGGACCACCACGCTGCCAGGACCAAACCCCACCATCTCCGGCCACTATCCAACCTGAGATCTCCTCTAGCCACCACCTTTTATGCCATAGCCATTGTGGAATCACGCTGGTGGAGCCACCGGCCGCTCCAACCTGCCCCACAAGCCTCAGTTTCTGCTTTTCTCTTCCCCTCCAGAAAACCAGAGCCGACGCCTCTCTAACTTCACTTCCCTCAATACTTTTGCCAGCAAAATAATCACCAGAACAACCAATGCTGACTACCAACGCTATTCCCGAGCAAGAATCCTCAAAAATTTTCACTACATGATGGATTCACAGAATCTATCTCGGGTTTGATTTTGCGTTTAAGTTTTCATCTTAACATCCTCATCTTCTTTTGTCGTTCTTTTCTTAGATTATTGAAGTTGAAATTAGCGATAGTTGATTTTAATCTTGATTTGACTCTTTTTGTATTTTTATCTGTATTTTTTGATCAACATATGTTAGAAAGCCTAACTTGCATATATTGTTATAGCTTTTCTTACTTTCAACTGCGATTCGCCTCAAGTCAAGGATTTTGGGAAATTTTGACCTGTCTGTCTTCTGTCCTTTGAAATTTCAATCCTGATAAATGTCCTACATATATCTGAGCTGTTTGGTATGATTCTGACTGGTCACTTGATTTGTGCGGGTATATTTAAATCGTTTAGATATAATTTGGACTGATTGCTCGATCCTTATATAATTTTGGTGATCTGCCTTATTAATTCTGATAACAATAATTAGTTCGGACTAATTGTTTGACAAGCTGCTTGATTTTGTGAATTTGAATTGGTGGATTTATTGATAACAATTAGTTATGAATTTTCAGTAAGATTTTTACTATGATAAGGGTTCATTTCAGTTTCCTGAGATATTTTTGATCTCTTGTTTCAAGGAATTTTCAGTTCATTTTGTTGATATGTTAGTTAGTAGATGCACTTTCTGTCTTTAACTTGTAGGTTGTTAGATTTGCCTGATTTTTCAACTTAGACTTCTTTTTGTGCTTTTACTTCAATGGTTTTAATTTTTGTGTAATAGTGATCCAAAGTTTATTGTTGTTTGATGAAGTTTTGTTCTTTGTTGTGTACCTTTTTATTTTCTTTAATTATGTGGATGGGTGCTGAATTTATTCGGAAAGGGTTCTTTTTGGTTTCTGATATTTTTTACTGTAAGAACTGAGGACCTTTACTTTGGATTTTTCACTTGGTAACTAGCTAAAGTCTTGAGCTTTTTTCATTTTTCTCATTTTTGTGCTTTTGCTGTAATAGTTTGTGTTTTTGTGTAGTATTGGTCCAAGGTTTGTTGTCTTAGTTTCTTGTTATTTGATAAAGTTTTCATCTTTTTGTGTGTACCCATTTATTTTCCTTATCTTTGTAGATCAATGGGTGTGATTTTATTTGCAAAGGGTTCGTTTCTGTTTCACTAGATGTGTATTTTGTGATTCTTGTTTCAGTGAATTTAGTTCATTTTCTTAATCTGTTTATTCTATTTTGAGCAATAGATAAGATTACTTTTAATTAGAGGTTATGAGTTTAAGATTGAAAATATAAGAATTTTTGTGTGTATAATTGATTTTATTCTTAGTGCTTCTGCTATAACTCTCACTTTTACGAACCTGAAAACATGGATCGCCTTCGTTTATCAGGGGTTTACTTGATATGATAATTTTTTCTTATGATGTTGGCTTTTTTTACTTCTCTGTACCATCTCAGGTTTCAAAATAAAATAAAATTTGACCTTACCCAAAAAAAGTATTGTTGAACCTAAATGTTTTTGATGTGTGACTGCTTGATGCTTTGGCCGAGAAGCATTTAGAACTGCTTGACCCATAATGAACTCCAATGGTGAATTCAACCTGATTGTTCTTTCTTAACACAACATGCTACTATACTTATTTAACGGGATGAAAGTAGATGAGTTGCCTTGAAGGAAAACATTTAGATTCCCTTTTGATGAGATAATGGCTAAGCATATGTGTTAGTTTGGCTGTGCTTCAACAATATGAATGAAACATGAAACTCCACTTGAGTGAAAGAAAGCAAATTAATAGATGAATGCTCCATTTCCTTGAGCAAGTTTTGTGTGTGAAATACTGAAGGTTTATTTAGTGATTTATGTTGTTTTTATTTTAACTATCAAATCTGAAAGTATCATCATCAATCTTAATTTTTTTCTCTTTTCCACAGGTGTAAAAGTGAGTAGAATGAAGACTAATTGCAAGCTCAACACGTTATTAGTATTTTGGAAGAAACCTCTACATATCTGCCTTAGTTTAGGATAGGAGTAATATTTAGTATTATATTTAAGTTAGATCTTCTTTATGTTGGACTTGTTTTACTTTTCTTTGCCCTGTGAGGAGATATTACCTTAGTATAATTTTAGTTTTTTTAATTGTATGAGTATGGGTGAATTTTATCAATTTGACATGTTTTATAATTTTATTTTTGATTTATTCAATTCTAATTTCAAAAATAATATCAATATGAAATAATTAGGCCGTTTCTTGTAATTGGTGACAAAAAATTTTATTTTCAAAGATAACTTTTAGCAACGATTAAATTAGATTTTTCAAGACAAATATTTTTATCACGAAATAAACTAGTTCATCATAAGTTTGACTATATTTAGTGACATATGTATTTATCTCTATATCTTTCTATTTGTATTTTATGACAATCATAATTGTCAGTAACCATAATAATTTAGTGATGATTTTACATCGTCGGTAAAAAAATACTATTTTGAGTAACAAAATGATAGATTTAACTACAAAATTACTAATCTTTATTATAATAATAAATTTATCACTAATTCATACATTTAAGGACGAAAATTTTTGTTGTATACAAAAAAAAGTTGTCATTAGTGATGAAAATACATTTGTTCAACCATGAAATATATATAACTTTAGCAACAATTGGTGTCGTCGCTGATTGAATTAAATAATGCGACGATGAAATTTTTGTCAGTATTGATAACTTTTTAGTGACAAAAGCATATCATCAACTACAAAAAAATTACATTTTTATGACAAATAGATTTGTCATAAATGTTACACTTTCGGGGACAATTTTTTATTTTTTGTAGCCAATTTAATTTTTTAGCGATGAACACTAAATCGTCTTTGTCTACTTTTACCGACCCACTTTTGGAGATGATTGATTGACAAAATTTTTTCGTCACGTTAAATCATTTGCGACGAAATATGACTTATAATTGACAAAATAATTCGTCTCAAATAATCAAATTCGTTGTAGTAATAATTTTAAGAAAAACATTTCATGCCTTATGTAGAATAAACATCAATTCCAAAATCAACTCAACTTATCAAGTGGGAGTATTCTCATTAGCTAGCTTTTTCAACAATTCATTTAACATTGCAAAATCAGCCCATTGCCCTAGCAAATAGGAAAAATAGTTCAAAATGTACAATTAACACCGAAACTCACATAGATGCTCGTCACTTCAGCTATACGGGACCCCCATTCCCCATTACTCTCATTACATATAACAACAAATAAGCATTTTGAAAAAGAGTCTAAGAATGTTTCAACTTACCTCAAACCAAAGTCAAGTGTCAATTAATAAACTTGCCCTTACATAAAGTTTTCGGATGGTCAAAATCTGTTTGTATACATATTCCCCGTGAGAATACGAATCTAATGACTCCCATATTGCTATATTTAGCTCAAAAAATAGTCAAATCTCAGTTTTCATGAGTCTCAAATATAGAATTAACTCTTAATCATCTACCCCAACCATATCTCCATATCACCGTTCGAACTCCATTAGCGAATATCACGTCTAATATCCCAATACTATCTCCCAAAATGAAAATTTAAATCAAAATCCTGAAAAACAAATGAAATAGTAACTTATAATTATCAAATCTCTGAAGTCATGCCATTACTACCAGAGATATCATAATACGATTTCTTCATTATAAACCCACTTAGTTTAAATATAGAATAAACTAAATTTCCCACAATGTTTTACTGTCAATCACGTTTCTCCTAGTACTAGTGAGAGCAAAATTTATTAATTCCAATTAATTAAACTTAAGCATTACAAAACATTGTAGATGAAAACATTTATCGTGCCACTTTGGTTACAACTGCTTCAGAAAGCACAAGAAAATAGGAATCAAAAGCCACTGCCTCTCACGCTTAATCCCTATATACCAATTTAGCACCATTATAACAGTTATTCTATTTCCCACTAACTTAATCTAACTTTAAATAGAATGAGAAAGAACCACCAATTGCCGTACTACTACTGCTTCTGAGCCTAACTCCACCCCGACATCGTTATTCAATAATTCCTTAAGCACTCACTTGTAACTCTCAATTGCCGTCGAGAGGTGTACGCTGCACCACTCCGATTCCTTGAAGAATTCCTCTTTCGTTTTTGTCGTTGATGTGATCTAGGGAGTTAAAGCTTCATTTGTTTGCACTTAAAAATGATTCAGACTTCAGACCATTAAGTGCATTTTTTTATTTTTTTTTAAGATTTTAACTCTTAATAGGTCTTAAAAATTAAGATCTGGAACTAAGTCTTAATCATTAAGTGGTATTCTTGTATTGGATAATATTCACCACCACTCTATCCATAATCATCAGTCAACACCATTAACCACCTTTGCTACCATAACCATTGTCAACCACCACCTAGTCAACAACCACCACCACCACTAACCACCTCAACCATCACAACAATCATTCACAATCATAATTACTACTAACCACTATTTTTAGCCGCTACTATATCTAGCACCTTTATTATTTTAATTATATTGGCCACTATCACCACCGTCAACCCCAACGCCAATGCCAACACCACTAACACCACCATCATCATCAACCACCATCGGCCAATCCCAATTATTACCAACTCATCCACCACATCTAGCGTCACCGCTAACTACCACTAGTATATCATCAACATCCACACATTCTTCAGCTACCACCACCACCATTCCACCAGTGTGGCCACCTCTATTACTGCTTCAACCAGCATCATACTACAGTATATCTCTACTAATAATCATCTCCACCATCACAGCTAACAGCATCTCCAACTACCACAAACAATTCGTCAACCATCATGCATTCACTTTTAAGTTATCAAAATCAACACCGCTAACTACTAACATCAACCAACTTCATATCACTACCACCACCACTATCAATCGTCACCATCATAGCAGTCACTACAATACCAAACATCTCTACCATCACAACTATCACCACCAACATTACTAATCACTAACATCAATCATTACCATCACCACCACCATTACAATCCATCTCCATTATCACTAATAAATATAAATATTTTTTCAATCAAATAAAATTTTTATTGTATTAAATAGAATATTTTTCTAATATATAATTATTTTTTATTTGAATTATATTTTTTATTATATATGAAAATAAATAAATTTTGCATATTCAGATATTAAAAAAAAAATAGGCTTAACCTTCCAGTTTTCAGATCTGAAGACGAATATCATAATCATTCAATATGCATTCAGATTCAGACGTCTGAATCTTAATAAAAACAACTGCAACCTAAGTCTATCAGTTTAATTAACTTGAATACATGTCATGTGAAATGTAGTAGTTTATGAGTATGGATTAAATCTAATTACCCATTAATTTAATTAATTGTCAAAAATAACCCAAAATTTTAAATAGACCCTCGAAGTTTATTTGGAAACCCATGAAAACAAACCGAATATGTAACTTGACTAAAAGTCATGTTCAGGACACATTGATAACTCTAAAAATATCAAATCAAGATCATCTTGACCAAAAGATGGTCATGGTTGAACTTAAGTTTCTCAAAATTAAAGAACTGAATCTATGACTTGATTAACTTTCAGACACCTCAAGGATAGGTACCACCCACCCCGTAAGCCACAAATCATGCCTAAAAACTACGATGAGGATTAAATAAGAAAAAATAACTAAACGACTCAAGGGTCGTTACATTGAAATTTTTAGGGGGTTAAATTTGCAAAGCTATTAAGTTATAAGTATTGAAGTTTACACCAATCTATTGGTGCTTTACAGACTAATGTCATGACCCAAACTAGGGCTTGTCCATAACGGACATCCTGAACCATGAAGGCTCGGACGTCCTACTCTATCTGGTAGTCATGCAAAATATTCATATAATAAAAGAACATGGGGAATTACTATCTAATACGGAAACAGGGTCATACTCTGGATTAAGTTTAAAAATAAGGAATGGAATTCAAAAATCACTAACAACATTTGGAATAGTCCACAAAATCTCGACTACATGAAAATTTGACAACTATCTGAAAACTGGGATAAGGCCCCCAGTAGACCAAAATTGTAATAGATGATATAATCTAAAAGGACAGTCTTTCTGGAATAGAGAAGACTCACCATTGCATAATCTGATCTGCTGTCTGAATTATCTACTACTTATCTGGACCCGTAGACTGAGCCTCAGAACCTGAGAGGTAGGGGAGGGGGGACAATAAAGATGTACTGGTACGCAGAGCAAATCTAAAATAATCATTTATATTCAACATATATGAGAGAAATTTAAAGCAGTTCATAATCATATCATATAGTAAGAAATCACATGGGCATTTTAAAAGACTGAAAATATCTAAAATCTGTGACACTCTTTGTCTTACTTCTACGCTAGGTGGTGTACCCTACAATCTGTAATCCCACGGACTATATGAAATCTTTCATTAACTCGACAGCCAAGCCCCCAACCTAAGTGTGTCGTAAGGGTCGGAGTCTCTGAATCTACTACGCCACATGGTTGTCGCCAGCATACAACAATAATCTACCCATATCGGCAAATATGGTTTCAGGCTAAGAGTTACTTGAACTCATGCCTTCTTCGGGTAACCACCTAACCCTCTTTATGCCCATTTTTAGTTCTTTAAACATGCATGCTCTAAAAACATACTCTAAAATTTTTAACTCTGTCATGGCATATACACATATATGGTATCATCATACCATTGACTTGCAAGTCACATTCTCTGAGCCATTTATAGCAATTTATATCTCTGCTTTCAAATCATGAAATTCAGGACCACCATAACAACAATTTTTTCAATGAACTCATGCTTTAAAATTCATGTAAAACCATGCAAGCAATTCTCTTTATAAACAATTTAACAAACAATGGTGGTCATGTCCAAAGTCTCTATCTCATGCAATTCTTCTCTTTAACACAAAACATAGTTATCTCAAGACACCCTCTCAATAATTCTAAATCAATATTTCAAATACAATGACATTGAGAAAACATCTTTCAAATCACAGACATGCATTTCAACTCTTTTTCAATAAAACCAAAATCTTTAATATATCACAAGAGAAGGAGTCCATAATTTATGCTCTCAAACAATCTTAAACCTCAAATTTTGCACATATACGTATATATGTAAATCAACTTAGGGGGAAAGGCCTAAGGGCCAAATCAACAATGCATTTAAACATTCATAATGCATAATAAAATCATGTATTTCAAAATCCCTTTTCTAAAATCATGCTTGAAAATCTTTATATCATGTTCTAGTATTTCCAATCCCATGTAGTTTTTAGGATAAACCCCACATACCTTAAATTATAAGATCTGAAAAATGGAACCTAGATCTTGATAAATGAAACCCGAATCTTGATCTGTTTCTTGGAGATATCGAACTTAAGGCTTGATTTTCTTGAATTTTTTGTTCTTGGAGAAAATCCTAATTTGATCTTATTTTGAGAGTGGAGAGGAAGTTTTTGATGTTTTAAAACTGATAATGATTGATTAATAACACTTAAGGGGTGATTTAATTTGTGTGAAAGATTTTTGGAGTGAGGAAAAGACCAAAATACCCCTACGAAATCACTTCCCAGTTGCTGAAATTCTCGGCTGACGACCAAGGCTGACAAGCCATCAGCTTTTGTCGTCACCTGGGAGCTGAAATTAATGGGTTTCTATCTAAGGTTGATGACATATTTTGACAAGTCGTCAGATTTGTGACAAGCCGTCAGAATTGTCATCACTCAGCTGCCAGGCTGACATGCTGGAGTAAAATAAGCATAAATTTTTGACCCAATATAGGATTATAGTAAAATTAGTGGTGTTGGTAAGAGGACTCAAAGACCTTTCATTTGATATATAGTAGACCACCCAGTTCGTCATATACAAGGAGTTATAGACGATTGAAGTTGACCCAAGTTTTGACGCTCACTAAAACTCGAACGATAGGAAAGCTTTTAACTAGTCCTTGAGTTAAGCGACCTCTATGATCTTGACTCATGCTCAACTAAATTCACACACTACATAATTGATTAAAACACTATATGTACATCGAATTTATGGCTTTTGGAATATCTACGCGAAGGAATGATGGTTTTCATTCTAGCCCAAAATGCGGGGTGTTACAACTAATGACTCAAAATAGATAGTCAAATTTGTAAAGCTATTAAGTTATGAGTATTAAAGTTTCATTGGTGCTTTACAACAGAACGACTCAAAATAGATGGTCAAATTTGCAAAACTATTAAGTTATGAGTATTGAAGTTCTCCATGTATGTTTCCCAACACTCCAGTCCATTGGTGCTTACACGTTAATGACTCAGAACAGATGGTCAAGGTTTAAAAGCTATTAAGTTGTGAGAATTGAAGCTCTTCATTCCATTGGTTCTCTATAGGCCAATGACATAAAATAGATGGTAAAATTTGAAAAATTAATAAATTAGGAGCATTAAGTTCTCTAATCTAGTAGTGCTTTATAGATTAATGACTTAGGACAAATGGTAAAATGTGAAAAGCTCTTAAGTTACGAGTATTGAAGATCTTCATTTCATTGGGTTTTACAAGCCAATGACACAAAATTGGTGGCCAAATTCGCAAAACTATTAAATTAGAAATATTAAGTTATCCAATCCATTGGTGCTTTCCAAATTAATGACTCAAAATAGATGGTCAAATGTGCAAAGAAATTAAGTTATGAGTATTGAAGTTCGCAAATCCATTGATGCTTTACAGACTAATGACTCAAAACAGATTGATCAATTCTGAACATTTGGATGTTTAGTAGACTTATGGTTTCTAATAACTTTTGTTGGATTACGGGTCATGGATCACCCATGTGGACCGACCCGAGCCTCGAACTGACCCGACCCATTTTTAATTTTTGACTATCTGATAAAAATGGGGGAAATTAGATATTTGAATTATGGGGGGAGAAGTTACAAAAAATTTTTCCACTTCCCTTTATATTCCAAAAATTCATTCTTCTTGTTCAAAGAAAGAGAGACAATGAGACAGAGAACCAAAATCAGAGAAAAACTAGAAACTAGAAAAGCAGTGAATAATTCAATATCACACCAGAGGCATTTTAGTTTGTGAATCAATACTCCATTTTCTAGAGAGATAAAGATTGACTTGAGGAAATTGTGTAGTAGCCAATTCAACAACTTCCACTGCAACAGATTATGGCACACACTATTTTTAAATCCAAATTTGCTATCAATGGCATCAGAGACAGGTTAATTGCGCTATTTTGCATGTTAATTTTGTGTTTATAAATTGATAACATATTTTTTAGAAACATATGTTTTCAAAGAAATCAAAAATTATTTATAATTCACCAGTTAAATAAGAAAAAGAAACTGAATGGATCAGGAGATTGAACCCAACGTGAATAGATCAAGTAACTTTTGGATCTGGAATCAGATGTGTTCCATTGAACCACGGATCTTGTTTATGATCTATTTTCTTTGTTGGGTTTTTGGTGAAATAATTATGCCTTTGTTATGTGAAATAAAAAAAATGAAGAAGAAGAAGGAATAACAGGTGTGTAAAGAAAATGAAGAAGATTTGTACCTTTTTTTTTACTTTGTCAAACTTGATAAATAAAAGGATTAATTTATTTATTTTTTTTGGGGGGGGGGTGTTAAATACTGTTAATGCATTTTCTAGAAAAGTGTGCCTAGAAAATAGTACAATTAACATTATCGCTATATTTTATATTTTCAGCGATATTTCCACTACTGTTTCATTTTGTTTATTTAAGAACAGATGCTTAGAATCATTAAATGAACTTGTTATAATTTTCGTGGAAATGGATGTTTTTTTTATTCATGTCCTCTTTTGTCATTATTCATTAATGTGGATTAAATAAACAAGTATGATTTAGACTTGGCTTTCTTTTGCCTCAGTTAGTCCATAATTTTATTTTAATAGGTTTTGTCTTCTACGATAAATTGTGACATAAGTTGTCACATTGAATGGTTAAACCATTCTAATTGTTTCTTGTTTCTTATTTCAGAAATAGCTGGAATCACTCCATGTGGGAGTTCTGGATGTCAAGCAAAGACACTAAGTGGAGGAGAACGTCGTCGAAGGGCATGTTTTTAAGGTCATGAGATCATAGGAAATAATGTCCCTAGGGCGACAAAAAATCTGTTACAAAATGAAAGGGCTATGCAAAGGGAAAGAGTGAAGAAACTGAAGGAATTCAAGTCTTTTAAGATGACCCCTAATATTATTGTTGCTAGTTTTATTCAAAAATTATGTAGAAATCTTAGATTGGGAAGTATTAGCTATTTTAGCAAATTCTCTCTGTGATCCTTGGGGTGAGAGATTAATAGATGTTTACAATGAGATTTAGCCTAGCGAGCCTTTTTGGGTGTATATAAGTCGTCTCAAATATGTGTGGGATGACTTTTATCTTTAGATTGCCTTGTAAAATGTAGTTATTTCTAAATTTAAATTATATATAAATTAAGTTGTTTATATTTTTTTTTTAATGAATTTCATTCATTTATTTCAGTTAAAACGACTTAATTGAAAGGTATCAATCTAATACATATTAAGAAATTAATTTCTAATTTTGGTCAAATGTTTAGTTCGTAGAAAATGATCAGATTCTTAAGTGTCCTTTCGATTATACACTAAACATGAAAACCTTATGTGAAATGATTTTCTTGAATGTGTAACTAGCATGCATAATAGATAAAATACTTGCGTAATTTTCTCTTAATAACAGATATAGCATCAAAAAGCATAATTTCTAACTTGAACAAAGGAGAAAAACTAAATGGAGACAACTACGACATTCGGAGTCGTAAAATATGGTATGTGCTGGAAGAGCAAAATGCTCTTGAAAGTATTAACCATGTCTTATGTCTACCAGAAGAGAGTAATAATGCACAACATAGAAGAGAACTTGAAGCTTATAAGTCTTGGAAAAAGACTGATTCCATTGCACGTGGAATCATTGTAAGTTCTGTGGTTGATGACCTCATACATTAGCGTGAGAAATTTCCTACTGCCAATGCCATCTGGGCACACTTTTCAGAAACATATGGGGGTACTTCAATCACCTACCTCAGAAAACTGACTATAAAGTTTGACACTTACAAGAAGCATCATGATCAGAACATCAAACAATATCTTAGGGTGATGTATAATATGATAGCTCGGCTTAAAATTGCAGGTCATGTTCTCTCAGATGAGTAGTAGGTTCAGGCAGTGATCCGATCACTTCCCAATAGTTTGGAACACTTAAAGGTTAACTTAACCCATAATGACAGCATCAAAACATTTTCTGATATTGCCCGTCATGTTGAACTTGAAGATGAGCGACTTGGTACTGCTAAAGCTGCTTCTAATACCTTTATGGAAGAATCAAGTAGTAAGAAGTCTTTAGAATTCAAGCATAATAATAGGTGAAAAAAGAATGGGAAGCGTAAAGAGACTGAAGAAGGACCCTCTAAGAAAAAAAAACATGCAAAATTCCAAGAAGGGAAAAAAGTTTTTCAAAAAGAAAGACAAGAGCAAGATGAAGTGCTACAGCTGCCAAGTTCTAGGTCATTTTGCTCATAAATATCTTGAAGAGAAAAAGGTAAAATTTCTAAATACACCTCTAAGTGCTACATATGTTTCTAGCACTGCTTTATTAACTGAATCTTATCCTATGTGGATTGTAGACTCAGGAGCCACCAATCATGTGAGTCGAGATTGAGAAGCATTTGTGGAGTTCCATTGAGTTTCACCTGGATCAAGGTGGATCTATGTAGGAAATAATGCAAGACTTTAAGTCAAAGGGATTGGCACTTGCAAAGTAAATTAGCATAAAGGCCAACCTTTAATGTTGCATGACGTCCTATATGCTCTAGAAATTCGACGAAACTTAGTGTCTATGTCTGTTCTTTTAGATGTTGGTCTTCATTTGTTCTTTACTCGTAATTGTGTAATAATTACTCTAGATAATGTTTTTTATGGTTTTGGACAATGTTATGATCACGTTATTGTTTTAGATTGTAATCCTTCAACTTATGACTATTATGTTGACCGTTGTGTAATGTCATGTTATTCAAATAATAATGATGTTGAATTACTTACATGACATGCTAGATTGGGTAACATCTATCAAGGTCGAATGAATAGATTGGCAAAGAAAGGGCATCTAGGTTCTTTCTCTAAAATTGATATGTCAACTTGTGAAAATTGTCTTGCCAAAAAGATTACACAAAAACCATTTTGGAAGGCTAAAAGAGCCGAATTCCCATTGTAATTAATCCATTCTGATATCTATGATCTAATGAATATGAGGGAAAGGACTGATGCTTTATATTTCATCACATTTATTGACGATTTCACATGCTTTGGTTATGTCTATTTGATATCTCATTAATCCAAAGCACTTGAATGCTTCAAAAGATATATGAATGAAGTTGAGAATCAATTAGACAAAAGTATAAAGGCATTAGGAACTGATAGAGGTCGTGAATAGTTTGAAGAACTGTGTATTGAAAAAGACATTATCAGACAATTAACTACTCCTTATACACCTCAACAAAATGTTGTAGCCGAAAGAAGGAATAGAACATTGTTGAATATGACAAGATCTATGATGGCGCACACAAATTTACCAATCTCTTTTTGGGGAGATGCATTATTAACTACAGCCTACATATTGAAAAAAGTGTCTTCTAAAGCAGTATCTTCTACTCCTTATGAACTATGGACTGGTAATAAACCAAACTTTTATGATCTATGACCTTGGGGTTTTGCTGCATATATTAAAGATCGTTTTGGTAAGTTTGGAAAACTATGTCTGAAAGGAAAGAACTATATCTTTATAAGATAATATGTTTTCATTGGTGTATTAGAATATGGAAGTACTAATGAAATTGAATCACGAGATGTCACATTCTTGGAAATTGATTTTTCAAAAAGGAGTGAAATAAAGGAAAATAATCCTCCTTACAAAATGCTGAATTCAGATGATCAAATAATGTCGTCGGACATACTTGATAATTCAATGGAACAAGAAATAATTCTTGGTCGAAGTGGGAGTTGTGAATCCCAAAAGCCTATTGAGGAATCTGAACTTCAATTATGTATGAGTACCAAAAAAAGAGTGCCTAAATGATCTTATAAGATTGAGGATTGTATTTTTCTAGTATCTCCCACAGAATTGAATGAAACTAATTCTATGACTGAGGCTTTATCGAGTCCTAAAAAGATAAAAGCGATGAAAGAAGAATTAGAGTCCATAAAAACTAATAAAGTCTGGGTTCTGGTTATCCTTCCTTCTGAGAATAAAGCTATTGGGAACAAATGGATTCTCAAATTTAAACGCAAATCATATGGGTCAATAGAAAGGCACAAAGCACGATTGGTGGCAAAAGGTTTTACTCAAGAAGTTGGAATAGATTATTAGGAAACTTTTTCACCAGTTGTGAAATTTACCTCAATTCAATTGCTTTTAGCTATAGTTGCACATTTAGATTTAGAATTACATCAAATGAACGTGAAGATTGCCTTTCTTAATGGAGCACTTAATGAGGAAATCTAATTGGAACAACCTGTATGTTTCGTTGTTAAAGGCCAAGAAAAGAAGGTTTGTAAATTAAACAGATCAATATATGGCCTTAAGCACTCTTCATGGAAATGTTACTTGAGATTTCAGAAGGAAGTGATTTCATTTGATTTCACCATGATCGATGAAGACAATTGCATCTATGTGAAAAAGTTTAATGAAATGTTTGTGATTCTTTTGCTTTACGTGGATGATATTTTATTAGCTGAAAATAATTTTGAGAATATAAAAATTGTCAAGTAATGGCTTTCAAAGTCATTTTACATGAAAGATATGGTTGAAGCAGACTATATATTGGGTGTTAAAATCGAAAGAGACTGTTCCAAGAAATTTTGAGTCTATCTCAAGAAACATACATAATAAAAATTTTGGAACATTTTCAAACGAATAGTTCCAAATCCATGGATGCTCCTATAGCAAGAGGTGAAACTTTAAGCCTTGAAAAATGTCAAAAGACTAAAAAAAGAAAAATAAGACATGTCTCGAATACAATATTCAGTGCAGTTGGGAGTTTGATGTACGCTATGATGTGTACTCATCCAGGCATTGATTATGTTGTAGGTCTGGTTAGAAGGTATCAATCCTGTAATACCCCAAAAATGGTCCTGAGATGTCACACGGTGCTTAGGAACATAAGTGATCCCAAGCTAACCCTTATACTGGCATAACTCATAAGCAACTAAATAAAATACGTAAATCTGATCGAAATAAGCAAAAGATAACTCTTTTCTAAATTTGATCAATACAGAACTAAATTAAAATATTTATAACTCGGCTTTTATAAAACAACACTGGAATCAAATACATTAACTCTAGTAATTGTCTATGAAGCATCTACTAGTATTGACTATAGGTAACCTGGACATAACCCCCAGCTATCCCAAATTAATACGACTAAATCAAGAAAAATGAAATACTGCTCAAACAATATGACTGACTCATCACTTGGTGATTGGAAGCTGCAATCTATCTGAATATGGTATGTGTGCTACAACTGAACTGTTACCTACATTACGAGACAATGTAGCACATAGACATATATGTAGATCAGTACTTTGAGGATGTACTGAGTATATAGGGGTGAAATGCATAAGTAAAACATTATCTCATTATCATAATTTGTAAAACAATGCATGCTAAATGTAAATGAATCACATAAGCTAGAATATCTGAAATACTGAAACTAATAATCATGAGAAACAAATCAAACTTGTAAATCTAGTGAGCCATAACATTTAGTTCTAAAAGTTGTGCTAATACTCTGTCTTTAAATCATACTATCTATGTGCAGAAAGGACTTACTTCTAAGTCTGAAATATAAAACTTTTATCTTTCTGTAAAGCATAATCTAAGAAAAATGGTGAGCCTTTACACTTAGTTTTCTAAAATCTGGAAAATACTTAATATTAGGGCTTAAGAATCTTAAGACCTTAAATTCTAAAACATATGCTCTTATCTTAAAGCTTTAAATCAATAGACTATTGAAGAGTTGGGACATCTGTTGGGAGGTTCTTCTAACCGACATACATCATGTGAGCATCCATGGAGTCCCACGTCTGGTCCCCGTTAGGTAGAGCTATTCTACCCTTGCCATTGGAATAAAACTTCTATCTTAGTAATCACAATCTGAGCATCCATATAGAAGTGAGAATAATCAAAATCCTATGGTGGCACATAGTTCTAGGGTATAAAACTGTAGTAATTTATCCATCTCGGTGTTAAATACTACTCCCATTCTCATACTCAAAATTTTAAGAAATCCACTTCAAAAAATAGCACATAGGCTTACAATAAACCAATTATACTTTTCTCTTAAAGCTTTATATCAATAGACTATTGAAGAGTGGGGTACATATGTGGGAAGGTTCTTCTAACTGACATACACCATGTGAGCATCCATGGAGTCCCACGCCAGGCCCCTGTTAGGTAGGGTTGTTTTACCCTTGCCATCTGAATAGAACTTCTATCTTAGTGATAACAATCTGAGTCATCCACGTAGAAGTGGGAAGAATCTGAATCCTACGGTGGCACATAGTACTAGGGTATGAAACTGTAGTAACTTACACATCTCGGTGCTAAATACTAGTCCCATTTTCCTGCTTAAAATCTTAAGAAATCCACTTCAAAAAATAGCACAAGGTTTTACAATAGAACCAATTATGCTTTTCTCTCTTTAAATCTCAAGTTATATAAAAAAAAATGTATTCTTTATCTTAACTCAGGACCAAAAGATCAAATCTTTATAAATATCTAAGAATAATCTTATATGAAGGTGCTCATGGCACAAATAATCTCAAATTAGAAATCTTAATTAGGGATTAATGACCCATGGATCAATTCATGTTAAAACATCTCAAAATTCATGCTTGTTAATGTAAACATTCATAAATCATCTTAAAATCTAGGAATTTTAGCAATATGCATGAAAGTATAAACAAAATCATATAATTAAACTTCTAAATCAATGAAAATCTCATAATCTTATGAATAGCAACATTGGGTATAAACCCTAACTTAAATTTCATGGGAAATCAAATAAATTGCAATAAATTTTTAATTAATTTTTAATGAAAATAAACTTTTGGGCAAAAGGATGAAAGAATTGTCCTTGTTCAAGCCCCACATACATTAGATGATGAACCAGATGAACAATCTTGCTTTTGAGATTCTATTTGTGCTCTTGAATGACACTTCTTGGTATTCTTGAATTTGGGAACTTTGAGTCTTGAACTGATTTGGGAAAAGAATGGTGGAATCTTGAGGATTCTTGAAGTTGAATGTTGAGGCTTAAGGTTTTGGTTGAGAGAAATTTTGATGAATATAAGGATAAAATGCATGTAATAGGCTTAAATCTTGTGTTTGGACGGATTTGGGGGCTTTGAAATTGACAAAAATATCCCCTTGAGCTTTTAAACGAAGCTGAAAAAGCAGAAAAATTCCGATTTACTAGGCCACCATGATGCACCACTATTGCGGTGGTTCACTGGAAAAGGACGAACGGGAACTGGGTGCTCACTGCTACACATCATAATCGTGGTGACCCTTGGATTGACATTTTGGCCACTAGCGCGATGCGTCAATATCGGTTGGTCTCCTGAATTTTGAAAAATAGGAAAATAGACCACTCCGCGACACGCCAATATCGCGGAGGTCCACTAGAATTGGCAGTTATAAATTTAGCCTTCTCTGCGACGAGCTGAGAGTCCAGGTGGAATACTGTTTTACTAAAAGTGCTCTAAATTCTTCATCGAGTGTCAAAATTAGGTGAATTTGGTATCAATGGAAATCTATTCAGTTTCCCACACAATGGAAAGTCGAAATCTTGAAAATTCCTTATGGAATAAATATTATTCATTTTGGAAGTTATCCCTTAACATTTTAAGAATGAATTTTAAGCTAGGAAAAGTATGGGGTGTTACAATATCTCCCCCTTGGGAACATTCGTCCTTGAATGTGGATAATTAAGCTTAAAATACTGAGGCCTCTGAGGTTATAAGTTATCATGCACAACTGAAATAATCTGAATACCTAAATCTTAAACATAATGAGCTACTGAACTGAGCTACGAGTGCATGAATTCTCTTAAGAATAGCTATATGACTGAGATCGAAATGAGAGTGTCAACTTATGAATAACCATTACTTTAAGATGGATCTAATTTCATGAGTCCATGAAAACTCGGGGCCTTACAACATCTCCCCTTGGGATCATTCGTCCCCAAATGATACCGATTTGGTTAAAATGCTAGGAAAATACTGAGGTGGTACGCAGGATATTTATGAATTGAATCATGACTTAATATATGAATCTAAATTGATGCATGATGCATGTACTGAGCTAAATTTCACAATTTACCTGAATGAGAACAAACTTCCTCTTGAAATAGCCATACTCACAAAATTTAAAGTTGTAAGACTAAACTAAATTGGAAGATGGAAAATTATAGAAATTTGTCTTGTCTAACTGTTAAGATGGATTATTGGCTATACGAACTGAATCCTGCCGAACGCTTACCCCAATGGAGTGGTTCTTCAACCTTTTTCAAAGAAATTTTAATGTTGTTAGGCAATAAAGAACCGTGGGCATGATCTGAACAAAACATCTTAATAACAACTTTCAACATTGCTACGACTCAATAGCATGGAACATAAACTTATAAATCATAAGCTAGGGTAGAATTTCTGGGGCTTAAGCAATGCAACTTTATACTTTCAAGCTTAGCAACCTAAACTATACTATTCCGTTCAAATACCATGCTCGCTTGATTCAGCTTATAATTCTCACATGGCATTTATAAATCCGTCTTCTAAAGTCTAAACTGAACTAAATCCTCTCATCAAGATCAAGCCTAACTCAAAATCACATGGCACTACACATAACGCCATAATACAACTCTGAACTATGGATTCAATACCCCAAGCATGGTCATAACTACTCACTCTAGGAATATTCTTCTTATTGCTTTAACAACTAAATTCAACCCTTTACTAGAAATTAATTAATGCACAACACACCTATCCTCTTATATACCATCATAACACTTAAGAATATCTTCATAACCATATATGTATCTCTAAATAATTACCCATAAGAGCATCTTTCTCATGTTCTCTAATACCTTTATCAATAAAAACTTTCATACACCTTTTAGTTCTTATGAAGACACACATAAAATATTCTCAACTAACCCAGTCATACAAAAGAAAATAAACTTTACCTCAAATATTCTGTCAAATTTATAGACTTACATAAAACCAGATTTCAACCATTTTCCTAACATAACACATTCACTCTCTCCTATCTACATGAGTATTCATCATCACTATCTTGACCTAAGGGAGGTCACTGAAAGATTGGAATGCTAGGGTCTGAAACATAAAGGGATACTAAGCACAACTTGGCACTTTACTGAGGCCTGTGGAATAGAGTATTCACATTATGGATTCACTAAAAAGGTCTAATCTGAGGACGTTCATGATATAAATCTGAATGTCGCTGATCATTAAGGGTATTGCATGAGTACTAGAACTGAACATGATGTAAAGCATGAGTACATGAGTATAATCTTCGTGACCTGGATTTGGAGTTCATAACTTATGGAATGTGATTTCGATTGCTGGATGAACTGGAACTCCTCATAGTAGGAACTAGGAGAGTACATGATTCTTTATTAAACGCATGAACCTAAAATTTGATCTTGAGACTGACACATAAGGCATGAGTAGATATTGGGATAGCTAAAAAACAAATACTGAAATAAGAATGGGTTGATCCACATCCTTACTTTCTCATGTTTTACACTACACTAGTATCACTACTAGAACATAGAAGTCTCACTTTGGCATTCATCCTATCATCTCCCCCTTAGCGTTAAGCCATTAATGTAAAACTTAGAACCACTAAATTAACTTCAATCGGTTTACTCTAGAGTCTGCGGTATAATCAATACACACAAGTAACAAACTTACTCGAGAAGACTACACCTGAAAGTGTAAAACCCACTTCTAATACTTTCTTCTGAGATACAAATCTATCTTCCTATAGCTCCATTAGTCATCACATAATATCTTAAACACTTACTAAATTAGAATATTCATGGGTATAACCATATCCTGAGGTCACACCACCTAGAGCTTCAACTCTCATTTTTATTTGGTCAATCTTCAAGGATTCAAATTTAGATTCTAACACTTAACACGGATATCATCAACCTTTAATAAACCAGAATACTCTTGTCATAGCTTACTAATATCAAATCTCTAAACTTGTATTCCTAAACCAGGAGAATCAAGATCATACCAAAAAGTCTCAACATCATCTACCCATAACTCCTAAACTTAGCTATTTAGAGTACCATATACTATATGACTAACCTTCTTTCACTAATCAAACTCAAGGGTACTTTTAACCACACACAACACTAAATATTCCTAAACCAGGAGAATCAAGATCATACCAAAAAGGCTCAACATCATCTACCCATAACTCCTAAACTTATCTATTTAGAGTACCATATACTATATGTAACCTTCTTTCACTAATCAAACTCAAGGGTACTTTTAACCACACACAACACTTAATAAACTTCAAAAAAAATAATGCAGCCCCATATCACCTTGGGCTCACCTCAACATCATACCCACAACATAATGCAAAATTTTAAATCAATAAACTTAAATTCGTACATGCACTGTTCAAGCCTACTACATCACCTCTATATAACTAGAATCACTAACCATGCAATCATTATTTCCACCTTGATGACCATAAACTCTTCAAACTTAATGTCTAGTGCTAAACATACTTCAATAACCCAACCTCACATACAATTCTCACTTGGAAGACATGAAATAAAACTTCAAGAAACACTAGTCCACTAGAATCTCATAACAACAATAACCGATCATAACCATATGGCCTATCTTATTTACAATCCATTAACACATCCTCCTTCTACCCATCATCACTATATACCCTTCTATACACCTAAATTACTATCATAGCTCTATGAGTTTCTACTAAACTCCTTTTAGTAATCTCAAGGGAAGCCTAAATTGATGATACTAAACCACCAAACACTTCATTAATACCCTATTA
Source organism: Capsicum annuum (assembly GCF_002878395.1). Lineage (NCBI taxonomy): Eukaryota > Viridiplantae > Streptophyta > Magnoliopsida > Solanales > Solanaceae > Capsicum > Capsicum annuum. The sequence continues at coordinate 28,324,914 of NC_061114.1, forward strand.
CTTTTCAAGCACAATAAATTCCATCAATGATTCCTTTCATACATCAAGAAAATAATAGCTCGCCTTAATTAATAACTTTTTCTTCACCATTCACTAAACTACCACATAAGTACATATCACCTTAACACATCTTGATAACATGCAGAAGTTTATCTGTATACTCTTTATCAATCGACACTCTCACTTTTCTTGTCACTACTCTTCTATACCCATACTTCTATCTATAATAAGGATTTATGACTCATGAATCATAACACTGAAGTTCATACTATGCCTCAATTGTACACTTCATTTAATAGTCTAGATTCGCACTATCTTTTCTCATGAGCACTAACTATATTGAAGGAATAATAAAAAAATGAATGCATATTTAATTCTATCTCAACTGTACAACATATAAGGATGAGGAAATAATCTTTTGACTAAAGGAACTTAGCACAATGGGGATCTCCTCTCAAGCCCCTTGTGTGACTTCTAAAGCATCTGCTATCAAATCTGAGAGCATTATCTGGGGAGGAACTTGAACTTATTGATTATATTATCTCGAGAATAATACATAGATGAGGAATTTTAGGGTAACACACGAATAGACAGAAAATTCTAAGAGAACAACTTTACTGCACGATCTAGAGTAGGAAAGAAAGGAAACTTTGCTTAGATACATTGTAGCCCCTCAAGGAAAAGTACAGACATCTCCATACCATTTCTCAACAGTCTACTAGACACGGCTTCATAGACACCCTAGGAAAATTTAACCTTGTTCTCCAATACCAAATTTGTAACGCCTCAAAAATGATCTCGAGACGTCATACGGTGTTTAGAACCAAAAGTGATCCCAAGATAACCCTTCTGCTGGCATAACTCATAAGCAACTAAATAAAATGTATAAATCTGATCAAAATAAGCAAAAGATAACTCTTTTCTAAATTTGATCAATACAAAACTAAATTAAAATGTTTACAACCTGGATTTTATAAAACAACACTGGAATCAAATACATTAACTCTACTAACTGTATATGAAGCCTTTACTAGTATTGACTATAGGTAGCTGGGACATAATCCCTATGACTGAATTAAGAAAAATGAAGAATTGCTCAAACTATATGACTGACTAGAGCCCTCGAATCAAGAGAACTCATCATCTGTTGATTGAGAGCTACAATCAGTCTGAATATGGTATCTGTGCTACAACTTAACTGATATCTACATTACGAGACAATGTAGCACATAGACATATATATGGATCAGTACTTTGAGGATGTAATAAGTATATGGGGGTGAAATACATAAGTAAAACATCATCTCATCATCATAATTTGTAAAACTATGCATGCTAAATGTAAATGACTTACATAAGCTGGAATATCTGAAATACTGAAAATAATAATCTTGAGAAATAAATCATACTTGTAAATCTAGTGAGCCGTAGCATTTAGTTCTTAAAGTTGTGCTAATACTCTGTCTTTAAATCATATTGTCTAAGTGCAGAAAGGACTCACTTCTAAGTCTGAAATCCAAAACTCTTATCTTTCTATAAAGCATAATCTGAGTAAAACAGTAAGCCTTTACACTTAGTTTTCTAAAATCTTGAAAATACTTTATCTTAGGGCTTAAGAATCTTAAAACCTTAACTTCTAAAACATATGATTTTATCTTAAAGCTTTAATTTAATAGACTATTGAAGAGTGGGGGACATCTGTTAGGAGGTTCTTCTAACGACATACACCATTTGAGCATCCATGGAGTCTATATCTAGCCCCGTTAGGAAGGGTTATTCTACCTTGCCATCAAAATAGAACTTCTATCTTAGTGATCACAATTTGAGTCAACCATGTAGAAGTGGGATTAATCTTAATCCTACAGTGGCACATAGTTCTGGGGTATGAAACCATAGTAACTTACCCATCCTAGTACTAAATACTACTCCCATTCTCATGCTCAAAATATTAAGAAATCCACTTTAAAAAATAGCACAAGGTTTTACAGTAGAACCAATTATGTTTTTCTTTCTTTAAATCTTAATTTATATAAACAAAGTGGATTCTTTATCTTAACTTAGGACCAAAAGGTCAAATCTTTAACAAAATCTGAGAATAATTTTATCTAAGGGTGCTCAAGGTATAAATGTAACATCTCGAATCTGGTATTCGGAATTCTACATGATGCTTATGACCCCAAAGGACCACAAGCTAACCCATGACTGATACCTGTACCTGTATACTGCATAATATACTGTATAATATATCAACATAAACTGAAAGGCCATAAGGTTCGAAACTGTATCATAGGATCTAATAAATCATAACATATGAGGGGTATGAAATACCCAAAACAAATAAAATAACTAACTGAATATGATAGTCTGGAAAGCCTCTAACTGACTGAACGGTCTAAATAAGAAGTTGATGGGACATGTCCCCAACTAACTCCAACTAATAATTAAATCAATGAGATAATAAAGTAATGATCATGTCCTTGAAAGATGAGGACTCACTTCTAGCTCTGACTACTGAGATTGGAATCTACTGATGCTCCAGAGCTCGTGTCTCTAAACCTATGGTATAAGACACTATAGTGCAAATATGTCAGTACTTTAAATGTACTGATATACATGTGAGGTATGTTGAATACATGGGGTTCATATGCATGAACAATACTGACTAACTGACATATATGAACGTGAGAATACAAGCATGCATACAAAGTAACTATATTTGAAACCATGATAACATGAGTTTAATGATAACTAATATGATTAATGAATGAGTTTTGATAACTGATAACATGAGTGACTGTATCTAACAATCCTGAATCTGATGGAACTAGCTGAGTCCCATACTGTATCTGAGTTGACTGTATCTGACAGTTTAGATTCTATAACATAAAACTACGGGAAATAATCATCTAACTGATATACCCTAAATGACATATTATAGTTGAATTGGGGTTCAATCTGTGCCCTGATTGGAAGGGGGTTAATACCGCGCCACTGGTAAAGACAACATGTGAGTGACCCTAGTCTAGAAGGTTATTCTAATAAGAACGGTGGGAACCCTCACTTAGATGGTTAAGATACCTCATGTACCCTAAACTAGTAGGTATGATGTCTTAACCTACACTGGCTACGTAGTTCTAGAATACAAGGATTGCTTCTAAGAATTAGACCATCTACTGGCAGGTAAGTTCCCATCCTTGGGTTTACTCAGTGCTAATTTCTACTCCGATCTGAATAGACACTGAACATGATTAACCGATCTAAACATAGACTGAGTTTACTAAATTCTGTTAACTGACAGAATACTACTGATATCTCACAACTGACTAAGTTCGTGAGATTACTGAGGTTACTGAATTACTGAGCTTTCCTGAGTCATATGACTAACTGAGTTCTATGTATCACAGCTTGACTGAGGATATCGTGAAAACATGACACCGACTCTAGGCGTACAACTAAATTGTCGGGTACAAATACCCCCAGGACTCGATGGAAAGAAACTGACAAAGCATGACTTCTTGAATACATGACCAACATCACAATCCATAATTCATTTATTGCGGCAATTCATAAACATGTGTATGCATAAACTTGTACATAAATAGGGATTTCATAAGATCATACTAGCTGGGCATTTTTTCCTTCACATAGGCATTTAATCAAATACATGGTAGGCATAGTATATGTAGACAACATTATATAACAAATAAACATCATGATTCAACTCTAATTTCATCATCGAAGGGTTAAATCATAGGTCCACATGAATCTACCTTTATACTAATCAATTCCACATAAAATTGATCACCCAACATGGATTAGAATTCAATTGGTCATCATCAAAATGAACAAAAGCAACCCAACATGAAATTCATAAAGAAATCCATACAATTGAACTTTGAAAAGAGATTCTTGGGCTGCATGGATGAAAGAAGTCCATGAATAAACACTATGCATACCTGGGTTGAGTTTCTTGAAGTTCTTGAACTTGAAGAATTTAAATCTCTTAGTTCTTGAAGAAGATTTGGATTTTGTTCTTGGGGATTAATCTTATAGAGAAAACCCTAATTTTGTTATTGTAGATGGATAATGAATTTCTGAGCTTTGGTCGATTATAACTAGGTATATAAATGGGTGGTAAAATACCAAAACCCCCATTTTAAAATAGCTTTAAACTAACTAAACGAAACATGCGACGGTGGGTGCGACGTTCCATTGTTGGGTCAACGGTCCATTGGACTGACGTCACACTGGAACCAAAATTGGAACTTATTACCTTTGTGCGACGGTGGGGTGCGATGGTTCATCGCTAGGTCGACGGTCTATCGGTCCTGACCGTCGCTTCTAGGTAGAATTGGGCCTCACTGTTTCCTTTGTGATGGCCTGAGCAATAGTGCATCGCTAGTACGACAGTCCGTCAGCCTGGGCAGTCAATACTGGGCAGAAGGTAGTCACACTACCTCACTACAACAGTCTTAGGCGATGGTCCATCGCTAGTTCGATGGTCCGTTGGCCTCACCGTCGCACCTGGGCAGTTTTACTACCTTCTATATTTCGGCCATAACTTTCTCTTCCAATATCAGATTTTGAAGAAATTGGTATCGATGGAAATCTTGTTCAACTTCACACGTGAAAAAAAAGTAAAAATATTAAAAATACCACGTGTACAAAAGTGGATTCATCTTTCAAAGAAAGCATCTAACATTTTTAGGATAATTTCAAGCTAGAAAAAGTACAGGGTGTTACAATATCTCCCCCTTAAGAACATTCATTATCGAATGAGAGTGAGTAAGGGGGAAAGAATATAAACTAACGTACATACTGAACATGACTAGATGGAACATGATTTCCTGACTGACATGATAGATAACTGAATATATCATACTGAACATACATATCTGATGCATGTGTAACTGATTCATGAATTCATGACTGGGTGTTTTGATGAACTAAGTTTCTCACAATTAGAATGCATATTTGTTGCAAAATTATATAACTGAGCTAATACATGAATGCATGACTGAATATGCAATGGTACTTGGTACCAAGTTTGTGATGAACACTGAACATAAAACTGAGTAAGCTTAAGGAGAACTGTTACCTTGAGCTTGATCTATGTTGCTGAAGAAAAGGTGAGGATACTTGGTATGCATTTCTACTTTTGCTTCCCAAGTAGCTGCCTCGACAGACTAATTTTGCCAAAGAACTTAACTAGAGGTACTTCTTTGTTCCTTAATCTACGAGTCTGATAGTCTAGGGTTTTGATTGGAATCTCTTCATAAGAGAGGCTATTCTGAACATCGATGCTCTGAATAGGGACTACAACTGTTGGGTCACCTATACATTTCTTGAGCAAAGAGACATGGAAGACTGGATGAACTGAGGCTGGATTTGAAGGTAACTCAAGGTCATAAGCTAATTTGCCAAAGCAACTGAGAATCTTGAAGGGACCGACATATCGGGGACTGAGCTTTCCCTTCGTGCCAAAACTCTTCACTCCCTTCATGGGAGAGATCTTTAGATAGAAATGATCACTAATCTCAAACTCGAGATCCTTTCTATGAACATCTACATAAGACTTCGGTTGGCTCTGAGCACCCCAGAGTCTTTCTCTGATCAACTGAACTTTCTCTAAGGCATCGAATACTAAGTCAGGCCCTATGACTGAAGCCTCACTAACTTTGAACCAACCAATTGGAGATCTACATCTTCTACCATAGAGAGCTTCAAATGGAGCCTTATGAATAATGGAATGACAATTGTTGTTGTATGAAAATTCAATCAAAGGCAAGTGGTTATCCCAACTTTCCTTGACATCAATTGCACACGCATGCAATATATCTTCTAAAGTTTGAATGGTCTTTTCTACTTGACCATCTGTCTGAGGATGAAAGGTTGTACTGAGATAAACTTGGGTATGAAGACCCTTTTGGAACGCTTTCCAGAAATGAAAGGAGAATTAGGTACCTCTGTCTGAGATAATAGATAACGGAACACCATACAATCTGATCAACTCTCTGATGTAGAGTTTGGCATAATCCTCAGCTAAATAAGAGATATGAACTGGAAGGAAATAAGCTGATTTGTTCATCCTATCTACGATTACCCAAACTGAATTATGTTGATGATGAGTTCGAGGTAAACCCATCACAAAGTCCATGTTCACTTCTTCCCACTTCCAAGTAGGAATACTAAACTCCTACAATGACCTACTGGATTCTGATGCTCTATCTTAACCTGCTGATATGTAGAGCACTTAGCAACAAACTCTGCAACGTCTCTCTTCATACCACTCCACCAATAGATTTCCCACAAATCGCGGTACATATTTATGGCCCCTGGATAAATAGAGTAGCGTGCACCATGTGCTTCTATAAGAATTCACTGCCTTAAGTTATGTATAGTTGGAACACACAGATGACCCTGACAATGCAGAACACTATTTCCCCCTTTAGAGAAAACCTCTACTTTCTGATCCTTGACTGACTCTTTTAACTTGACAAGGCTAGGATCCCAATCTTGCTTTTCTTTCACCTTAGAAACTAGAGATGATTCTAAACTACTCTGATCCCATATATCAACCTCCTCTATATCGCTAAGTAAAAGCCTAGTATGGCAAGCTAATGGACTTCATGGGATAACTTCTTCTTACTATCCTCGACATGAGTAACACTACCCATAGACAGTCTACTGAGAGCGTCGGCCACTACGTTGGCCTTGCCCGGATGATAAAGGACACTCATGTCATAATCTTTCAAGAGCTCTAACCACCTTCTCTGACAAAGATTGAGATATTTCTGAGAAAAGACATACTGAATGATCTTATGATCCGTTAACACATCTACATAAACACCGTATAGATAATGCCTCCAAATCTTCAAGGCAAATAATACAGCGGCTAACTCAAGATCATGAGTAGGATAATTCTTCTCATGAGATTTAAGTTGTCTGGAGGCATAGGCTATGACCTTACTATGCTGTATGAGGACACAAACCAAACCTACTATGGATGCATCACAATAAACTACGAACCTATCTAAACCATTGGGAAGAGCTAGAATTAGAGCTGAGGTGAGTCAAGTCTTCAACTCCTAAAAACTCTTCTCACAAGGATCTGACCACTAAAACTTGACTTTTTTTGAGTCAATCTGGACATAGCGGATGTAATAGAAGAAAATCCCTCAATAAACCATCTATAATAGCAAGCCAAACCTAAGAAACTCCTGATATCTAATGGAGAGATAGAACGAATCCAGTTTTTTACTGCATCAGTCTTTTGAGGATCTACTCAAACGCCATCACCAAAAATGACATGGCGAAGGAATGCTACTGACCTTAGCCAAAATTTGCACTTACTGAATTTGACAAATATTTGATGATCTCTGAGAGTCTAAAGTACTGTTCTGAGATGGTCTGCATAATCTTTCTCACTACGAGAATAGACTAGAATATCATTTATGAAGACTATAATGAACATATCCAAGTACTGCTTGGACACACGGTTCATCAAGTCTATGAAAGCTGTTGGGGCATTGGTGAGAGCAAAAGACATGACTAAGAATTCGAAGTGACCATACTGAGTACAGAAAGCTATTTTTGGAATGTCACATTCTCTGACTCTGAGCTGATGATAGCCAAATCTGAGGTCTACCTTAGAAAAATAGCTAGCACCCTGAAGTTGGTCAAAAAATTCATCGATTCTGGGAAGAGGATACTTGTTCTTTACCGTGGCCTTATTAAGTTGATGGTAGTCTATACACATTCTGAGATAACCATATTTCTTGCACATGAATAATACTAGAACATCCCATAGGGACACACTAGGTCTGATGAATTCCTTATCTAAGAGATCCTTTAGCTGCTCTTTCAATTCCCTGAGTTCTGCTGGAGCCATTCTTTATGGCGGAATAGATATAGGCTGAGTATATGGAAGAAGATCAATGCTAAAATCTATTTCCCTTATGAGAGAAATTCCTAAAAGATCTTTGGGAAAGACATCTAAATATTTTTTCACGACTGGAACTGATTCAAGACTGGGAATTTTGGAACTAGTTTCCTTAACAAAACAACATGATAGACATATCCCTTAGATATTATTTTCCGTGCTGAAGGTAGGAAACAAGTTGACCTATGAAAGCGGATACACTAACCTTCCACTCTAGGAGGGGTTCGTTCGGAAACTAAAATTGGACTATTCTGTTTCTGTAGTTGACTATGGCATAGCAAGAATGAAGCTAATCTATGCTGAGAATGACATCAAAATCAGTCAGCTCTGCAAATACCCTGATGGTTCTTGCCATAAGTCTGACAAAGGGGATAGGTGTGGCCACTGCTAACACTGCCCTGAGACTTAGATCCTAGCACTCTATCGCTGAACTTAGGCACAGGAGCAGTAGCTGAAGAAGGAGCTGGAATTAAGGACTTAGGATAAAACTAAGAACGATTTTGTCCTTTTGACTTAGGCTGAGCAAAGTTAAAACTACTTGTCCTTGCTCTCTTATTCTGCTTCTCCCTCATCTTAATCTTCTGCTCCACTATCTACTGAGCATGAGTCATAATCCTGGATAAAGTCATGTCACTATTCAGCATGGCAGATCTGCACTCATTAACCACACTATCATTTACCCCTAAAATAAACTTACTCATCTTGGCCCCGCTATCTGCAACTACATAAGGGGCATATCTGGATAATTGAGTAAACTTAAGAGAATACTCTTTCACCATCATGTTGCCCTGCCTGAGGTTGATGAATTCTAACACGTTAGCTTCTCTAAGCTCTAGGGGAAAGAATCTATCAAGGAAAGCAGTTGCAAACTCCTCCCACTTAACTGACCCTACATCAACTGCCCTCTCTGACTTCTACTGCTTAAACCAAGTATGAGCAACATCCTACAACTGATATGTAGCTAGCTTATCACTCTCACTAAAAGTAACCCCATAATGTCTGTAACCTTCTGCACCTAATCTAGCAATTCCTAAGGGTCCTCATTTGCCTTAGACCAAGGAATGAATGGAGGATTCATTTGGGTGAAGTCTTGAATCCTGGCTACAGCTGAATTAGAAACTGGGTTGGCTGAAATGATAGTTAGTCATTTATTCTGAGTAGCAATGACTGAGCAAGAGTAGTGAATGCGCTCTGAACTCTGCATGAGAAATATATTCATCCAAGGGATCTTTTTGGATAGGCTGAGTTTTTCTCTTGGGAGGCATGTTCTGAACTAAAGAGAAAAAATGAATTAGACTGAGAGATTGACTTGAGATTATGCTTACTGGCACGACATGAATACTGAAAAAAGAGAAACTATTCCTAAAACATTTTATAGCCTCCTGCACATAAATGTGGCACGCAACACACCCATGCTCAAGACTCTACTAGATGCGGCTTTCAGACTTCCTAGGACTTTATTGAAACTTAGGCTCTGATACCAAATTCGTAACACCCCGAATCTAGTACCCGAAATGCTACATAGTGCTCATGACCCCAAAGGAATACAACCTAACTAATAACTGATATCTGTACCTGTATACTGCATAATATACTGTATAATATGGAAACATGAACTGAAAGGCCATAAGGTTCAAAATTGTATCATAGGATCTAATTAAACATAACATATGGGGGGTATGAAATACCCAAAACAACTGAAATAACTAACTAAACATGATAGTCTGGAAAGCCTCTAACTAATTGAATGGTCTGAATAAGGAGTTGATGGGACATGTCCCCAACTAACTCCAACTAATAAACATCATGATTCAACTCTAATTTTATCATCGAAGGGTTTAATCATAGGTCCACATGAATCTACCTTTATACTAATCAATTACATATAAAATTGATCGCCCAATATTGATTAGAATTCAATTGATCATCATCAACATGAACAAAAGCAATCCAACATGAAATTCATATATAAATCCATACAATTGAACTTTGAAAAAAGATTCTTGGGCTCCATGGATGAAAGGAGTCCATGAATGAAAACTATGCATACCTGGGTTGAGTTTCTTGAAGTTGTTGAACTAGAAGAATTTAAATCTCTTAATTCTTGAAGAAGATTTGGATTTTGTTCTTGGGGATTAATCTTAGATAGAAAACCCTAATTTTGTTATTGTAGATGGATAATGAATTTCTGAGCTTTGGTCGGATATAACAAGGTATATAAATGGGTGGGAAAAAAACAAAAATCTCCTTTAAAATGGCTTTAAAATAACTGAACAGAACATGCGATGGTGTGTGTAACAGTCCATCATTGGGTCAACGGTCCGTCAGACTAACCGTCGCACTGGAACCAAAATTAGAACTTACTGCCTTGGTGTGAAGGTGGGATGCGATGGTCTATCGCTGGGTCGATGGTCCCTCAATCCTGACCGTTACTTCTAGACAGAATAGAGCCTCACTGTTTTCCTCGCGACGGCCTGAACAATGGTTCATCGCTAGTATGATGGTCCGTCGGCCTGGGCTATCGATCCAGGGTAGAAGGTAGTCACACTGCCTTATTGCGATGGTTGTGGGCGATGGTCCGTCACTAGTTCGACGGTCTGTCGGCCTCACCGTTGTACCTGGACGGTTTTATTGCCTTCTGTATTTTGGCTATAACTTTCTCTTCTGATGTCAAATTTTTGATGAAATTGGTATCGATGTACAAAAGTGGATTCATCTTTCAAAGAAAGCTTCTAACCTTCTTAGGACAATTTCAATCTAGGAAAAGTACGGGGTATTACAACAAATAATCTCAAAATAACAATCTTAATTAGGGCTTAGTGACTCATGCTTCAATTCATGTTTAAACATCTCAAAATTCATGCTTGGTAATGTAAATATTCATAAATCATCTTAAAATCAGGGAATTTCAGCAATATGCATGAAAGTATAAACAAAATAATATAATTTAACTTCTAAATCAATGAAAATTTCATAATCTTATGAATAGCAACATTGGATATAAACCCTAATGTAAATTTCATGGGAAATCAAATAAAATATAGTAAATTTATAATGAAAATAAACTTTTGGGCAAAAGGATGAAAGAATTATCCTTGTTCAAACCCCACATACCTTAGATGATGAACTAGATGAACAAGCTTGCTTTTGAGATCCTATTTGTTCTCTTGAATGACAATTCTTGGTATTCTTGAATTTGTGAACTTTGAATCTTGAACTAATTTGGGAAAAGAATGGTTTAATCTTGGGAACTCTTGAAGTTGAATATTGAATTTGAGGGTTTTGGTTGAGAAAAATTTAATTAATATAAGCATAAAATGCTTGTAATAGGCTTAAGTCTGGCGTTTGGACTGATTTGGGGGTTTGGGAATTTACCAAAATACAAAAACTAAAAAAGCAAAAAAATCCTAATTTACTAGGCCACCGCAACGCGCCACTATCCCAGTGACTCACTGAAAAAGGATGAACAGGAACTTGGTGCTCACCACGATGTGCCACAAATGCGGTGCCCTTTGGATTTCCTTTTGGCCACAGACGGGACACACCAGTATCGCGTTGGGCTCCTGGACTTTGAAAAATGAGAAAATAGACCACTCCACGATGCACCAATATCACGGAGGTCCACTGGAATTGACTCCGCGACACACTGAAAGTCCAGGTGACACACTATTTTACTAAAAATGCTCTAACTTCTTCACCAAGTGTCAAAATTGGGAGAATTTAGTATCGATGGAAAGCTATTCAATTTCCCACATAATGGAAAGTTGAAATCTTGAAAATTCCACATAGAATAAATACTATTCATTTTAGAGGCAATCCCTTAATATTCTAAGAATGAATTTTAAGCTAGAAAAAGTACGAGGTGTTACAATATCTTCCCCTTGGGAACATTTGTCCTCGAATATGGATAATTAAGCCAAAAATACTGAGGAATCTGAGGTTATAAGCTATCATGCACAACTGAAATAATCTGAATACCTGAATCTTAAACATAATGAGCTACTAAACTGACCTACGAGTGCATGAATTCTCATAAGAATAGCAATATGGATGATATCAAAACGAGAACGTCAACTTTGAAAAAACCATTACTATAAGCTGGATCTGATTTTATGAGAAAAATAATGAGAAATTAATGACTTGAAAATCTATGAAAACTCGGGGCATTACAATATCTCCCCCTTGGGATCGTTCGTCCCCGAATAATACCAATTTGGTTGAAATACTAGAAAAAGACTAAGATGATACGCAGGCTACTTATGAAATAAATCATGACTTAATATATGAATCTGAATTGATGCATGATGCATGTACTGAGCTGAATTTTGCAATTTACTAGGATGCAAACAAACTTTCTCTTAAAATGTCCATACTCATGAAATTTTAGGTAGTAAGACTAGACTATATTGAAAGATGGAAAACTATAGAAATTTGTCTTGTCTGACTGTTAAGCTGGATTGTTGGTTGTACGGATTGAATCCTTCCAAATGCTCATACCCCAGCAGAGTGGTTCTTCAACCCCTTTCTAAGAAATTTATAATGCTTTTAGAGAGTAAAGAACTGTGGGCATGATCTGAACAAAACATCTGAATAAGTACTTTCAACATTGCTACGGCTCTATAGCATGGAACATAAACTTATAAACCATAAGATAGGGTAGAATTTCTGGGTCTTAAGTAATGCAACATCATACTTTTAAGCTTAGCAACACTTGCCAAACACTCCCTCAACTATACCGTTCCCTTCAAATGCCATGCTCACTTGATTCAACTTATAATTCTCACATGGCATTGATAAATCCATCTGCTAAAGTCTAAACTGAACTAAATCCTCTTATCAAGGTCAAGCCTAACTCAAAATCTCGTGGCACTGCATATAATACCATAATACAAGTCTGAACCATGGATTCAATACCCCAAGCTTGTTCATAACTACTCCCTCTATGAAGATTCTTCTTATTGCTTCAACAACTAAATTCAACCCATTAGTAGAAGTTAATTAATGTACAACACACCAATCCCCTTATATGCCAACATTACGTTCAAGCATATCTTCATAACCAAATATGTACCTCTAAACAATTACCCATAATAGCATCCTTCTTATGTTCTCTAATACCTCAATCAATAAAAACTTTCTTACACCTTTCAATTCTTAGGAAGACACACATAAAATATTCTCAACTAACCCAATCAAACACAAGAAAATAAACTTCACCTCTAAAATTCTTTCAAACTTATAGACTTATATAAAACCATATTTCAACCATCTTCCTAACATAACACATTCACTCTCTCCCATCTACACAATTATTCATCATCACTATCTTGACCTAAGGAAGTTCACTGAAAGGTTGGAATACCAGGGTCTAAAACATGAAGAGATACTATGCATAACTTGGCACTTTACTGAGGCCTGAGAAATAGAGTATTTGCGTCATGGATTCACTAAACAGGTCTAATATAAGGACGTTCACGATACAAATCCAAATGTCACTGATCGTTAAGGGTGTTTCATGAGTACTGGAACTAAACATGTTGTAAAGCACGAGTACATGAGCCATGAGCTGCATGACCTGGATTTGGAGTTCATAACTTAAATTTCTTGGGAAATCATATAAATTATGGTAAATTTTTAATCAAAATAATTTTTAGGCACAAGGATAAAAGAATTATCCTTGTTCAAACCCCGCATACCTTAGATGATTGTAATACCCCAAACTTTTCTTAAGTCAAATCTAGTCTCCAGAAGAGTTAGTGATGACTTCCTAAATGATTAATATTTAAATCAGATAGAATTTCCCTAATTTCAACTTTTTATCATATGAAAAATTGAATTAGCTTTCCAACAATACCAATTTCGTCCAATTTCGGTATCAGAGTAAAAAGTTATGGACGTTTTACAGAGAACTATCAGAACTGCCTAAGTGAGACGGTCAGGACTGACAGACCGTTGAACTAGCGATGGACCATTGCCCAAGCCATCACTACTAAGGCAGTAAACCCGACTTCTGGTCAAGTGTGATGGCCAGGACCGATGGACTATCGTGCTAGTGACGGGCCGTCACCCAAATCATTGTAGACAAGGTAGAAAGTTCAGGTTCTGGCCAAGTACGACGGTCAGGACTGAAGGACCGTCGAGCTAGTGATAGACCGTCGACCAAACCATTGCCACTTCCGATCATCAATTTTAAGCCATTTTTAAAAGGGTATTTGGGTAATTTTCCACCTATTTTGACCCATAATTATACCAGACCAGAGCTTATAACTTCTTTATTCATCTATAACCCCAAATTAGGGTTTCTCTCAAAGATCAATCCCTAAGAACAAAAAACCCTAGGTGTTTAATCTAAGACAAGAATTCAAGATTTCCTCCACCAATCTTCAAAAAATTATGCACCTAGGTATGTCGAGTGTTAATTTAAGGGTTACTTTCACCCATGAAGCTCAAGAAACCCTATTTGAAGTATAAACTTTGGATTCCATGGAAATATGTTAGTATGTGGTTGAAATTCTGGTATTGCAAGTATAAAATGTTGCCATGTTGTATTATTTCAATATTCATGCCTAAGCCTATAGATATGCATGCAAGGTGTTTGATAAAATGCCTAAGAGAGTAGGAATTATGCCTTATAACTCATTTGTGACCAAAATTGATGAATCCATGTTTCTCTCTTATGTTCGCTATGACTCTCATGTTATTGTTATGCTTTGTAATGGATTGACATAATGCTCGTGAGATTAGGCTTATGAAATTATGATACATTTACATGCATTCCTATTCATGTGTAAGCTTATAGCATGCGAATACTTCATGAAACTCCCCAATAATTGTACTATGAATTGTTGACTATGGTCATATGTCAAGAAGTGCCATGTCTTGTTAGTTTCATGCTATTGATTCCTGGGGGTACTTATACTCAAAAATTTAGCTATGTGCCTAGAGCCAATGTCATGTTTTCTAAATACTCTCAGTTAAGCCATGATTCATAGAACTCAGTCAGTCATGTAACTCAGGAAAACTCTGTAATCTCAGAAATCTCAAAAATTTAGTAATCTCAGTAGTGTTCCGTCAGTCAATGGAACTCAATGAATGTAGTGTAGTTCAGTTCAGTTAATCATGTTAGTGTCTATTCAGATGGGAGTAGGATTCAGCACTGAGTGATCCCAAGAATGGGAACTCACCTGTTATTAGAGGGTGTGATTCTTAGAAGCAATCCTTGCACTTCGGAACTACGTAGCTAGCGTAGGTTGAGACATTAAACCTGCTAGTTGAGGGTAGATAAGGTGGATTAACCTGTTATATGAGGGTCCCACCATTCTTCTTAGAGTACCTGTTAGATTAGGGATTACTCACAGCTTGTCCTTACTAGTGACACGGTATTGACACCTTTTCAATTGGGGTTATAGATTGGACCCTAACTCAATTATATTATCTCATTTGGGACATGTCGGTTAAATGACTACTTCCTATAGTTACAGTCTCAGTCTTTGTCTCAGTAATAGAACTCAGATAGTTTTATAGAATTCAGGACTATCAAATACAGTAACCTAGTTTAGTACGGAACTCAGCTAGTTCCATCAGAAACAGGACTGTCAGACACAGTCATTCAGATAATAGTATATCAGTTATATGAAACTTATGTTATCAGTATTTAGATTCAGTGATGTCATGATCTCAGTCACAGTTCACGTATTCATGCATATATTCTCACATTCATATTATTCAGTCAGTTAGTATTGTTCATGCATATAAACCCCTTGCATTCAGCCTACCTCACTTGCATACCAGTACATTAAATCGTACTGATGCATTTGTGCTATGGTGTTTTGCACCATAGGTTCAGAAGCACGAGCTCCAAAGCATCCTTAGTAGATCAGACGTTCAGCAGCCAGACTAGTAGTGAGTCCTCATCATTCGAGGATATTATTATTTCATTATTTCATTATTTTAGTACTTAGATCATTTCAACAGTTAGAGTTAGTTAGGGACATGTCTCATCAACTCCTTATTCAGGCAGTGTAGAGGCTTTCAGACTAGCATGTTCACACAATTATTTCATTTTGGTATTGTGATACCATATTATTTAGATGTTATGTTTTATCAGATTTTTGAACCTTATGGCCTTTCAGCCTTTTATTTAGCATTTATGCAGTATGTTATGCAGTGCTCAGTTACATATATCAGTCATGGGTTAGCTTATGGTCCTTCGGGTCACAAGCACCGTGTGGCATTGTGGGTACCAGATTTGGGGCGTTACAATGATGAACTAGATGAACAAGCTTGCTTTTGAGATTCTATTTGTGCTCTTAAATGACAATTCTTGGTATTCTTAAATTTTGGAACTTTGAATCTTGAATCGATTTGGGAAAAGAATGGTGGAATCTTGGGGATTCTTGAAGTTGAATGTTGACTTAAGGATTCTTAAAGTTGAATGTTGAAGCTTACGGTTTTGGTAGAGAGAAATTTTGATGAATATAAGTATAAAATGCTTGTAATAGGCTTAAATCTTGTGTTTGGACGGATTTAGGGGCTTGGGAATTGACCAAAATACCCTCTTGAGTTTATAAACGAAACTAGAAAAGCAGAAAAATCCCGATTTACCGGGCCACCACGACGTACCATTAACATAGTGGCTCACTGGAAATAGACGAACAGGAACTGGGTGCTCACCAAAATATGCCACAATTGCGGTGCCCCTTGGATTGCCATTTTATCCACTGGCACGACATGCCAGTATCGCGTTGGGCACCTGGATTTTGACAAATGGAAAAATAGACCACTCCGTGATGCACCAATATCGCGAAGGTCCACTAGAATTGACAATTATAAATTTTTCCTTCTCCGCGACGCGCTGAGAGTCCAGGTGGCACACTATTTAACTAAAAAAGCTCTAACTTCTTCACCGAGTGTCAGAATTGAGCGAATTTTGTATCGATGGAAAGATATTCAATTCCCCACACAATGGAAAGTCAAAATCTTAAAAATTCCACATGGAATAAATGTTATTCATTTTGGAAGCTATCCCTTAACATTCTAAGAATGAATTTTAAGCTAGGAAAAGTACGGGTTGTTACAATATCTCTTCCATAGGAACATTCATCCTCGAATGTGGATAATTAAGGTGAAAATACTGAGGAATCTGAGGTTATAAGCTATCATGCACAACTGAAATAATCTAAATACCTGAATCTTAAACATAATAAGCGACTGAACTATGCTACGAGTGCATGAATTCTCATTAGAATAGCTATATGGCTGAGATCAAAACAAGAGCGTCAACTTATGAATAACCTTTACTTGAAGTTGGATCTGATTTCATGAGAAAAAGAATAAGAGATTTATGACATGAAAACTTCATGAAAACTCAGGGCATTACAACAGCTCCCCTTTGGGATTGTTCGTCCCCGAATGATACAAATTTGGTTGAAATACTAGGAAAAGACTGAGATGATACACAAGATACTTATGAATTGAATCATGACTTAATATATGAAGCTAAACGGATGTATGATGCAAGTACTGAGCTAAATTTTGCAATTTAGCTTGATGTGAACAAACTTCCTCTTTAAATGGCTATACTCACAAAATTTTAGGTATTAAGACTAGACTAAATTAGAAGATGGAAAACTATAGAAATTTGTCTTGTCTGACTGTTAAGCTTGATTGCTGGCAATACAGCTTGGATCCTGCTGAACACTTATACCCCAATAGAGTGGTTCTTCAACCCCTTTCTAAGAAATTTTGAATGCTATTAGGGAGCAAAGAACTGCGAGCATGATCTGAACAAAATATCTTAACAAGGACTTTCAACATTTCTACGGCTCTATAGCATGGAACATAAACTTATAAGTCATAAGCTAGGGTAGAATTTCTGGGGCTTAAGCAATGCAACTTTGAACTTTCAAGCTTATCAACACTTGTCAAACACTCCCTCGACTATACCGTTCCCTTCAAATACCATGCTCGCTTGATTAAACTTATAATTCTCACATGGCAATGATAAATCCATCTGCTAAAGTTTAAACTGAACTAAATCCTCTTATCAAGGTCAAGCCTAACTCGAAATCTCGTGGCACTGCATATAATTCCATAATACAAGTCTGAACCATGGATTCAATACCCCAAGCATGGTCATAACTACTCACTCTAGGAAGATTCTTCTTATTGTTTTAACAACTAAATTCAACCCCTTACTAGAAATTAATTAATGTACAACACACCTATCCCCTTATATACCAACATGACATTCAAGCATATCTTCATAACCACATATGTACCTCTAAACAATTACCCATAAGAGCATCCTTCTCATGTCAATAACAACTTTCATGTACCTTTCAATTCCTAGGAAGACATACATAAATTTTCTATACTAACCCAGTCATGCAAAACAAAATAAACTTCACCTCAAAAATTCTTTCAAACTTATAGACTTACAAAAAAACAGATTTCAACAATTTTCCTAAAATAACATATTCACTCTCTCCCATCTATACAAGTATTCATCATCACTATCTTGACTTAAGGGAGATCACTGAAAGGTTAGAATGCCAGGGTCTAAAACATGAATAGATACTAACCATAACTTGGTACTTTACTGAGGTCAGTGGAATAGAGTATTCACATCATGGATTTACTAAAGAGGTCTAATCTGTGGACGTTCACGATATAAATCTGAATGTCGCTGATCGTTAAGGGTGTTGCATGAGTATTGGAGCTAAACATGCTGTAAAGCACGAATACATGAGCCATGCGCTGCATAACCTGGATTTGGAGTTCATAACTTGTGGAATGTAATTCTAACTGTTGGATGAACTGGAACTCCTCATACTAAGAACTGGGAGAGTATATGATTCTCCATTAAATGCATGAACCTGAACTATGATCTTCAGACTAACATGTAAGGCATGAGTAGATATTGGGATAGCTGAAAAACAAATACTGAAATAAGAATGGGTTGAGACACATCCTCACTTTTTGATGTTCTACACTACACTGGCATCACTACTAGAATCAGGAAGTCTGACATTGGCACTTATCCTATCATCTCCCCTTTAGATTTAAGCCATCAACCTAAGTAAATGATCCTCTAAATAAATGTTAAGCACTTTACTTTAGAGTTTGCGGTATAATCAATACACACAAGTAACAAACTTACTCTGGAAGACTACACCTGAAAGTATAAAACCTACTTCTAATGCTTTCTTCCGAGATACAATATAGAATCACATAATATCTTGAACACTTACTAACATAGAATCTTCATGGTTATAACCATATCCTGAGGTCACACCACCTAGAGCTTCAACTCTAATTTCTATTTGCTCAGTTTCAAGGATTCACACAGATTCTAACATATAACATGGATATCATTAACCTTTAATAAACCAAACTACTCTTGTCATAGCTTACTAATATCACATCTCTAAACTTGTATTCCTAAACCAGGAGATTCAAGATCATACCAAAAAGGTTCAATATCATGGACCGATAACTCCTAAACTTCGCTATTTAGAGCACCATATACTATATGACTAACCTTCTTCCACTCATCAAACTTAAGGGTACTGTTAACCATGCATAATACTTAATAAACTTCAAAAAAAAATAATGAAGCCCCATATCACCTTAGGCACACCTCTACATCATACCCACAATATCATGCAAAATTTCAAATCAACAAACTTAAATTCTTACATGCACTGTTCAAGCTTACTACATCACCTCCACATAATTAGAATCACTGACAAGCAATCATTGTTTCCACCTTGATAACCATCAACTGTTCAAACATAATTTCTAGTGCTAAACATACTTCAACAACCCAACCTCACATACAATTCTCACTTGGAAGCTATGAAATAAAACATCGAGAAACACTAGTCCACTAGAATCTCATAACAATAATAACCGATCATAACCATATGGCCTATCTTATTTACAATCCATTAACATCCTCCTTCTACCCATCATCACTATTTACCCTTCTATACACCTAAATTACTATCATAGCTCTATGAGTTTCAACTAAACTCCTTTTTGTAATCTCAAGGAAAGCCTAAATTGACAATATTTAACCACCAAACACTTCATTAATACCCTATTACATTTCAAGCATAATAAATTCCATCAATGACTCCTTCCATACGTCAAGCAAACAATAGCTCACCTTAATTACTAACTCTGTCTTCACCCTCTACTAAACTAACACACAAGTACATATCACCTTAACATATCTCGATAACATACACAAGTTAATCTCTATACTTTTTATCAATCGACACTGTCACTTTTCTTGTCACTACTCTTCTATACCTATACTTCCAACTATAATAAGGCTCTACTTCTCAAGAATCAAAAAACTAAAGTTCATACTATCTCTCAAATACACACTTCATTTAACAGTCTAGGTTTACACTATCTCATCTCATGAGCGCTATCTGTACTGAAGATATAATGAGAAAATGAATGCATATCTAATTCTATCTCAACTGAACGACCTATAAGGATTAGAATATAATCTTTGAACTAGAGGAACTTAACACAATAGGGTGCTCCTCTCAAGCCCCTTATGTGACTTTTGAAGCATCTGCTAGCAAATCTGAGAGCATTATCTGGGGAGGAACTAGAAATTGCTGATTATGTTATCTCGAGAATAATACATAGATGAGGAATTTTGGGGCAACACACGAATAGACAGAAGATTCTGAGAGAGCAACTTAACAGCACGATCTAGAGTAGGAAAGAAAGGAAACTTTTCTTGAGTGCCTCGTAGCCCCTCAAGGAAAAGTACATACATCTCTGTAACATTTCGCAAGACACTACTAGACATGGCTTCACAGACACCCTAGGACACTTGAACCTTGTGCTCTGATTTTAAGTTTGTGGTGCACCAAAAATGGTTCCGAGACGTCACACGGTGCTTAGCACCATAAGTGATCCTAAGCTAACCCTTCTACTGGCATAACTCATATTCAACTAAATAAAATATTTAAATCTGATCGAAATAAACAAAAGATAACTCTTTTCTAAATTTGATCAATATAAAACTAAATTAAAATATTTACCACCCAGCTTTTATAAAACAAAACTGGAATCAATTATACTAACAGTACTGACTGTCTATGAATCCTCTACTAGTATTGACTATAGGTAGCTGGGACATGACCCCCAGCTATCCCAAATCAATATGATTAAATCAAGAAAAATGAAATACTGCTCAAACTATATGACTGACTCGAGCTGGGAGCTACAATTTGTCTGAATCTAACCATAACTTAATATATTAATCTGAACTGATGCATGATGCATGTACAGAGCTGAATTTCGCAATTTACCTAGATACAAACAAACTTCCTCTTGAAATGGCCATACCCACGAAATTTTAGGTAGCAAGATTAGACAAAATTGGAAGATAGAAATCAATGGAAATTCGTCTTGTCTGAGTGTTAAGATGGATTGCTGGCTATACGGACTAAATCTTGCCGAACGCTCATACCCCAATAGAGTGGTACTTTAACCCCTTTCTAAGAAATTCTAATGCTATTATAGAGTAAAGAAATATGGGCATGATCTAGACAAAACATCTGAATAAGGACTTTCAACATTGCTACAACTTAGTAACATTGAACATAAACATATAAATCATAAGCCAGGGTGGAATTTTTGGGGCTTAAGTAATGCAACTTTGTACTTTCAAGCGTAGCAACACTTGTCAAACAGTCTCTCATCTATATCATTCCCTCTAAATACCATGCTCGTTTGATTCAAATTATAATTCTCACAAAGCATTGATAAATCCATAAAGCCTAAACTGAACTAAATCATCTTATCAAGGTCAAGCCTAACTCGAAATCACATGGCACTACACATAACGCCATAATACAAGTCTGAACCATGGATTCAATACCCCAAGAATGGTCATAACTACCCACTCTAGGAAGATTCTTCTTATTGCTTTAACAACTAAATTCAACCCTTTACTAGAAATTAATTAACAAACACACCTATCCCCACATATACCAACAAAACATTCAAGTATATCTTCATAACCACATATGTACCTCTAAACAATTACCCATAAGAGCATCCTTTTCATGTTCTCTAATACCTCTATCAATAACAACTTTCATGCACCTTTCAATTCTTAGCAAGACATACATACAATATTCTCAACTAACCCAGTCATACATGAGAAAATAAACTTCACCTAAAAAAATTCAAATTTATAGACTTATATAAAACCATATTTCAACCATTTTCCTAATATAACACATTCACTCTCTCCCATCTATATGAGTATTCATCATCACTATCTTGACCTAAGGGAGGTCACTGAAAGGATGGCATGCTAAGGTCTGAAACATGATGGGATACTAAGCATAACTTGGCACTTTATTGAGGCCTGAGGAATAGAGTATTCACATCATGGATTCACTAAAGAGGTCTATCTGAGGACGTTCAAGATATAAATCCGAATATCACTGATCGTTAAGGGTGTTGCAAGAGTACTGGAACTGAACGTGTTGTAAAGCACGAGTACATAAGTTATGAGCTACATGACCTGGATTTGGAGTTCATAACTTATGGAATGTGATTCCTACTGCTCGATGAACTGGAACTCTTCATACTAGGAACTGGAAGAGTACATCATTCTCTATTAAATATATGAACCTAAACTATAATCTTGAGACTGACACATAAGGCATGAGTAGATATTGGGATAGCTGGAAGACAAATACTAAAATAAGAATTGGTTGAGCCATATCCTCACTTTATGATGTTCTACACTACACTGGCGTCACTACTAAAATCTGGAAGTTTGACTTTGCTACTCATCCAATCATCTCCCCCCTTATCTTTAAGCCATCAATCTAAGTCTCTGAACCACTAAATAAACTTCAATTACCTTACTCTAAAGTCTGGGGTATAATCAATACACACAAGTAACAAACATACTCTGGAAGACTATACCTAAAAGTGTAAAACCCACTTCTAATACTTTCTTTCGAGATACAACTCTATCTTCCTATAGCCCCACTAGTCATCACATAATATCTTGAACACTTACTAACTCAGAATCTTCATGGTTATAACCATATCCTGAGGTCACATCACCTAGATCTTCAACTCTCATTTTTATTTGCTCAATCTTTAAGGATTCAAACTTAGATTCTAACACTTAACACGAATAGCATCTACTTTTAATAAGCCAGACTACTCTTGTCATAGCTTAAAAATATCACATCTCTAAACTTATATTCCTAAACTAGGAGAATCAAGATCATACCAAAAAGTCTCAACATCATGTACACATAACTCCTACTTAGCTATTTAGAGCACCATCTACTATATGACTAACCTTGTTCTACTCATCAAACTCAAGGGGACTGTTAACCACACACAACACTTAATAAACTTTAATAAAAATAATGCAGCTCCATATCACGTTAGACACACATCTATATCATACCCCAAGCATCATCCAAAATTTTAAATCAACAAACTTAAATTCTTACATGTACTGTTCAAGCCTACTAGATCACCTCCATATATCTAGAATCACTAACCAAGCAGTCATTATTTCTACCTTGATGACCATCAACTGTTCAAACTTATTTTCTAATGCTAAACATATTTTAAAAACCAAACCTCGCATACAATTCTCACTTGGAAGCTATGAAATAAATCATCGAAAAACATAAGTCCTCTAGAATCTCATAACAACAATAACCGATCATAACTATATGGCCTATCTTATTTAGAATCCATTAACACATCCTCCTTCTAGCCATCATCACTATTTACCCATCTATAAACCTAAATTACTATAATAGCTCAATAAGTTTTAACTAAAATCATTTTTGTAATCTCAAGGGAAGCCTAAAATAATTATACTAAACCACCAAACACTTCATTAAAACCCTATACTTTTATAGCACAATAAATTCCATCAATTACTCCTTTCGTACGTCAAGCAAATAATAGCTCACCTTAATTAATAACTCCTTCTTCACTCTCCATTAAACTAACACACAAGTACATATCACCTTAACACATCTCGATAACATGCACAAGTTTATCTCTGTACTTTTTATTAATCGTCACTCTCACTGTTCTTGTCATTAGTCTTTTATACCTATACATCCAACTAAAATAAGGCTCTACTACTCATGAATCATAACACTAAAGTTCATACTATCCCTCAGATTCACACTTCATTTAATAGTGTAGGTTCACACTATCTCCTTTCATAAGCTCTATCTGTACTGAAGGAATACTAAGAAAATAAATGCAAATATAATTTTGTCTCAGCTAAACGACCTATAAGGATGAGGAAATAATCTTTCAATTCAAGGAACTTAATACAATAGGCAGCTCCCCTTAAGCCCCTTGTGTGACTTCTGAAGCATCTGCTAGCAAATTTGAGAGCATTATCTGGGGAGGATTTGGAACTTACTATGTAACGCTCGAAAAATAGGTTTCGGAGCGTCACACGGTGCTTGAGGCTACGAGTAGCCCCAAGCTAATCATTTGAGCCATTTTCATTCAATTTAACATGAATCACGGGGTTTCCATAAATAACCCTTAAATATTAACAGAGTAATCATCATCCAAGAATAAAAGAATTTTAGAAAGATAACAAAATACGACTTATTAGTCAACTCCCAACATCTATACTAGTCTGACAAGCCTTTAAGAAAATCAATAAAACCAGCGAGCCATTGAAACATGCCCCAACTGACACATACTCACTTATCAAATGTAAACAATTCTGTGAAACGAACATCAGACATCACATCCTCGAAACATGAGAACACACCACGACAGAGGATGTAGAACAGCATCCCCAAAGAATCACTGTCGAACCTAGAACTGAGCACCTGGACCTATATTCTGAGAAAATGTAGCCCACATCCGAAGATATGGGTCAGTACCATGGAAAGGAACCGAGTATATGGGGGTGTATGTAGTTGTATAAACATCATCATCATAGAAATTTATAAGAAATATGCAGGATGTATGAAAGACTCACATAGCTCGAAGAAAATTATCATAATCATGAGAGGATGAAATAAGTACAATAACACGTGTGAGTCATCATATAATTTGTCAATCACTTTCAGTTCATCAAGAATATCAATTCTCATAATGTAAATACCATTTAAATCTTTCAAAAGAATAACTTTCACAATTCCACTTTTAAATTACTTCACCATTCACCATAGACGCAAGGAAACACACACACACTAGGAGATCCTATAACCGACATAAGCCATGTGAGCAACATGGAGTCCAACGTACAACCCACGTTGGGGAGAGTCATCCTATCCTTGCCATTGGAGTAGGAATTACAATATCAATCCAAAAACACTAGTGATCACTATATAAATCAGCATCAGTCTCATCTCCTGTGAAGGCACGTAGTTCTAGGAAGAAAGGTCACTTTATACCTCCCACTCGGTGCTAAAGAGTACTTCCAGACTTAGATCAGATCATTTCAAAGACAATCCACAACAAAACAATTTCAGTAATATATAAATATACATCGGGAACCATCATGCTTCCCATCTATCAAAATCAACCATGTTGTGCATTTCTTTCACACTCGAGTTCAAAACAACTCCATTAAGACCAAAAGGTCAAATCATTCAAAATATCTTAAATATTCAACATCAACGTGCTTATAACACACACTTTCTCAAAAAAACACAATTTCCAATGGGGATTCACGACTCAAATATCAAAATCATGATAAATATCATTCAAGATACATGCTTTATATCTCCACACATGTAAATTCATCTTTCAAAATCATAAACATCAAGATTTCATAATAATCATCATAAGATATGGGTTCATGCTTCAAATTCATAAAAATCAAATAAAATTCATGTCTGTGTAAAGAAAATTACTTTTGGGCACAAGAATGAAAGAGAGTTCTTGTTGAAAAAACCCACATAAATGATGAACTTTAAGTCGATACTTGTTTTTGAGATGTTAATCGTGCCTTTGAATGATGGTTCTTGGAGTTCTTGAACTAGGAACTTGGAATCTTGAATAAATTTGCAGAATTAATGGTGAACTTTGGAGGTTTTTGAAGTTGGATGTAGGAGCTTAGGGTTTTCTTTTTGAGGGAATTTGATGTAATATAACATATAATGCTTCTAATAGGCTTTAATATAGGGTTTGGACGGATTTTCGGTGAGGGAGAATGACCAAAACATCCCTAAAAATCAAATAATTCTCGAATCTGTCCTTTGGTGGACTGTTTTGATAGTCTCAAGTAGAACAACCATAACGCTTCACTCCGATATCCAAATTGGATGAAACTAATTTCATTAGAAAGAGGACTCTCATATATTTCCGTTGATATATAGTATCTCACCCAGATCATTGTGTACGAGGAGTTATGATCGTTTGAATTTGACCCAAAAATTCGCTTTTGATAGGCTGAGGTAGATCGACCATAACTTTTTGCTCCGATAGACAAATTGGATGAAACCAATTTCATTGGAAAGAGGACTCACAGAGCTTTCCGTTGATATATAGTAGATCACCTATATTATTATTTACAAGTAGTTATGATCGTTTAAAGTTGGAGCAAAAATACGCCAGGGCTCAATGCTTTTTCCTGCATGTTTTACTGTTCACTACTATTCACGATTCGATCGGAATGTTCATAACTCGTCGCTCGGGTGTCCATTTTGGATGATCCACATATCGCTGGAAAGCTTATTCTATACTCTATGTAATGGTGGGTCATAATCTAAGACAATCCGCATGGAAATTTATAATTCATTCTAGAAGATAGAACCCAACACGTTTATGCACAAAATTTCAACAAAAAATTTCTCGGGGTATTACATCATCTCTCCCTTGGAAACATTCATCCTCAAATGACGCTAGACATGCCAAGATTAGATAGGGAATAGAGAATGTAGCTGAAAACATTTGTTAGACTCATCACCACATCGTTTCTCACTCCGAATGTAACATAGAATGCATAAATTCAAGAAACTACAGCTGAACACATAATAAATGACAGCTGAACTGCTGCAACTTTTATCAAAAGTGCATGATTTAGGAAAGAACGGTACCTTCGACTTGATCGGAGTTCGCAAAAAATAGGTGCAGATACTTGGATCGCATATCCACCTCAGCTTCCCAAGTTGCACCCTCAACAGATTGGTTTCGCCACAACACCTTAACCAAGGGAACTTCTTTGTTCCTTAGTCTTCGGACACTGAAATCAAGAATCTCAACAGGAATCTCATCAAAAGAAAGATTTTCTTGAATTTCAGTACTCACAGAGGAATCCACTACCACAGCATCACTAATATGCTTTCTAAGCATGGAGACATGGAATATTGGATGAATAGAGGACAACTCGAAAGGCAACTTGACCTCATAAGCTACCTTACCAACACGGCTAAGAATTTTGTAAGGACCAACATAACGGGGACTAAGATTCCCCTTCTTTCCGAATCTCTTCACCCCCTTTATGGGTGAAATTTTCAGATACACTAGGTCACCAACTTCCAACTTAAGGTCTCTCCTTCTAACATCCGCATATGACTTCTGACAACTCTACGCAGTTTTCAACCTCTCCCTCATCAACTTAACTTTTTCCATAGCCTCAAATACCGAATCAGGACCACTCACAGCCACTTTACCCACCTCGAAGAAACCTATGGGTGATCTACAATTCCTTCCATATACAGCTTCAAATAGAGACATGCCAATACTAAAGTGAAAACTGCTATTGTAAGCAAACTCTATCAACGGTAAGTGATCATCCCAACTTCCCTTAAAGTTAAGTGCACAAGCTCTCAACATATCCTCTAAGGTCTGGATGGTCCGCTCAGCCTAACCATCGGTCTGTGGATCAAAAGAAGAACTCAAAAGCACTTGGGTACCAAGACCCTTCTGAAAAGCTTTCCAAAATTGTGAAGTGAACTGAGTACCCCTATCCGAAATGATAGACAAGGGAACTCCATACAGTCTTACTAGTTCTTGGATATACAATCTAGCATAATCCTCAGTAGTATATGGAGTATGAACAGGCAAGAAATGAGTAGACTTAGTCAACCTATCAACCACAACCCAAATGGAATCATGATGGTGTCGGGAAGGAGGTAAACCAATCACGAAGTCCATATTTATCTCTTCCCACTTCCAGGTGGGAATACTAAACTCTTGCATCATACCATCAGGTCCTTGGTGTTCAACCTTAACCTGTTGGCATGTTGCACACTTAGCTACAAACACTGCTATATCTTTCTTCATGCCACTCCACCAATAAATTTCCCGCAAGTCTCGGCACATCTTGGTGGCACCAGGATGAATAGAATATCATGCCCCGTGCACTTCAGCCATAATCCTCTCTCTCAGATCATCAACATTCGGGACAGACAATCTACCCTACAATCTCAACACACCATCTCCCCCTTGGGAGAAAACCTCTACTTTTTGGTCCTTGACTGACTCCTTGAGTCTGACCAAACTAGCATCTAAGTATTACTTTTCCTTCACTTTCGAAACCAAGGAGGATTCGAAACTACTCTAAACTCCTATACTACCTTCAGCAGAGTCAAACAACCTAACCCCAAATCTAGCCAAATGATGTACATCACGAGCCAACTCTTTCTTACCTTCTACCACATGCGAAACACTACCTATGGACACTCTTCTTAGGGCATCTGCTATATCATTGGCCTTGCCCGAATGGTATAGCACACTCATATCATAGTCCTTTAATAATTCTAACCATCATCTCTGCCTAAGATTTAATTCTCTCTGGGTAAACACATAGTGCAGACTCTTATGATCAGTGAAAACATCAACATGGACACCATACAAATAGTGTCTCCATATTTTCAAAGCAAACACAACAGCAGCCAACTCAAGGTCATGGGTGGGGTAATTTTTCTCATGGGATTTCAACTGTCTAGAAGCATAAGTTATCACCATACCCTTATGCATCATTACGCAACCCAACCCAACTCTCGAAGCATCATAGTACACCACAAAACCATAAACACCATCAGGCAAAGTCAAAACAGGGGTTGAAGTGAGTCGAGTCTTCAACTCCTAAAAACTCTTCTCACAAGATTCAGACCACAAGAATTCACTTTCTTTTGGGTCAATCGACTCATAGGAGATGTTATAGAGGAGAAACCCTCAATAAAACGATTTTAATAGCTAGCTAAACCCATGAAACTTTGGATATCAGTCGGAGAAATAGGTCTAGGCCAATTTCTAACTACTTTGGTCTTTTGGGGATCAACTCTAATACCCTCGAAAGAAATAATATGACCCAGAAAAGCAACTGACCTTAGCCAAAACTCACACTTACTAAACTTAACAAACAACTTGTGATCTCTAAGGGTTTGCAAGACAGTTCGAAGATGATTAAAATGTTCATCCTCATTATGGGAGTACACCAGTATATCATCGATGAACACTATGAAAAACATATCCAGATATGGTCTGAACACTCGATTCATGAGGTCCATGAAAGCTGCTGGGGCATTAGTTAACCCAAAAAACATAACAAGAAACTCAAAATAGCCATAACGAGTTCGGAAAATAGTTTTTGGGATGTCACACTCCCTAACTTTGAGTTAATGATAGCTGGAATGAAGGTCTATCTTTGACAAATAACTTACACCTTGCATTTGGTCAAACAAATCATCTATTCTCGGAAGGGGGTACTTATTTTTTATGGTGACTTTATTCAGTTGGCGTTAATCAATGCACATACGCAAAGAAACATCTTTCTTTCTCACAAACAACACAGGAGCACCCCAAGGAGAATCACTGGGCCTTATGAAACCCTTATCTAGTAGATCTTTGAGTTTCTCTTTCAACTCCTTAAGTTCTGCAGGGGCCATACGGTAAGGAGGAATAGAAATGGGATAAGTATTGGGAAGAAGATCAATCTCGAACTCTATCTCTCTATCAGGAGGTATCCCTGGGAGATCATCCAAAAAGACATCAAAAAATTCATTGATGATGTTAACAGACTGGAGAGTTAGAGTCTCTGACTTAGTGTTATTTACTATAACCAAATGGTAAATACACCACTTGGAAATAAGCTTTGAGGTAAGAGATAAAATGACTCTTGGATGACACAGAATTCCCAAACAACTAAAACACGAATGCACCCAGAAATTGAAACTTGATCACTCAGGTCTGACAATTAATAGAGGCATATTAAGAATACAGCCAGTCCATACTCAGAATCATATAAAAATCTACCATGTCTAACTCAATCAGATCAGCCAACAAGACTTTATGAAGAATGGTAACAGGACACCTTTTATACACTTTCTGGGAAACAATCGAATCACCCACTGGGATAGAAACTAGGATAGGCTCAGGAATAATCTCAGGACTCATTTCAAAATTCACAGCAATCAAAGCTGTAACATATGAGAAACTAGATCCAGGATCCAACAAAGCATATACATCAAAATGAAATATATGAAGCTTACCAGTAACAACATCGGGAGAGTCCTCCTATTCCAGGCGGGACGATAAAGCATAGAATCTATTCTGGCGCTACCCGCCAGCATTGCTAGAAGAGGCACCCTGAGTTGGGGCTGGGCGAGTCGCTGGAACTGGAGCACTAACAGTCTGAGTCTGGGTCTGAGAGAGGTAGTCACGACACCCTTGTCCATCCTGTCGACAATCTCTAACTCTGTGACCTATGTCACCACACTGGAAATAACCCCTCTTCTCACCCCAACACTCACCCGAATGAGCCCTACCACACTTAGGACATAGGGGACGATTTGGCTTACTGCCAGCACTGTACTAGGACCTGGATGCATATGACCTGGTACCTTGCTCCTGCCTACCTCTAGGCATGGGAGCACTAGCAGATGATAGTGTTGGCATAGACGACCGATCCTGATACTGAGGCCGACTCCCTCCCTACGATCTAGTCTGACCCTGTCCATGCTGATCGGACCTAGCTCTCTTATTCTCTCATTCTATCTCTCTCCTTAATCTTGTCTGCCTCAATCTATTAGGCATGAGTCATCAACCTAGAAAGATTCATCTCACTATTCAGCATAGTAGACCTACACTCCTTAACCACATAACTAGACACTCCAGTCATAAACTTACTCATACTAGCCCGATTATAAGCCACTAAGTCAGAGAGCATACTTGGCCAACTGATTGAACTTTAAACAGTACTTCTTGACAGTCATAGAGCCATGTCGTAGGTTCATAAACTCTTCCACCTTTGCCTCCCTTATCTCCAAAGGGAAAAACTTATCCAGGAATGCATCCTGGAACTCTTGCCAAGTTGTAAGGACAGCTCCCTCACCTCTACCTTTCCTCCAAGCAACAACCCAGTCATAAGCAAGGTCTTTCAGCCTATATGTAGCCAACTCCACACTATGTTTCTCAGATACATGCATCACCTGAGTAATCTTCCGCACCTCCTCTAAAAATAACTGTGGATCCTCATCGAACTTGGACTCATAGAATTCTGGCGAATTCATCCACATGAAGTCACGGATCGTGGCAGTAGATGAATCAGCTCCCTCCTACTATGGAGCCGAGGCCGAGTTGGCCAAAATATTTATAGTAACAGCTTGGGCCAGCGCCTGAAAGGCTGCCCGAAATTCAGCATAAGACATATTTTCATTCAATGGGTCAGCGGACTGAGGTTCATGACCATTATTATTTCTTCTCGCTCGACGTGGAGGAATATTTCTTAAAGAGGAGAGCACGAATCAGTAGCAGAGAGAGACACTTTAAGCACGATAGACTTCTGAAACAAAGAATCATACTTTTTCCTAAAATGTCTTGCAATCTCTTGCTCATAGATGTATCGCACTACACACCGATGGTCAAGACTCTACTTAACATGGATTCTCAGACTCCCTAGGACACCTTAAAACCTTAGGCTCTGATACCAAGTTTGTAACGCCTCGAAAATGTGTTTCGGAGCATCACACGGTGCTTGAGGCTATGAGTAGCCCTAAGCTAACCCTTTGAGCAATTTTCATTCAGTTTAACATGAATCAATGGGGTTTCCATAAATAACCCTCAAATATCAACAGAGTAATCATCATCCAAGAATAAAAGAATTTCAGAAAGATAACAAAATACGACTTATTAGTCGACTCCCAACATCTATACTAGTCTGACAAACCTCTAATAAAATCAATAAAACCAATAAGCCATTGAGACATGCACCAACTGACTCATACTCAGTTATCAAATGTAAACAATTCCATAAAACCAACATCAGACATCACGTCCTCAGAACATGAGGACTCACCATGAAAGGGGATGTAGAACAGCGTGCCCAAAGAATCACTATCGAACCTGGAACTAAGAACCTGAACCTACATTCTGAGAAAATGCAGCCCACATCCAAAGATGTGGGTCAGTACCATGGAAAGAAACCGAGTATATGGGGGTGTATGCAGTTGTATAAACATCATCATCATAACTATTTATAAGAAATATACAAGATGTATGAAAGACTCACATAGCCTGAAGAAAATCATCATAATCATGAGAGGATGAAATAAGTACAATAACAGTCATCATATAATTTGTCATTCACTTTCAATTCATCAAGAATATCAATTCTCATAATGTAAATATCATTTAAATCTTTCGAAAGAATAACTTTCACAATTCCACTTTTAAATCACTTCACCATTCACTATAAACACAAGGAAACACACACACATTGGGAGATCCTATAACCGACATAAACGATGTGAGCTACATAGATTCCAACGTACAACCCATGTGGGGGAGAGCCGTCCTATCCTTGCCATTGGAGTAGGACTTCCAATATCAATCCAAAAACACTAGTGATCACTATAGAAATCAGCCTCAGGCTCATATCCTACGGGGCCATGTAGTTCTAAGGAAGTAAGGTCACTTTATACCTCCTACTCGGTGCGAAAGAGTACTCCCAACTTAGCTCAGATCATTTTAAAGACAATCTACAACAAAACAATTTCAGTAATATATAAATATACATCGGGAGCCATCATGCTTCCCATCTATCAAAATCAACCACATTGTGAATTTCTTTCACACTCGAGTTCAAAACAAATCCATTAAGACCAAAAGGTCAAATCATTCAAAATAGCTCAAATATTCAACATCAACGTGCTTATAACACTCACTTTCTAAAAAAA
The DNA here is from genome assembly GCF_002878395.1 of Capsicum annuum. Taxonomy (NCBI): domain Eukaryota; kingdom Viridiplantae; phylum Streptophyta; class Magnoliopsida; order Solanales; family Solanaceae; genus Capsicum; species Capsicum annuum. Next base: position 28,358,043 of record NC_061114.1, read on the forward strand.
ACACAATTTTTAATGGGGATTCATGACTCAAATATTAAAATCATGATAAATATCATTCAAGATTCATGTTTTATATCTTCACATATGTAAATTCATCTTTTAAAATCATAAACATCAAGATTTCATAATAATCATCATAAGATATGGGTTCACGCTTTAAATTCATAAAAATCAAATAAAAATTATGCCTTTGTAAAGAAAATTACTTTTGGGCGCAAGAACGAAAGAGAGTTCTTGTTGAAAAACCCCACATACCTTGAATGATGAACTTTAGATCGATACTCATTTTTGAGATGTTAATCGTGCCTTTGGATGATGGTTCTTGGAGTTCTTGAACTAGGAACTTGGAATCTTGAATAAATTTGCAAAATTAATGGTGAACTTTGGAGGTTTTTGAAGTTGGATGTAGGAGCTTAGGATTTTCTTTTTGAGGGAATTTGATAAAATATAACATATAATGCTTCTAATAGTCTTTAATATAGGGTTTGGATGGATTTTGGGTGAGGGGGGATGACAAAAACGCCACTAAAAATCAAATAATTCTCGAATCTATCCTTTGGTGGACTGTTTTGATAGTCTCAAGTAGAACAACCATAACGTTTCACTCTCATATCTTTCCGTTGATATATAGTATATCACCCAGATCATTGTATACGAGGAGTTATGATTATTTGACGTTGACCCAAAAATTCACTTTTGATAGGCTGAGGTAGATCGACCATAACTCTTTGCTCCAATAGACAAATTGGATGAAACCTATTTTATTGAAAGAGGACTCGCAGAGCTTTCCGTTGATATATAGTAGATCACCTATATTATTATGTACAAGTAGTTATGATCATTTAAAGTTGGAGCAAAAATACGCTAGGGCTCAATGCTTTTTCCTGCATGTTTTACTGTTCACTACTATTCATGGTTCGATCGGAATATTCATAACTCGTCGCTCGGGTGTCTATTTTGGATGATCCACATATCGTTGGAAATCTTATTCGATACTCTACATAATGGTGGGTCATAATCTAAGACTTTCCGCACGAAAAATTTGTAATTCATTCTAGAAGATAGAACCCAACACGTTTATGCAAAAAATTTCAATGAAAAATTTTCCAGGGTATTACATACTAATTGTGTTATCTCTAGAATAATACATAAATGAGGAATTTTGGGACAACATACGAATAGATAGAAGATTTTGAGAGAACAACTTTACTGCATGATCTAGAGTAGAAAAGAAAGAAAACTTATCTTAAATGCCTCATAGCCTCTCAAGAAAAAAGTACAGACGTCTCCGCACTGGTTTGCAAGACTCTACTAGATACGGATTTATAGATACCCTAGAAAACTTGAACCTTGTGCTCTGAAATCAAGGTTGTAATGCCCCAAAAATGGTCTCGAGACGTCAGACGGTGCTTAAGAGCACAAGTGACCCCAAGCTAACCCTTCTACTGGCATAACTTATAAGCAACTGAATAAAATACGTAAATCTGATCGAAATAAGCAAAACATAACACTTTTCTAAATTTGATCAATACAAAACTAAATTAAAATATTTACAACCCAGATTTTATAAAACAACACTGGAATCAAATACATTAACTCTACTGACTGTCTATGAAGCCTCTTCTAGTATTGACTATAGGTAGCCAGAACATGACCCCTAACTATCCCAAATCAATACGACTGACTCAAGAAAAATAAAATACTTCTCAAACTTTATGACTGACTCAAGCCCTTGAATAAAGAGGACTTATCACCTGCTGATAGGGAGCTGCAATCTATCTAAATTTGGTATATGTGCTACAACTGAACTGATACCTATATTATGAGACAATGTAGCATATAGACACATATGTGGATCAGTACTTTGAGGATGTATTGAGTATATGGGGGTGAAATACATAAGTAAAACATCATCTCATCATCATAATTTTAAAACAATGCATGCTAAATATAAATAACTCACATAAGCTAGAATATCTTAAATACTAAAAATAATAATCCTGAGAAACAAATCATACTTGTAAATCTAGTGAGTATAACATTTAGTTCTAAAAGTTGTGCTAATACTATGTCTTTAAATGATACTGTCTAAGTGCAGAAAGGACTTACTTCTAAGTCTGAAATCTGAAACTCTTATCTTTCTGTAAAGCATAATCTGAGTGAAACAATGAGCCTCTACACTTAGTTTTCTTAAATCTGAAAAATAGTTTATCTTAGGGATTAAGAATCTTAAAACCTTAAATACTAAAACATATGCTTTTATCTTAAAGCTTTATATTAATAGACTATTAAAGAGTGGGGGAATATGTGAGGAGGTTCTTTTAACTGACAAACACTATGTGAGCATCCATGGAGTCCCACGTCTGGCCTCTATTAGGTAGGGTTGCTCTACCCTTGCCATCGGAATAGAACTTCTATCTTAGTGATAACAATCTGATTCATCTACGTAGAAGTGGGAAGAATCTGAATCCTACGGTGGCACGTAGTACTAGGGTATGAATCTGTAGTAACTTACACATGTCGGTGCTAAATACTAGTCCCATTCTCCTGCTCAAAATCTTAAGAAATCCACTTCAAAAAATAGCACAAGGTTTTACAATAGAACCAATTATGCTTTTCTCTCTTCAAATATCAAGTTATATAAACAAAGTGGATTCTTTATCTTAAGTTAGGACCAAAAGGTCAAATCTTTATCAAAATCTGAGAATAATATTATCTGAGGGTGTTCATGGCACAAATAATCTAAAAATAGTAATCTTAATTGGGCTTAATGACCCATGCATCAATTCATGTTAAAACATCTCAAAATTCATGCTTGGTAATGTAAACATTCATAAATCATCTTAAAATCTTGGAATTTCAGCAATGTGCATGAAAGTATAAACAAAATCATATAATTCAACTTCTAAATCAATGAAAATCTCATAATCTTATGAATAGCAACATTGGGTATAAACCCTAACTTAAATTTCATGGGAAATCAAATAAATTGCAGTAAATTTGTAATTAAAATAAAGTTTTGGGCACAAGAATGAAAGAATTATCATTGTTCAAATCCCACATACCTTAGATGATGAACTAGATGAACAAGCTTTCTTTCGAGATTCTATTTGTGCTCTTGAATGACAATTCTTGGTATTCTTGAATTTGGGAACTTTGAATCTTAAACTGATTTGGGAAAAGAATGGTAGAATCTTGGGAATTCTTAAAGTTGAATGTTGAAGCTTAGGGTTTTGGTTGAGAGAATTCTGATGAATATAAGCATAAAATGCTTGTAATAGGCTTAAATCTTATGTTTGGACGGATTTGGGGGCTTGAGAATTGACCAAAATACCCCTTGAGCTTTTAAACGAAACTGGAAAAGTAGAAAAATCCCAATTTACAAGGCCACCGTAATGCGCCACTATCGTGGTAGCTCACTGGAAAAGGATGAATGGGAACTGGGTGCTCATCGCGATGTGCTATAATCGCGGTGCCTCTTGGATTGCCATCTTGGCCACTGGCGTGATATGCCAGTATCGTGTTGGGCTCCTGGATTTTTATAATTGGGAAAACAGACAACTCCGCGATGTGCCAATATCACATAGGTCAACTTGAATTGACAATTATAAACTTTTCCTTCTTCGGGATGCGCTGAGTGTCCAGGTAGCACACTGTTTTACTAAAAATACAATAACTTCTTCATCGAGTATCGGAATTGGATGAATTTGGTATCGATGGAAACCTATTTAATTTCTCACACAATGGAAAATCAAAATCTTGAAAATTCCACTTTGAATAAATATTATTTATTTGGAAAACTATCCCTTAACATTCTAAGAACGAATTTTAAGCTAGGAAAAGTATAGGGTGTTACAATATCTCCCCCTTGGGAACATTCATCCTCAAATGTTGATAATTAAGTTGAAAATACTGAGGAATCTGAGGTTATAAGCTATCATGCACAACTGAAATAATCTAAATAACTAAATCTTAAACATAATGAGCTACTGAATTGAGCTACGAGTGAAAGAATACTCAAAGAATAGTTATATGGCTGAGATCGAAATGGGAGCGTTAACTTATGAATAACCATTACTTTAAGCTGGATCTGATTTCATGAGAAAAAAGAATGAGAGATTTAAGACATGAAAAATTGAGGCATTACAACATCTCTTCCTTAGGATCGTTCATCCTTGAATAATACCGATTTGGTTGAAATACTAGGAAAAGACTGAGATGTTATGCAGGATACTTATGAATTGAATCATGACTTAATATATGAATCTAAACTGATGCATGAAGCATGTATTGAGCAAAATTTTGCAATTTACCTGGATGCGAACAAACTTTCTCTTGAAATGGCCATACTCACAAAATTTTAGGTAGTAAGACTAGACTAAATTGGAAGACGAAAAACTAGAGAAATTTGTCTTGTCTGACTGTTAAGCTGGATTGCTGGATATACGAACTAAATCCTACCAAATGTTCATACCCCAATGGAGTATTTCTTCATCCCCTTTCAAATAAATTTCTAATACTATTAGTGAGTAAAGAAATGTGGGCATGATCTGAACAAAACATTTGAATATGGACTTTCAAATTGCTACGGCTCTATAGCATGGAACATAAACTTATAAATCATAAGCCAAGGTAGAATTTCTATGACTTAAGCAATGCAACTTCATACTTTCAAGCTTAGTAACACTTGTCAAACACTCTTTCAACTATACTGTTCCCTTCAAATACCATGTTCGCTTGATTCAGCTTATAATTCTCTCATGGCATTGATAGATCCGTCTGCTAAAGTCTAAACTAAACTAAATCCTCTCATCAAGGTCAAGCCTAACTCGAAATCACATGGCACTACACATAATACCATAGTACAAGTCTGAACCATGGATTCAATACCCCAAGCATGGTCATAACTACTCTCTCTAGAAAGATTCTTCTTATTGCTTTAACAACTAAATTCAACCCCTTATAGAAATTAATTAATGTACAGCACACCTATCCCCTTATATACAAACATGACATTCAAGCATATCTTCATAACCACATATGTACCTCTAAACAATTACCTGTAAGAGCATCCTTCTCATGTTCTCTAATATCTATATCAATAACAACTTTCATGCACCTTTCAATTCTTAGGAAGACGCACATAAAATATTCTCAACCAGTCATATACAAGAAAATAAACTTCACCTCAAAAATACTTTAAAACTTATAAACGTACATAAAACCAGATTTCAACCATTTTGCTAACATAACACATTGACTCTCTCCCATCTACATGAGTATTCATTATCACTATCTTAACCTAAGAGAGGTCATTAAAAGGTTGGAATGCCAGGGTCTGAAACATGAAGAGATACTAAAAATAACTTGACACTTTACTGAAACCTAAGGAATAGAATATTCAAGTCATGAATTCACTGAAAAGGTCCAATATGAGGTCATTCACGATATAAATCCGAATGTCGCTGATCGTTAAGGGTGTTGCATAAGTATTGGAATTGATTATGTTGTAAAGCATGAGTACATGAGTCATGAGCTGCATGACCTAGATTTGGAGTTCATAACTTAGGGAATGTGATTTTGAGAGTTGGATTAACTTGAACTACTCATACTAGGAACTGGGAGAGTACCTGATTCTTTCTTAAATGCATGAACCTAAAATATGATCTTGAGACTGATACGTAAGGCATGAGTGGATATTGGGATAGGTGAAAAACAAATGCTAAAAGAAGAATGGGAAGAGACACATCTTCACTTTTTGATTTTCTACACAACACTGGCATCACTACTAGAATTTCGAAGTCTAAATTTGGCACTCTTCCTATCATCTCCCCATAGCTTTAAACCATCAATGTAAGTTTGTGAACCAGTAAATAAACTTGAATCACTTTACTCTAGAGTCTACGGTATAATCAATACACACAAGTAACAAACTTACTCTGGAAGACTACACCTGAAAGTGTAAAACCCACATCTAATACTTTCCTCCGAGATACAACTCTATCTTCCTATAGCCCCACTAGTCATCACATAATATCTTGAACACTAACTAACTTAGAATATTCTTGGTATAACCATATCCGTAGTTCACACCACCTACAGCTTCACCTCTTATTTCTATTTGCTCAATCTTTAAGGATTCAAACTTAGATTCTAACACTTAACATAGATATCATTAACCTTTAATAAACCAGACTACTCTTGTCATAGCTTACTTATATCACATCTCTAAACTTGTATTCCTAAACCAGGAGAAGCAAGATAATACCAAAAAGGCTCAACATCATCTACCTATAACTCCTAAACTTAGCTATTTAGAGCACTATATACTATATGACTAACCTTCTTGCACTCATCAAACTCAAGGGTACTATTAACCACACACAACACTTAATAAACTTTAAAATAATAATGTAGCCCCATATCACCTTTTTTACACCTCTATATCATACCCACAACATTATGTAAAATTTCAAATCAACAAACTTAAATTCTTGCATGCACTATTCAAGCCTACTAGATCACGTCCATATAACTAGAATCACTAACCAAGCAATCATTATTTCCACCTTGATGACCATCAACTGTTAAAAATTAATGTCTAGTGCTAAAAATACTTCAATAACCCAACCTGACATACAATTCTCACTTGGAAGTTATGAAATAAAACATTGAGAAACACTAGTCTACTAGAATCTCATAACAACAATAACTGATCATAAAAATATGGCCTATCCTAAATAACTATCAAAGTATCAGTTTCAACTAAACTCCTTTTTGTAATCTCAAGGGAAGCCTAAATTAACGATACTAAACCACCAAACACTTTATTAATACCCTATACTTTTCAAGTACAATAAATTCCATCAATGAGTCCTTCCATATGTCAAGCAAACAATAGCTCACCTAAATTAATAACTCCTTATTCACCCTTCACTAAACTAACGCACAAGTACATATCACCTTAAAACATCTCGATAACATGCACAATTTTATCTGTTTACTTTCTATCAATGGACACTCTCACTTTTCTTGTCACTACTCTTCTATACCCATACTTCCATCTATAATATGGCTTCACTACTCATGAATCATAACACTGAAGTTCATACTATCCCTCAAATCCATACTTTATTTAACAGTCTAGGTTCACACTATCACCTTTCATAAGCACTATCTGTACTGAAGGGATAATGAGGAAATGAATGCATATTTAATTCTGTCTCAACTGAATGACCTACAAGGATGAGGACATAATCTTTCAACTCAAGGAACTTAACATAATAGGGAGCTCCTCTCAAGCCCCCTGTGTAATTTCTAAAACATCTTCTAACAAATATGAGAGCATTATCTAGGGAGGAACAGGAACTTAATGATTATTTTATATCAAGAATAATATATTGATTAGGAATTTTGGGGTACCATATGATGTGTGAGCCCATGCTAATACATTTACAGCTTTTAACTCTAAATAATTGCAAAGTCTTGAGCAACTTTAGTCGTTTTTGATTAGTTTACTTTGATTTTGTAGTAGAAGGGGAACCACAAATAAATAATTCGAAAAGCATAAAATCAAAAGAAAATAAAGAACAAAGTATGGCTGACTACATCCATGACACGTCGTTAGCCTGGTGATGGGTTGTGAAGGATGCCGTCAACCTTAAATAAAAGATAGAAGTTGTAGGAAGTTTTGTGATGACATTTATGACACGTCATCAAGATGATGATAAGGCATCACCGTCATCCTTAACCCTAGTCAGCATAAGCTAAACTTGCAGAGAAACTGACGACGTTCGTGATAGGCCGTCAAACCCCTAATAGGCCATCATGAGCGCGACTATCTATTCCAAAGAAAATCTAAACTTTAATTTTATTTTATTATTTAGGGTTAACTATTTAAAGACTTATTTTAGGTTTTTTTATTATTCGATCATTAAGGATTGAACATATCCTACAAGATATAATATACGATATTTCTCTCTCTCTCAAAAAACTAATATTTTGAAGTTTTGTCTTGTGATTCAATTCAAAGTATACTTTTGATTTTGTTCATCATTTTAAGTTAATTCTTTCAGTTATGAATTTAATTTGCATACTTGTTTCTTGCATCATGAGTGGCTAAACACCTTTAATCTGGATTATAGGATCTAGGGTTCGGTCATAATAAGGTGTTAAATGCTCAAGATTTAAGAGGTATTAGGATTTTTTGGTAATTCTGAGATTATAATTACAGTATGCTAGTTGCAAACAATAGGCGTACCTACTTTGATTTGCTTCAGAAAGAAATCATAAATAGTAGAAAGTGAATTATCAACAGGGACTTGAAAAGACTTCGTTTAATAATCAGCGATGTAACAAGGTTGATTAACCTGAGGTAAAATATGGACAGTGAGTAGCGATTCCTTACGTTCGAGAGGATGAGTAAATTAGATGCTTGAATAGGTCGAGAGACATTCGAGCATATCATCGATACAGATAACTTGTCATCCTAACTACCGTGAGAATCTTGAGTCACCTTTAGCATCTACCATGTACCGTAAGCCCTAGTGAACATAATTCTGGTTATTTCATAAACTCTTGATTGACGAACACTGCAATTAAAGTGACCAAAAATTATTTGCTAACCCCCCAAACCCCCAATTTTATTTTTTTATATCATTTGTTTGAATTTAACTTGTAATTTTTGTTTCAAACTAGTTTAATCACCACGCACATTGTTTTCTATGGAATTCGACCCCAACCTAGTTAGGTTTTATATTGACAATGATCACTTACACCCATTCAAGAGTGTAACTTGACCGTTATTAAAAATGGTGCCGTTACCGGGGAATAATTTGGCTTATTGAGTTGGTTTGGAATTTTAGCCTACTAGCTTGAATTCAAACTTGTAAATATTTGTTTTTAGTTTTCTTTTATTTCTTGTGTTAGGTAGATTTTTAGTTTAGTTTACTTATTACTATGGCATCATGGAATGAACATGAGCTTGGTGGTTGGAAATCTTATCGTGATGATTCATGTCCATATTGTGATGGACCTTACTTCTGGCAAGATTAAAGATATGCTCTTCGGAGAGAGATGTGTGCACCATCTCCATCCTACCGAGAGTCTGATTGTTCTTTATGTGGTGGTCGAGATGGACATTTGAGTGATTGCCCAAATGCCCCCTCCCCCTATTACGCGAACCCAAATTCTAGTTCTTCTTATTAGTTTGATAGGTCTTATGGTCAAAAAAAGGAAGAACGAAGCACCGATAAGAGTGGCATTGAAGCTATGTTTCAATGAATGTTGGATCTCTAAAAAGAAACATTTGATATCATATGTGATATGCATCAAGACATGAAGCTGATCATTCATGAGGAGATGGATATAGAGGTCAATTATTCAAAGCATTCTTCTATATTATGTTTAGATGATATCTTGTCTGTGGAATTATTTAACATAATGAAAGAGTGTAAAGATGGGGAGCAAGAATCCTATACTGATGATGAGCTTGATGTTGATCTTCTATTTGATATTTCTAAACCAACCAAACCATTCATGAACGAAGATGCCAAAGATGAGGAAATGGTACTACAATTGAAAGAAGAAATCAAGAAAAATACCTGTGAAGACTCTAGTCCATTTTGGGGTAAAGATACTAATAGAGACGCTACTCTAGAATTAAGAGTCAGCCCTCATTCAAACCACTTTTCAACATTATGCTTGGTGGATGTGATAAAAGTTGAACCACCCAAGCTAATGATGAATTTTGAAAATAAGGAGGAAAACTCTTACATTTTGGAGTTTATCTTTCCAAAAGGGTATACTACAACCCCAGTCTTGAAGGCCAAGAATCTTAAAGATCGATATCCATTTAGTGGATTTTTAAGATCCTCATCATTGCCCAATGAGCCCACACGAAAGTTCGATGAAAAATTGGGCAAGCGGTGTAAGTCTTCGAAATGGCGTTATAGAACATTCCTTATCATGCCCTCACATTTGCCCAAGGGACCTAAAAGATGTAAAGATTAAAAGATGGGCTGATAATTTAAATCATCAAAGTGGAGGGATAAAGGATGACTGGATGTTGTCATGCCGCGACACTAAACTAGGCGCTTCTTGGGAGGCAACCCAAGGAATTTTATTTTTTGTATTCGTATTATGTGATTGACATCAGATCTTCGCACCCATGGTGCCACAGGTATGTTTCTAACTCTTTTATTCTTAGTTTGACGCATTAGGGACATTGTATGATTTTAAGTTGAGGGTGTTGGGGCTACTTGTGGATGGTGATGTCCTCCTGAGGTTTTTGTTGTCGTGCCTCTTTTCCCCGAAGTCTTTTTCCTAGTAGATCTGGCATGTTTAGGCGTATTGCACTTGTTTTTGTGATATGTTGTAGTTGAATAGGATAAATACAAGTAACAAGGGTAGTTAACTTGTTTTTCTGATTTTTGAGCACCTCTCCATTGGTCTGATATATTACTATGTGAATTTCATCCATTTGTGACCACGGTGTATCTTTTTGTGGCATTAGTCTGGTAACTGAATAACTTTTGTTAAACAAGTGCATGAACTGGATAAGTAGTGATATGTGAGATATTTGTGTGCCTTGTGTGTGTCAAGTCTTACTCAGTTTCCATTGTGTGTTGAATCTAGAACTTGCCCTGTTAGTCTTGCCATGGTCATAGGATAGGAGTTAGGAAAGGATCATAGGCTATTTTTTATTTTAGCCCACTTTAGCCAAAATAATCTTCCCTATGTGCATAATATCTCTTGATCCTTGTTTTGAGCCTAATTAGCTTATTTCTTTCTACAACACCTCTCACCTTCCCATTTATCTCACAATGAACCTATTTTAGCCCTGTTCCTCCTTGGACATTGTGCATCTTGACTTAGGCAAACCGCCTAAGTTGACGGCGGCTATCATAAAGGTGCGTGATACAAAATAAGTATGAAGAGAGAAAAAATAAAAGAAAAGAATAAAAAGTTGGGTGTAGTGAAAAAGAAATAAGAAATGAGAAAGTTGTGTATAAGATGATAAAAAGATAATGTGATAATTGAAAAGACCTCATCCATCTTGAGAATGTGTGATCAATATAAGAGAGGAAGAAAAAAAGGTTGGGAGTTGAAACCCCAAGAGTTTAGTTTAGTGTCAAGGAGGCATAGTCACTCTGAAATATCCATGAATATCATACCATCCCCTAGCCTACACTACAAGCTTAAGAAAAGCCCTATAGTGATCCTAACTGACCTGTCTGATGACTTGGGTACTGACTATAAGGGCAAGCCTATGGCATTTGATATGCAATGTTGGAACTTCGTTCTGAGAGTGAGTTTTGTGTTTATCCCTGTGTTTATGTATGTAAATTTTGACATGAGTGAAAAAGGGATTTCTTTGTTATTAGGGCACACTAGGTATGTTGCTAATCACTGCCTTATTCGGATAGTGTGATTTGGGTATGTTCTGGGTTTTTATTGCTACAATCTTTGCCATATCTTGATCCTCGTGTGTTGCATGGGTGTTTTCAATAATAGACACAGTTGCTCTTAATTTGACTGACCTTGGAGATGGTGCATCTATTCTGAACTGATATGAGTAGTTAGCTACCAACTTGTACTTTGTATACTCTTGGTTATGTTCTGGTTTCTTGAGAGAAAGTAATTGTTTAAGTTGAGGGTGTTGATGTGTGAGCCCATGCTAACACATTTATAGCTTTTAACTCTAAATAATTGCAAAGTCTTGAGCAACTTTAGTCGTTTTTGATTAGTTTACTCTGATTTTGCAGTATAAGTAGAGAAGAAGGGGAACCACAAATAAAGGAAGCAAAAAAGCATGAAATCGGAAGCAAATAAAGAACAAAGTGTGGCTGACGACATCCATGACACGTCTCAGCCTAGTGATAGGCTTTCAAGGATGTCGTCAACCTTAAACAGAAGATGGAAGTTGTAGGAAGTTTTGTGATGAAATTCATGACACGCCGTCAAGATGATGATAAGGCATCACCGTTGTCGTCAACCTTAGGCAGCAGAAGCTAAACTTGCAGAGAAGCTGACGACGTCCATGATAGGCCGTCAAACTCCTGATAGGCCATCATGAGCGCCGTTATCTATTCCGAAGAAAATTTGAACTTTAATTTTATTTTCTTATTTAGGGTTAACTATTTAAAGCCTTGTTTCAGGTTTTTTTTATTATTCGATCATTCAGGATTGGACATATCGTACAAGATACAATATACAATATTTCTCTCTAAAAAAAAAAATAATATTTTGGAGTTTTGTCTTGTGATTCAATTCAAAGTATACTTTTGATTTTCTTCATCATTGTAAGTTAATCCTTTCAGTTATGAATTCAATTTTCATACTTGTTTCTTGCATCATGAGTGGCTAAAAACCTTTAGTTTGGATTATAGGATCTAGGGTTAGGTCATGATAAGGTGTTAAATGCTCAAAATTTAAGAGGTGTTAGGATTTTTTGGTAATACTGAGATTATAATTAAAGTCTGTTGGTTGCAAACAGTAGGCATACCTACTTTGATATTCTTGAGAAAGAAATCATAAACAGTAGGAATGAATTATCAACAGGGACTCAGAAAAACTTTATTTATAATTAGCGTTGTAACAAGGTTGATTAACCTGAGGTAAAATCTGGACAGTGAATAGTGATTCCCTAAGTCTGAGAGGATTAGGAAATTAGATGCTTGAATAGGTCGACATACATTCGAGCATATCATCGATAAAGATAGCTTCCTAACCACTGTGAGAATCTTAAGTCACCTTTAGCATCTGTCATGTACCTTAAGCCCTAGTGAACATAATTCTGGTTATTTCATAAACTATTGATTGACAAACACTGAAATTAAAGTGACCAAAAATTATTTGCTAACCTCCAAAACCCTCCATTTTATCTTTTTATATCGTATGTTTGAATTTAACTTGTAGCTTTAGTTTCAAACTAGTTTAATTGCCACTCACATTATTCCCTGTGGGATTTGATCCCAACCTAGTTGGGTTTTATATTGACAATGATCACTTACACCCATTCAGGAGTGTAATTTGAGCGTTATCAACATATAATAGATAGAAGAATCTGAGAGAACAACTTTTCTACATGATCTAGAGTAGGAAAGAAAGGATTTTTTCTTAAATGCGTCATAGCCAAACGAGGAAAAGTACAGATGTCTCCGTACCATTCCGCAAGACTCTACTAGACACGGCTTCACAGACAACCTAAGACACTTGAACCTTGTGCTCTGATACCAAGTTTGTAACTCCTCAAAAATGGTCTCGAGACGTCAAACAGTGCTTAGGACCACAAGTGATCCCAATGTAACCCTTCTAGTGGCATAACTCATAAGCAACTGAATAAAATAAGTAAATCTGATCGAAATAAGCAAAAGATAACACTTTTCTAAATTTGATCAATACAAAACTAAATTAAAATGTTTACAACCCGGCTTTCATAAAACAACATTGGAATCAAATACATTAACTCTACTGACTGTCTAAGAAGCCTCTACTAGTATTGACTATAGTTGAGAGAAATTTTGATGAATATAAGCATAAAATGCTTGTAATAGGCTTAAATCTTGTGTTTGGATGGATTTGGGGGCTTGGGAATTGACCAAAATAACCCCTTAAGCTTTCAAACAACACTGGAAAAGCAGAAAAATCCTAATTTATAAGGCCACCGTGATGCATCACTATCGCGGTGGCTCACTGGAAAAAGGACGAATGGGAACTGGGTGCTCACAGCGAAGCACCACAATCGTGGTGCCCCTTGGATTTTGACAAATAGGAAAATAGACCACTCCGTGACAAATAGGAAAATAGACCACTCCGTGACACACCAATATCGCAAAGGTCCATTGGAATTAAAAATTATAAATTTTACCTTCTCCACGATGCGCTGATAGTCCAGGTGGCACTCTATTTTACTAAAAACACTTTAACTTCTTCACCAAGTGTTGAAATTGGGCGAATTTGGTATCGATGGAAAGCTATTTAATTTCCCACCCAATAGAAAGTCGAAATCTTGTAAATTCCACATAAAATAAATATTATTCATTTAGGAAGCTATCCCTAACATTCTAAGAATGAATTTTAAGCTAGGAAAAGTATGGGGTGTTACAATATCTCCTCCTTGGGAACATTTATCCTCGAATGTGGAAAATTAAGTTGAAAATACAGCGGAATCTGAGGTTACAAGCTATCATGCACAATTGAAATAATCAGAATAACTAAATCTTAAACATAATGAGCTACTGAACTGAGCTACAAATGCATGAATTCTAATAAGAATAGCTATATGGTTGAGATCAAAATGGGAGCGTCAACTTATGAATAACCATTAATTTAAGCTGGATCTGATTTCATGAGAAAATGAATAAGATTTATGACATAATAACTCGGGGCATTACAACATCTCACACTAGGGATCGTTCGTCCCCGAATGATATCGATTTTGTTGAAATACTAGGAAAAGAATGAGATGATACACTGGATACTTATGAATCTAATCATGACTTAATATATGAATCTAAACTGATGCATGATGCATGTAATGAGCTGAATTTTGCAATTTACATGGATATGAACAAACTTCCTCTTGAAATGGCCATACTCACAAAATTTTAAGTAGTAAGACTAGACTAAACTAGAAGATGGAAAACAAAGGAAATTTGTCTTGTCTGACTGTTAAGATGGATTGCTGGCTATACGGACTGAATCCTTCTAAACGCTCATACCCCAATAGAGTGGTTCTTCAACCCCTTTCTAAGAAATTTCTAATGCTATTAGGGAGTAAAGAACTGTGGGCATGATCTGAACAAAACATCTGAATAAGGACTTTCAACATTTCTATGGCTCTATAGCAAGGAACATAAACTTATAAATCATAAGCCAGGGTAGAATTTTTGGGGCTTAAGCAATACAACTTCGTACTTTCAAGCTTAGCAACACTTGTCAAACACTCTCTCATCTATACTGTTCCCTCCAAATACCATGCTAGCTTGATTTAACTTATAATTCTCACATGGCATTGATAAATCCATCTGCTAAAGTATAAACTGGACTAAATCCTCTCATCAAGGTCAAGCCTAACTCAAAATCACATGGCACTACACATAATGCCATAATACAAGTCTGAACCATGGATTCAATACCCCAAGCATGGTCAAAACTACTCACTCTAGGAAGATTCTTCTTATTGCTTTAACAACTAAATTCAACCCATTACTAGAAATTAATTAATGCACAACACACCTACCCCCTTATATGCCAACATAACATTCAAGCATATCTTCATAACTACATATGTACCTCTAAACAATTACCCATAAGGGCATTCTTCTCATGTTCTCTAATACCTCTATCAATAACAATTTTGATGCACCTTTTAATTCTTAGGAAGACACACATAAAATATTCTCAACTAACCCAGTCATACACAAGAAAATAAACTTCACCTTAATAATTCTTTCACACTTATAAACTTACATAAAACCAAATTTCATCCATTTTCCTAACATAACATATTCACTCTGTCCCATCTACATAAGTATTCATTATCACGATTTTGACCTAAAGGAGGTCATTGAAAGGTTGGCATTCCAGGGTCTAAAACATGATCGGATACTAAGTATAACTTGGTACTTTATGGAGGCCTGAGGAATAGAGTATTCAAGTCATAGATTCACTAAAGAGGTCTAATCTGAGGACATTCATGATATAAATCCGAATGTCGCTGATCGTTAAGGGTGTTGCATGAGTACTGGAATTGAACGTGTTGTAAAGCACGAGTACATAAGTTATGAGCTGCCTGACCAGGATTTGGAGTTCATAACTTATGGAATGTGATTCCGACTGCTGGATGAACTGGAACTCTTCATACTAGGAACTAGGAGAGTACATAATTCTTTATTATATGCATGAACCTAAACTATGATCTTGAGACTAACATGTAAGGCATGAGTAGCTATTGGGATAGCTATAAAACAAATACTGAAATACGAATGGGTTGACCCATATCTTTACTTTCTGATGTTCTACACTACACTAGCATCACTACTAGAATCTAGAAGTCTGACTTTGGCACTCATCCTATCATCTTCCCCTTATCTTTAAGCCATCAATCTAAGTCTCTGAACCACTAAATAAACTTCAATAACTATACTCTAGAGTTTGCAGTATAATCAATACACACAAGTAACAAACCTACTGTAACACCCCAATTTTCTAAACTGGGATGCTACACGATGCTTATGACCCTGAAGGACCACAAGCTAACCCATGACTGATATATGTGCCTATGTACTACAATATATAATGTAATAATGTGGAAAACATGAGCATGTAGGACATAAGGTTAAACTTAATAAAGACTCTATAAAATAGTAACATCTGTATGGGTGAAAGATACCTAAAACAACTGAAAACTGAATCAAACCTGAACTAAATCTGAAAGCCTCTAAAAGCTATTTGAATAAGGAGTTGAAGGAACATGTCTTCGACTAACTCCATCTAGAAAAACTGAGCTGAAATAATAAATAAAATAAAATAATATCGTATCATCCTCAAATGAAGAGGACTCACTGCAACTCTATATACTGGAATACAACAGCTACTGTTGATCTGGAACTCGTATCTCTGAACCTATGGTGTAACATGAAAAGAAAGTACCATAGCGCAAATACATCAGTACAATTTGAGTGCTGAGTATACGAGTGAGGTAGGATAATTCAAAGGGTTTATATACATGAATAATGCTAACTGACTGACTGATATGAATGTAAGAGTACAGACATACATACATAGTAACTGAGATCATGAGTACGTGATAGCTAAATCTATATGCTAATACATAGTTTACTGATAACTGACATGGTTAAAACTATATTTCTAATAACATGGGCAACAGGGTCTGACAGTCTTAAATCTGATGGAACTTTCTAAGTCCCATGCTATAACTGAATTTGACTGTATCTAACAGTCCTGGTCTACTGATATCTGAAGAACTGTCTGAGTTCTTTTACTGAGACTGAGTTTGAAACTGTGGGAGGTAATTGTTTAACTGACATACCCCATGTGTGCCATTATGGCTAAGCTGGGGTCTAATCTCTGCCCCGATTAGAGGAGTGTCAATACCGCGCCACTGGTAAGGACAGTTGTGAGTGACCCTTAGCTGGCAGGTACTCAAAACGAGAGTGGTGGGAACCCTGAACTAACAGTTTAAGCCACCTCATCATCCCTAATCTAATAGGTTAAGATGTCTCAATCTATGCTGGCTACATAGTTCTGGAATGCAAGGATGACTACTAAGAATCACACCATAAATTGGTAGGTGAGTTCCCATCCTTGGGTTCACTCGATACTAACTTCTACTCCCATCTGAAGAGACTGAACATGATTCAACTGTCTGTACATGGACTGATTAACTAACTTCTATTGACTGATGGAATAGTACTACTATCTGAGAGTTAACTTAGATCATGAGATTTCTGAGGTTTCCTGAGTCACATGACTAATTGAGTTCTATAGATTATAGCTTGAATGAGATTATCGTGAAAATATGACATGGCTGTAGGCACACATCTATATTTTTTGGGTAAGAATACCCCCAGGACTCGATAGAAGGAAACTGACACATATGAGATGACTTGATCACAATATTGGAGTCCACAATTCATAATATCATAAGTAGGGGATCTTATACTTCATGTAGTTATTCAACATCTTAAACATTATAGGAATTGCATGGATATATCTCATTTACATATTATACATATCCATTATCATACATGCTTCATACCACAACAATAGCAACACATCAATAGCATGGAATACATATTTAAGTATATAGCTAACATAGACTTGTCATTTAGATATCATGGAACCATGTAAACATAAATTCCTAACATCCCAAGCATTTTATCAAACACCTAGCATGCATTGTTTAAGGAATAGGTGTGTTTCATAACTTGCACCATATTACACCACCTAAAGTTCATAGTTTTCAACTAACAACCATATATATTCCATGAAAACACCTTTAGATATCATCTTAAAACTTAAACAAGAATCATCAACACGTACATGCTCATTTCACTAGAAAAAGTTCACAAAATTGGAACCATAGATAAACACTACGTATACCTTATATTAATAATCTGTGAAGATAGTAGGGAAATAAGCTTAGAATTTGAAACCCCCAATTGAACCCTAGACTTGTTCTTGGTTATTTTTCAGAGAATTTTGATAAAAAGTAATGTAAATAGCTGATTTGGGGCCTCAATCCCGTGTTTGGGACTTAAATAGGGGGGAAGATGACCCAAATACCCCTCTAGATGCGTCATTTAATTTCTGTGAAAATTACCCGATTTGGGCCCCCGGCGCGATGTGGAGACATCACGTTTCCACCCATTTGTGACCTGGAAACTCACTTCGATGCGCTGAAATCACAGAGAGACACTGGAAATTGACGAACGTCATTTTGGCTTATGGCGCGACGCACCACTGGCTGAAATGACACTGCTGAAACTTTAAATCGCCATAACTTCTTCACCGGGTGTCTGTTTTAGGTGAATTTGATATCGACGGAAAGCTCATTCAATTCTCTACAATTGTGAGGGTATAAATATGCCAAAATACCACCTATAAACCAATTTATTCTCATTCAAAGATGAGCTATATGAAATCACAAATGAAAACTTGGTGGATTCAAAAGTTCTTAGCTAGGCTTACTCTAAGTGACTCTTATGAACATGCTTAACACATCATAAGCTCTATTATCACTAAGATACTCATACTAATTCATGTACTCAAATATGAATCATAGGATAGGAGGTTTCATGTGTAGGAACAATGGTTTATTTTTTGTCTTAGAAATATACGGGGTATTATAATATCTCCCCCTTGGAAACATTCATCCTCGAATAAGACTGACTAAAATAAGGAGAGACGATATACTGGAGTATGTACAAGAAATACACTACTTGAACATTATCTCATGACGGACATGACTAGTAAGCTAAACATATCATGCTGGACATGCATATCTGATGCATGAGTAACTGATTCATGAATGCATAACTGAGACTTCTGATAACTGAGTTCTCCCAATGAGTATGCATATTTGACGCATGATTATACACTAGACTGATACATGAATGCATGACTAAATATGCAATGGTAATAGATACCAATTTTATGATGGGAACATGAACATGAAACTGAGTACGCTTAAGGAGAACTATTACCTTAATCTTGATCTGAATTGGCGGAGAAGAGTTAAGAATACTTGTCACGCATATCTGATTCTACTTCCCAAGTAGCTCCCTCATGAGACTGATTTTGCCAAAGAATTTTGCCAAAGAACCTTGACTAGAGGGACTTCTTTGTTCCTAAATCTATGAGTCTGATAGTCTAAGATTTTGACTGGAATCTCTTTATGAGAGAGACTGTCCTGAACGTCAATTCTTTGACTAGGGACTACAACTGCTGGGTCACCTAGGCATTTCTTGAGCAAAGAAACATAGAAGACTGGATGAACTGAGGCTAGATCTGAAGGCAATTCGAGCACATAAGCTACCTTGCCGAAGCGACTGAGAATGTTTAAGGGACTGATATATCAAGGACTGAGTTTCCCTTTCTTATCGAACCTCTTTACACCCTTCATGGGAGAGATCTTGAGGTAGACATAGTCATTGACCTCAAACTCGAGATCCATTCTATGAACATCTGCATAAGACTTCTGTCGGCGCTAAGCAGCCCAGAGTCTTTTTTGGATCAACTGAACTTTCTCTAAGGTGTCGAATACTAAGTCAGGACCTATAACTGAGGCCTCACAAACTTCAAACCAACCGATTGGAAATCTACATCTCCTACCATAGATCGCTTCAAATAGAGCATCTGAATACTAGAATGATAGCTATTATTGTATGCAAACTCAATCAAAGGCAAGTGGTCATCCCAACTACCCTTGAAATTAATTGCACACACCCTTAGAATAGAGTCTGAATGGTCCTTTCTGCTTGACCATCTTTCTGAGGATGAAATGATGTACTGAGATGAACTTGGGTACCAAGACCCTTTTGGAATGCTTTCCAGAAGTGACAGGTGAACTGGGTACCTTTGTCTAAAATAATAGATATTGGAATACTATGTAATCTGACCAGCTCCCTGATATATAGTTTGGCATAATCCTCTGCTGAATAAGAAGTATGAACAGGAAGAAAATAAGCTGACTTGGTCATTCTATCTAAAATGACCCAAACTGAATCATGCTGATGACGAGTTCTAGGCAAACCCATCACGAAGTCCATGTTCACTTCTTCCCACTTCCAAGTAGGAATAGTGAACTCCTACATAGAACCACTAGGTTTCTTATGCTCTATCTTAACCTTCTGACATGTAGAGCACTTAGACACAAACTCTGCAATATCTCTCTTCATCCCACTCCACCAATAGATCTCCCATAAGTCGTGGTACATATTAGTGGCCTCTGGATGAATAAAGTATTGCGCACCATGTGCTTCTGCAAGAATTCACTGCCTCAATCCATCTACACCTGGAATACAAAAATGATCCTGACAAAGAAGAACACCATCTCCCCCTTAGGAGAAAACCTCAACTTTCTAATTCTGAACTAACTCTTTTAGCTTGACAAGGCTAGGATCCCTGTATTGCTTTTCTTTCACCTCAAAAACTAGATATGACTCTGAACTACTCTGAACACATACACCACCCTCAAAAAAGTCGACTAAGCGAATACCTAGTCTGGCCAGTTGATGGATTTTTTGAGCTATTTTCTTCTTGCTATCCTCAACGTGAGAATTACTATCCATGGAGAGTCTACTGAGAGAGTCGGCCACAACATTGGCCATGCCCAAATGATAAAGAACACCCATGTCATAATCTTTCAAAAGCTCTAACCGCCTTCTTTGACCAAGATTGAGATCTTTCTGAGAAAAGGCATACTGAAGACTTTTATGATCTTTAAAGACATCTACATGAACTCCATAAAGATAATGACTCCAAATCTTCAAGGAAAATACTACGAATGCTAACTCAAGATCATAAGTAGGATAATTCTTTTCATGGGGATTTAGCTGTCTAGAGGCGTAGGCTATGACCTAACCATGCTGCATGAGGACACAACCTAAACCCACTCTAGATGCATCACAATAGACTACAAAATCGTTTGAGCCGTCTGGAAGAGCTAGAACTAGAGCTAAGGTGAGTTAAGTCTTCACCTCTTGAAAACTCTTCTAGCATGAATCTGACCATTGAAACTTAACCTTTTTTTGAGTCAATCTGGACATAGGAGATACAATAGAAGAAAATCCCTCGACAAACCATTTGTAATAGCCGGCCAAACCCAAGAAACTCTTGATATCTGCTGGAGATATGGGGTGATGCCAATTTCTTACCGCTTAAGTCTTCTGAGGATCTACTCTAATGCCAGCACCAGTAATAATATGGTCAAGGAATGCTACTGATCTTATCCAAAATTCACACCTATTGAACTTGGCGAATAACTGATGATCCCTGAGAGTCTAAAGAATAATTCTGAGCAGGTCTGAATAATCATGCTCAGTGCGAGAATAAACCAAAATATCATCTATGAAGACTATGACGAACATGTCCAAGTACTACTTGAATACTCGGTTCATCAAGTCCATGAAAGCTGTAGGGGCATTGGTAAAACCAAAGGACATGACAAGAAATTTGAAGTGACTATACCGCATATGAAAAATTGTCTTTGAGATGTCACATTCTCTAACTCTGAGCTGATGATAGCCTTGTCTGAGGGCTATCTTATAAAAGTAACTGGCACCCTGAAGTTGGTCAAACAATTCATCTATTCTAAGAAGTGGATACTTGTTCTTAATCTTAACTTTGTTAAGCTAACGGTAATCGATACACGTCCTGAGAGAACTATCTTTCTCGTACACAAATTAGACTGGTGCACCCATGGGGATACACTAGTCCTGATGAATCCCTTATCTAAGAGATCCTTCAACTGATCTTTCATTTCCTTGAGTTCTATTGGCTCCATTCTGTATGGCGGAATAGAAATAGGCTGAGTATCTGGAGAAGGTCTATGCCGATGTCTATTTCCCTTTCAAGAGGAATGCCTGGAAGATCTTTGGGAAAGATATCTCAATATTCATTAACCAACTAGACTGATTTGAGACTGGGAGATTCATAACTGGAATCCTTAACATACACAAGATGATACATACACCCCTTAGAAATCATTTTCCTTACCCGAAGATAGGAAATAAGCTGACCCCTGAACGCTGAAGTACTACCCTTCTACTCTAGCATGGGCTCATTCAGGAACTGAAATTGAACTATCCTATTTCTGCAGTCGACTGTGGCATAGCAGGAATAAAGCCAATCTATGCCGAGAATGACATCAAAGTCAGTCATCTCTAACTCGACTAAATCTACTGACATGGATTTCTGAAATATCATAACCGGGTAGTTCCTGTATACCCACCGATCTATGATGGTTCTATCCACTGGGGTAGAGAATGAAAAGAGCTCTGCTAAAATTTCAAAACGGATTCCAAAATTGCCTGCTATGTATGGAGTGACAAAAGACAAGGATGCACCTAAGTCTAGCAAAGAATAAATATGAACATGGAAAATCTGTAACGTACCAGTAACAACATCTAGAGAATTTTCCTGATCCTGTCGGGTCTGAAGATCATAGAGTCTCTTTGGGTATTACCCACTAGTAGCACTGGAAGTGGCACCCTGCTAGTTCAGGCGATTAAACTGAGCTGTGGAACGGTTCTGCTAACCTTGAGGACACTCTCTAATCCTGTGGCCTGTCTTGCCACAACCAAAATAGACATCACTACCGTCTCTGCAAATCCCCTTGTAGTTCTTACCACAAGTCTGACATAGGGGATTTGTTCAGGCACTACTAATACTGCCCTGAGATTTAGAGCCTGCTGCTCTATCTCTGTTGCCGTCTCTGAATTTCAGCACTGGGGCACTGGTAGAGGAAGGATCTGGAACACTAGCAGAAGAATGAGCTGAAGCTGATGACTTGGGACAAAACTGGGAACAGTTTTCTCCCTCTGATTTGGTTTAAGTAAAACTGAAACTGCCTGACCTTGCTCTCTTGTTCTGTCTCTCCCTAGTCCTAACCTTTTGCTCCTCTATTTCCTGAGCATGGGTAATGAGTCTGGCTAAAGTCATATCGTTGTTCAGTATCGCAGATCTATACTCATTTACCACTCTATCATTCACCCCGGATACAAACTTGCTCATCTTAGCCCTGTTGTCTACAACCACATGAGGGGCATATCTGGATAACTGAGTAAATCTAAGAGAATATTCTCTAACCATCATATTTCCCTACTTGAGGTTGATGAACTAAAGAAATTTGGCCTCTCTCAGCTCTTGGGGAAAGAATCTATCTAAGAAAGCCATGAAAAATTTCTCCCACTCAATAGGACCTACATCGTCTACCCTCTCCGACTTCCACTGTTTATACCAAGTATGAGCAACATCCTGTAATTTGTATGCGGCTAACTCAACACTCTGAACAAAAGTAACTCCCATGATATTAATGACCTTCTGTACTTGATCAATGAATTCCTAAGGGTCTTTATCAAATTTGGAAACGAAGAAAGATAGAGGGTTCATTCGGGTGAAGTCCCAAATCCTAGCTGTTGCAGAATTGGCCCGTGGATTGGCTGGAATAACTGGTGGCCAATCATTTTAGATAGCCACAGACTAAGAAAGTGTGGTAAATGCGGTCTTGAACTCCACATGAGAAACATGATCGCCCAAAGGTTCTTTGGACTGAGGGACAGACTGATTTTTTCTCTTAGGAGGCATGTCCTGAAATAAAGAGATGAAGTGGATTAGACTGAGAGACTGACTTGTGATTATGCTCACTGGAATGACATGAATACTGAAAGAAGGGAAACTATTCTTAAATATCTTAGAGCCTCTTGCATATAAATTTAGCGCGCAATACACCCATGCAAAAGACTCTACTAGATGCGGCTTTCAGACTTCCTAGGACTCTATTGAACCTTAGTCTCTGCTACCAAGTTTGTAACAGCCCAATTTTGTGAACCGGCATGCTACACAGTGCTTATGACCCCGAAGGACCACAAGCTAACCCATGACTAATATTTGTACCTTTGCACTACAATATATAATGTAATAATACGGAAAACATGAACATGTAGGCCATAAGGTTCAACTGAATAAAGAATTTGTAAAATAGTAACATTTGTGTGGGTGAAAGATACCTAAAACAACTGAAAACTGAATCAAATCTGAACTAAATCTGAAAGCCTCTAAATACTGTCTGAATAAGGAGTTGAAGGAACATGTCACCAAATAACTCCGTCTAGCAAAACTGAGCTGAAATAATAAATAAAATAAAATAATATCGTATCATGCTCGAATGAAGAGGACTCACTGTAACTCTGTAGACTGGAATGCAGCTAATACTGCTGGTCTGGAACTCGTGTCTCTGAACTTATAGTGTAACATGAAAAGAAGGCACCATAGCGCAAATGCATCAGTACACCTGGAGTACTAAGTATACAAGTGAGGTAGGCTAATGCAAAGGGTTTACATATATGAATAATGCTAACTGACTGACTGATATGAATGTAAGAGTACAAACATACATACATAGTAACTGAGATCGTGAGGACATGATAGCTAAATCTATACTCTAATACATGGTTTACTGATAATTGACAGAGCTGAAACTATATTTCTTATAACATGGGCGACTGGGTCTGACAGTCTTGAATCTAATGGAACTTTCTGAGTCCCATGCTATAACTGAATTTGACTGTATCTAACAGTCATGGTATACTGATATTTGAAGAACTGTCTGAGTTCTTTTACTGATACTGAGTTTGAAACTGTGGAAGGTAGTTTTTTAACCGACATGCCCCATGTGTGCCATTATGGCTAAGCTAAGGTCCAATCTCTACCCCGACTGGAAGGGTGTCAATACCACGCCACTGGTAAGGACAGTTGTGAGTGACCCTTAGCTGGCAGGTACTCAACCCTAATCTAATAGGTTAATATGTCTTAACCTATGTTGGCTACATAGTTCTAGAACACAAGGATGACTGCTAAGAATCACACCCTAAACTGGCAGGTGAGTTCCCATCCTTGGGTTCACTCGGTACTAACTTATACTCCCATATGAAGAGAATGAACATGATTCAACTGACTGTACATGGATTGATTAACTGACTTCTGTTGACTGATGGAATAGTACTACTATCTGAGAGTTAACTTAGATCATGAGATTTCTGAGGTTTCCTGAGCCGCATGATTGACTGAGTTCTATAGATTATAGCTTGATTGAGATTATCGTGACAACATGACATGGCTCTAGGCACACGGCTATATTTTTTTGGTACGAATACCCCCAGGACACAATAGAAGGAAACTGACACACATGACATGAATTGATTACAAGATTGGAGTCCCAATTCATAATATCATAAGTAGGGGATCTTATACTTCATGTATTTATACAATATCTTAAACATTTTAGGGATTGCATGGATATATTTCGTGTACATATCATACATATTCATTATCATACATGTTTCATCCCACAACAATAGCAACACATCAATAGCATGGAATTCATATTTAAGTATATAGCTAACATAGACTTGTTATTTAGATATCATGGAACCATGTAAACATAAATTCCTAGCATCCCAAGCATTTTATCAAACACCTAGCATGCATTGTTTAAGGCATAGGTGTGTTTCATAACTTGCACCATATTACACCACCTAAAGTTCATAGTTTTCAACTAACAACCATATATATTCCATGAAAACACCTTTAGATATCATCTTAAAACTTAAACAACAATCATCAACATGTACATGCTCATATTACCAGAAAAAGTTCACAAAATATTATTTAAAACATGGTTCTTGAGCTCTATGAATGGATTGGATCCATAGATGAACACTATGCATACCTTAGATTAATAATCCGTCAAGATAGTAGTGAAATAAGCTTGGAATTTGAAACCCCCAATTGAACCCTAGACTTGTTCTTGGTTTTTGTTGAGAGAATTTTGATAAAAAGTAATGTAAAGAGCTGATTTGGGGCCTCAATCCTGTGTTTGGTACTTATATAGGGGGGGGGAAGATGACCCAAATACCCCTCTAGATGTGTCATTTAATTTCTATGAAAATTATCCGATTTGGGCCCCCAGTGTGATGCGGAAACAACGTATTTCCACCCTCTTATGACTTGGAAACTCACCGCGATGCACTGGAATTGTGGAGAGACACTAGAAATTGACAAACATCATTTTGTCTTACGGCGCGACGCGCCACTGACTGAAATGACGCTGCTAAAATTTTAAATCGCCATAACTTCTTCACCGAGTGTCCGTTTTAAGCGAATTTGGTATTGACTGAAAGATTATTCAATTCACTACAATTTGGAGGGTATAAATCTACCAAAATACCACCTATAAACCAATTTATTGTCGTTCAAAGATGATCTATATGAAATTACAAATGAAAACTTGGTAGATTCAAAAGTTCTTAGCTTGGATTACTCTAAGTGGCTCTTATGATCATGCTTAACACATCATTAGCTATATTATCACTAGGATACTCATCCTACTTCATGTACTCAAATATGAATCATAGGATAGGAGGTTTCATATGTAGGAACAACGGTTAATTTTATGGCTTAGAAATATACGGGGTATTACACCTACTCTGGAAGACTACACCTGATAGTGTAGAACCCACTTCTAATACTTTCTTCTGAGATACAACTCTATCTTTCTATAGCCCTACTATTCATCACATAATATCTTGAATACTTACTAACTTAGAATCTTCATGGGTATAACCGTATCCTGAGGTCACACCACCTAGATCTTTAACTCTCATTTCAATTTCCTCAATCTTTAAGGATTCAAACTTAGATTCTAACACTTAACACGGATATCATCAACCTTCAATAAACGAAACTACTCTTGTCATAGCTTACTAATATCACATCTAAACTTATATTCCTAAACAAGGAGAATTTAGATCATACCAAAAAGGCACAACATTATCTACATATAATTCCTAAACTTAGCTATTTAGAGCACCATATACTATATAACTAACCTTCTTCCACTCATAAAACTCAAGGGTACTATTAACCATGCACAACACTTATTAAATTTCAAAAAAAAAATAATGTAGCTCCATATCAGATTGGGCACACCTCTACAGCATACCCACAACATCATGCAAAATTTTAAATCTACAAACTTAAATTCTTACATGCACTGTTCAAGCCTACTAGATCACCTCCATATAACTAGAATCACTAATCAAGCAGTCATTATTTCCACTTTGATGACTATTAACTGTTCAAACTTAATGTCTAGTGCTAAACATACTTCAACAACCCAACCTCACATACAATTCTCACTTGGAAGCTATGAAATAAAACATCGAGAAACACTAGTCCACTAGAATCTCATAACAACAATAATTGATCACAACCATATGGCCTATCTTATTTAAAATCCATTAACTCATCCTCCTTCTACCCATCATAACTATATACCTTTCTATACACCTAATTTACTATCATAGCTCAATGAGTTTCAACTAAGCTCTTTTTTGTAAACTCAAGGAAAGCCTAAATTAACGATACTAAACCACCAAACACTTCATTAATACCCTATCATTTTTAAGCATAATAAATTCCATCAATGACTCCTTCCTTACATCAAGCAAATAATAGCTCACCTTAATTAATAACTCCTTTTTCACCCTCTGCTAAACTAACACTAAAGTACATATCACTTTAACACATCTCAATAACATGAACAGGTTTATCTCTATACTTTATATCAATCAACACTCTAACTTTTCTTGTCACTACTTTTCTATACCCATACTTCTAACTATAATAAGGCTCTACTACTCATGAATCATAACACTGAAGTTCATACTATCCCTTAAATACACACTTCATTTAATAGTATAGGTTCACACTATCTCCTCTCATGAGCACTATCTGTACTGAAGGAATAATGAGGAAATGAATGCATATCTAATTCTGTCTCAACTGAATGACCTATAAGGATGAGGACATAATCTTTCAACTCAAGGAACTTAACACAATAGGGAGATCCTCTGAAGCCCCTTGTGTGACTTCTGAAGCATCTGCTAGCAAATCTAAGAGCATTGTCTGGGGAGGAACTGGATCTTGTTGATTATGTTATCTCGAGAATAATACATAGATGAGGAATTTTAGGGTAACACATGAATAGATAGAAGATTCTGAGAGAACAACTTTACTACATAATCTAGAGTCGGAAGGAAAGGAAATTTTTCTTAAATGCCTCATAGCCCCTCAAGGAAAAGTATAGACATCTCTGTACCACTCCGCAAGACTCTACTAGACACGACTTCACAGACACTCTAGGATACTTGAATGTTGTACTCTAATACCAAGTTTGTAATGCCCCGAAAAAGGTCCCTAGACGTCGTACGGTGCTTAGGACCATAAGTGATCCCAAGCTAACTCTTCTACTGGAATAACTTTTAAGCAACTTAATAAAATACGTAAATCTGATCGAAATAAGAGAAAGATAACTCATTTCTAAATTTGATCATTACAAAACTAAATTAAAATATTTACAACCCATCTTTTGTAAAACAACACTGGAATCAACTACATTAACTCTACTGACTGTCTATGAAGCCTCTACTAGTATTGACTATAGATAGCCGGGACATGACCCCCAACTATCCCAAATAAATATGACTAAATCAAGAAAAATGAAATAATGTTCAAACAATATGATTGACTCGGGTCCTTGAATAAAGAGGACTCATCACCTACTAATTGGGAGCTGCAATCTATCTGAATAGGGTATGCGTGCTACAATTGAATTGATACCTACATTACGAGATAATGTAGCACGTAAACATATATGTGGATTAGTACTTTGAGAATGTACTAAGTATATGGGGGTAAAATGCATAAGTAAAACATCATCTCATCATCATAATTTATAAAACAATGCATGCTAAATGTAAATGACTCACATAAGGTGGAATATCTGAAATACTGAAAATACTAATCATGAGAAACAAATCATACTTGTAAATCTAGTGAGCTATAACATTTACTTATAAAAGCTACGCTAATACTCTATCTTTAAATCATACTGTCTAAGTGCAGAAAGGACTCACTTCGTAGTCTGAAATCTGAAACTCTTATATTTCTGTAAGGCATAATCTGAGTAAAATGGTGAGCCTTTACACTTAATTTTCTAAAATTTGGAAAATACTTTATCTTAGGGCTTAAGATTCTTAAAACCTTAACTTCTAAAACATATTCTTTTATCTTAAAACTTTAAATCAATAGACTATTAAAGAGTGGGGAACATCTGTTGGGAGTTTCTTCTAACCAACATATACCATGTGAGCATCCATGGAGTTCCACGTCTAGCCCCTATTAGGTAGGGATGTTCTACCATGCCATCGGAATAGAACTTTTATCTTAGTAATCAAAATCTGAGTCATCCACGTAGAAGTGGGAATAATTTGAATCCTAGGGTGGCACGTAGTTTTGGGGTATGAAACCGTAGTAACTTACCCATCTCGGTGCTAAATAGTACTCCCATTCTCATGCTCAAAATCTTAAGCAATCCACTTTAAAAAAAAATAGCACAAGGGTTTACAATAGAACCAATTATGATTTTCTCTCTTTAAATCTTAAGTTATATAAACAAAGTGGATTCTTTATCTTAACTTAGGACCAAAAGGTCAAATATTTATTAAAATTTGAGAATAAACTTATCTGAGGGTGGTCATGGCACAAATAATCTCAAAATAGAAACCTTAATTAGGGCTTAATGACTCATGCATCAATTCATGTTAAAACATCTCAAAATTCATGCTTGGTAATGTAAACATTCATAAATCATCTTAAAATCTGGGAATTCCAGCAATATGCATGAAAGTATAAACAAAATCATATAATTCAACTTCTAAATCAATGAAAATCTCATAATCTTATGAATAGCAACATTGGGTATAAACCTTAATTTAAATTTCATGGGAAATCATATAAATTACAGTAAATTTATAATTAAAATAAATTTTTAGGCACAAGGATGAAAGAATTATCCTTGTTCAAACCCCACATACCTTAGATGATGAACTAGATGAACAAGCTTGCTTTTGAGATTCTATTTGTTCTCTTGAATGACAATTTTAATTTAAATCTTGAACTGATTTGGGAAAAAATGGTGGAATCTTGGGGTTTCTTGAAGTTGAATGTTGAATCTTAGGGTTTTGGTTTAGAGAAATTTTGATGAATATAAGCATAAAATGCTTGTAATAGGCTTAAATCTTTTGGACGAATTTGGAGGCTTGAAAATTGACCAAAATACCCCCTTGAGCTTTTAAACAAAATTGGAAAAGCTGAAAAATCCCAATTTACTGGGCCACCGCGAAGCGCCACTATTGCGGTGGCTCACTGGAAAAAGGATGAATGGGAACTGGGTGCTCACCGCAGTGCGCCACAATTGTGGTGCCCCTTGGATTGCCATTTTGACTAGTGGCGCGACGCACCAGTATTTAAGCTTTGGATGTTGGCTTTTACTTGCTTGAATTATTTTTATATTATGTTTGTTGGCTTAATATGCTACTTGTTGCTCATTTATCGCTTTGATATTGTTGAACTGTATTTATAAACTGTCTTCTCTTGCACACCCCCTCTAAGTCTCTGAAATAGGATAGACAGAATAAAGCGCATGCATTCTACCTTTTTTTTGAGATAGCTGGAGTGTCAAGACACCTGGTGAAGGATTATTAGTCACGCATGTTAGGCGGGGTTTGAATCCACAACAAATTTGGAGTAGTACTGCTACCGAACAAGTTGTCCCTCCCCGAATTGAGTGTCCACTCGGGTAATCCAGTCTAGAAACCTATCCCTATAAGGTTAAACTTAGTATAACTGAAACTCAGAATTTGGTTATCCCTATTAGGTTCTGCTTTATTTGCATTATATGCATTTGACTTAGCGGAACTCGGCACAGGGGTTGGGTCTGTCTAGGACATGTGTCCCTTTTTATAATGACCAACATGTGCATCTTACATGCTCTTTGACATTTATTTGGAAGGAAGTTCAACCGCTCAAACTCAGAGAGATGATCTTTATAGTGCCCTAAGCCAAAATAGAGAGATGAGATTGTTGGCTGACTTTAGGCAACTTAGTGAAACGTAGGAGAGTCCTCAAATTTGACGAATCACTTTTCAAGAAAATTAAAAATATATATATAATTTTTAAGGTCTTCATGAACTACAAGGGTCTGATTCTTACTATTTAGCGAGATACGTAGGAAACCCTTTTCAAGGTACAACCCTATTATTTTTTGAAAAATTATTCATAGATTTATTAAGAAATATTTTTAAAATATAATTATTTGAATAATTGTTTTTATAATCCTCAAGTCCAATTTTTATATATCTTAATAACCCTGAATATTTAGGGATCATGAGGCTAAGTTTTTACAAAACAAATAAATAAATAAATATATATATATATATATATATATATATAAATCTTAACAGTCCTAAACCTTTAGAGATCTTGAGGCTGAATTTTGTATGGCATATATATCACAAACTACGCACACCCGATTCTCATATTAATGAGATACGTAGGAAGTCCTTCACAGATTTGGTGGTCTTAAAAAATATTTTTGAACTCTGACACATTAGTTTTCATCAAAATCAAATAGTGTTAAGGTGGTTGGTTTGCGGCTAAGTTGGCTTCTCATCTATACAACACCAGGTCCAAAGAATAGGAAAGATGACCTATAAAAAATGGTATAAGGTCTGAGATGAGTTGGTGTAGACTGTTAAAAATGAGGAATAAGAAGAAATAGCTTAGAAAGTGAGAAATTTGGAGCAAAATGTGAGAAATATGCAAATACTAAAAAAAAAATTCCTTATAAGAATTTGTACATATTTCACAATTTTCACTTGCCTCTAAAATCTAAAACATCAAAGTTGGACATGTAAGAGGGTCATGGTGATCCTTTGGCTCATCTAAAAAGGTTTTGAAATCAATTAAGAAGAGTAGGGGGGAAGAGAAACTGTTGACGGCTTACTTTGTAGAGAGTTTGACGGTGATTAATTCAAAATAATTAGGTTAAAAGAAAAGATAATGTAGCAATGATTGTGGAGACAACATTAAGGCTGGTGTACAAATCAGTGGCTAGAATATTAAGTTCGGTAATTTAGAAGTCAATCTGCTCCCCACGAGGAAGGATTTTTTGTAGTCTATTTTGTTTTTCTTTCTACTACCCAAATTTTTTTAGGGTTGGAGTTTAAGATCTATATTGTCTTATTTTATTATCATTTCTATTCAAATCCTTCTATCTTTCTATCAACAAATGTGTGTTTTTTATTTTTATTTTATTTTTCATTATATATTATTTGGTTGTCTTTCTTTTTTTAAAGAGCTCTTTCTATGGTGATTCTAGTGATGTGATATTCATGTTGAATTCACAAACTGGTTTATAAATCCAATCTAATCATAAAAGTATTGATCAAAGAAGTTAAAATTAAAAAAAAATCATATAAGAAAATAAGTAAAGTGTTGGGATGCTTGACGACTGAATTAAAGCATCATTTAAATGGATTGAGGCAATCACTTTGCGAATTAGAAAATAACTTGGTTATGAATGAGAAGGTCCTTCTCAAGAATTTTGAATGAATATTAATCGGAGGATCTATAGTCTCAATGGTCAGAAGAAAAAAAAGTCATTTGTTGTTAGGAAAGTACAACATAAATAGGCCTATATATTTCACAAGCTTAAAAGAAGTGACACATGTGCACTTGCTCATTCAAGGTCAATGTTGAAAAGATGTGCATGATTTTTATGTTGCACTCTCTCATTGCATGTTATGTACTTGCATTTTTAAGGATTGATATGATGAAGACATTTCATTCTTCTATCCAAATGTTGTGTCATCCTTTGTTATCCCATTTGCGCTTTAATTTTATTTTCTTTCATACACCTTTTTTGGAATCAAAATAGAGTCTGAATAAAAGTGTCAAGAAAAAGAATAGAGTCAAGAAGTGTCAAGAAAAGAAATAAAGTTGGGAAAAATCTCTCTCAAAAAGAAAAGAAGAAGAAGAGAGAAAAGTCAAGAAAAGGAAAAAAAGAAAATCAAGCAAAAGAACAAGATTCCTGAACTATGTTTGACTTGATTCTTGCTATGAAAAGATACGTAGGCAGCCCAACTCTGGGGTTCGGTCCTACCAAGTAAAAAATTCAATTTACCCAGTATGAAATAAAACTGGGACAAAATTTTATTTTTTTAAGAGTTGATTTCAAAAGTTGTACGTTTCACCTAATGTCATGTATATTTAGCCTCATGTTGTCTATTCTTTTTTACCCTATCCAAAAGTCAAGTTACAATCAAAGAAAGACCTTTAGATCAATCTTTGAGAATGTCAGGGCTAAGCATGTATGGGTATATGAGGTTTCATATTGTGGGCACCATAAGGTGATAGTAAGTCGTGAGTTCAATAAAAATGAGAGAGTTTTATGGGTCAAAACCCTCATGGGCACCATAAGGCGATAGTGAGTTGTGAGAACAATAAAAATGAGAGAGTCTTATTAGCAAAAATTCTCATGGACACCATAAGGCGATGGTGAGCTGAGAAAGAAATGAAAATGAGATAGGCTCTTTGGCGAAAATCCATTGAGATATCACTAGCCGAAGGAGGATTGTAATCTAGAGGGAGAATTTTCAAGAATAGATCCATTTCAAATTCAATAAATAGGTAAAAGTTGATAGCGATTAGTTTGGGTAGATTGGGTTGTTTAATTCAAAATGTATTTCATAATCACTAGAATCAGCTATCATACCCAGATAAAATTTTCTTTTTGACATTTTTTAAAAAACAAAGATTTTTATTATCTTTTCCTATTCTTTTTGTTATTTTTATTTTTATTTTTATTTTTTATTTTTTATTTTTGTGTCTTTGTGGTCAAAAGAAAAATCGCTATTGTCATCTTTCACATATTTTTGAGTCATATTGATGTCAAGACAATGAGGAAGGACTTCAAAACTTGCTACCAACTCCTTCAGTTGTAAAAAGCAAGACAAAGGGCTGACACACAAAGATGACATGTTTCAAAAATAAAGCAATGATACAAGAATGATTTGAATCAAGAGTTTCAGTAATCAGAATTAGGGGGTCAAGAATACAAGTCAATGATACTTATCAATGATTTGAAATGGAGCCGAGTATGACAAGTGCAAGAGCAATTACCTTGAAAGCTAAAGCCACAAATCAACTACCGTGTTTTAAAATTAAAAAAAAATATATTTCCATGAAACAAAAACACATGTTACCTTCAAATCAAGGGCTTCAAAGCCTAAATATCAAAATATGCAATTCCTCACTTTTGAAAATGCAAGCGGCAATATTGCTACGCATGTTTAGTAAACATAATCATGGTAAAATTCATGAATATTTACTCCTAGAAGATGCACTTTCTAGTCGAGTCATTCCATTTAACGTCTAGGAGATGCACTTCCTTGTTTAGGTAGCTTAAGTTTCATGTGTTAGGTGATGTACTTCCTAACTTGAACATTCACTCCTAGAATACGAACTTTCTAGTCGAGTCATTTCATTTAATCCCTAGAAAATGCACTTCCCAATCAGGGTATGTCAGTTTTCATGTGTTAGGTGACGCACTTCATAACTTGAACATTCACTTCTAGAATATGAAATTTCTAATCGAATCATTTCATTTAACCTCTAGGAGACACACTTCCTTGTCTGGGTAATTTAAGTTTCATATGTTAGGTGATGCACTTCCTAACTTGAATCATTTACTCCTAGAAGACACACTTTCTAGTTGAGTCATTTTATTTAACCCCTAGGAGACGCACTTTTTTATCTAAATGATTTAAGTTTCATGTGTTAGGAGATATATTTTCTAATTTTGGTCATCAGTTTTACTCTGAAAAATGCATTTCTGTAGTAGGGCCTTGATTCACCCTCTTTACTGTACTTTTTAAAAGTTGTGATCTGATGACACTCACAAAATTTTCTAGTGCAAACTGGGGCAAAAATTTTGTTCGTGTTTAGGGGACATGACCCTCCTGAAGAATGGGAATTTATTTTTTCCTCAGGAGCCTCCTGAAGAATGGGAATTTATTTTTATGCTTAGGACCCTCCTGAAGAATGGGACAGGACCCTTCTGAAGAATGAAAATTTATTTTTATGCTCAGGACCATCCTAAAGAATAGGATAGGACCCTCCTGAAGAATGGGACAGAACCCGCCTGAGGAACGGAAATTTAGTTTTCTTCCAGGACCCTACTGAAGAATGAGAATTTATTTTTGTCCAGGACCCTCTTGAAGAATGGAAATTTTTTTCGCTCAGGACCCTTCTGAAGAGTGGGAATTTATTTTATCCAAGACCCTCTTAAAGAATGGGAATTTATTTTTGTACAGGACCCTCCTGAAGAATTGAAATTTATTTTCGCTCAGGACCCTCCTGAAGAATGGGAACTTATTTTTGTCCAGGACCCTCCTGAAGAATGAGAATTTATATTTTGTTCAGGACCCTCCTAAAGAATTGAAATTTATTTTTCTCTAAGGACCCTCCTGAAGAATGTGAATTTAAGTTTTGTCCAAGACCCTTCTGAAGAATGGAAATTTATTTTTTCCTCAGGACCTTCCTAAAGAATGAAAATTTATTTTTTCTTCAAGACTCCCCAGAAGAATGAAAATTTATTTTTATGCTCAGGACCCTCCTGAAGAATGGGACAGTACCCTCCTGAAGAATGGGAATTTATTTTTATTCTTATGACCCACCTGAAGAATGGGACAGGACCCGCCTGAAGAATGAGAATTTATTTTTTGCTCAAGTCCCTCCTGAAAAATGAAAATTTATTTATGCTCATGACCCTTCTGAAGAATGAAAATTTATTTTTTTGCTCAGGACCCTCCCGAAGAATGGGACAGGACCCTCCTGAAGAATGGAAATTTATTTTATGCTCATGACCCTCCTGAGAATGGAATGTTATTTTTCTGTTTCACCTTTTATTTTGAGTTTAGAAACATGTTTGAAAATCAATAAAAGCAAGTCTAGGAGACCGCCTGAAAAATAGGGTGAATAAAAGCAAGTCCAGGAGCCTGCCTCAAGAATAGGGTAAAGAAAAAGAAAGTCCAGGAGCACTCCTAAAGAACAGGGTGAAGAAAAAATAAGTTCAGGAGCCCGCCTGAAAAATAAGGTGAAGAAAAAGCAAGTCTAAAAGCCCTCCTGAAGAACAGGGTGAAGAAATAACAAGCCAGGAGCCTGCCTGAGGAACATGATAAAGAAATAACAAGCCAGGAGTCTTCCTAAAGAATGAGGTGAAGAAATAATAAGCCAGGAGCCTACCTGAAGAACAGGGTAAAGAAATAACAAGCCAGGAGCCCGCCTAAAGTACAAGGTGAAGAAGTTGTAAGTCCAAGAGCCTGCCTGAAGAACAAGGTAAAGAAATTGTAAGTCTAGGAGCCTGCGTGAAGAATAGAGTGAATATTATTAGTTGCAAATTCAGGAGCCCGCCTGAAGAATAGGGTGAAGATTTTCAAGTCCAACTCAAGACTAAAGAAAGTTGCATAAATAAGATCTTTTACTTGTATCTTGGTTTTCTATTTTTGTTACTCATTTAAATGTAAAAGCAGGAAATCGTGAACTGAAAACTTGACGGAACCTCACTCGCCCTCTAACTCGTCCTCTCACTATTTTATCTTTCAACTACATATGACCTGATTCCCTGAAAACCCAGGATATGTAGGCGTCCAAAATCAGGACTCGGTCACATTTTTTATTTTATTTTATTTTATCTTCACTTTTAGAAAAATTGGAGGACAAAAATCATCTCTTTGTCTACTTCTTTGTATGAAAACTCTTCAAGATTTCAAACAAAGAAGGGGAAAATGTAGACACGTGATTTTGACCCTCTCCGAGTTTAATATATATATTTTCGATATTAAATATTTATATTTGTTTTGATATTATTTTAACTCTTATTTTACTTTTAATAAATTTTTAGCTATAAATACAACAACAACAACAACAAACCCAGTGTATTCCCACATAGTGAGGTGTGGGGAGGGTAAGATGTACACAGTCCATACCACTACCTCCGGAGAAGTAGCAAGGCTGTTTTCGATAGACCCCTAGATCAAGATAAGATATGTAATCACAACCGTACAAAACGCATGGAACAAGATGGTAAGACATAAAAACGCCCCTACAATGGAAAGTAAACAAAGAATAGTAGGCACTCGTAATACAGCATACAACAAGGTAGCCTAACAAGAGTAATACACCAAACGGGTAATGTCGTACCCTACCTACCCTAATAGTCACATTTTGGGATATTTTAATTTTATTTTTTAAAAATAATAATAATAATAATAAAATTCAAAAAAAAATATTTCTCTTTTAATTTTAATAAATAATTAGTAGTTTTACTATTATCTTAATTTTGGGCTATTTATAAATTTTTATTATATTTTGATAAACATAAAAATTAATTAATTAGTTAATATATTTTATTATTATTATTATATATATATTATTTTATTTTAAAAGGGAAAAAAATATTATCCGAATAAAACTACCCAACCTCCTTCCCTTATCTGATTCCCCTAACTTTTCTCCTAAAAATTCTTCTATTTAAGAAATCCCTCACCCTCAGACAAAAAAAAGAGGTATGTACTTTTACACACCATCAAACACAGACTATATCAAAAAAAAAAATTAGAGTGTCATGATATATATTAATTATAATGAATGTCTATCAAGATCTATCAAGATTTATTTGATGTCTATCAGGATTTGATGTATTTGTCTTTTAGTGTTAAACTAGCGGCAAATTTCCCTATAAATAGAAGGGCTTCCTTCATTGTAAATCATCCCTCTAGAGAAGAAATAAGAATCACTCTCTCTATTCTCTCTACTCTTCTTCTTTATTCTTTCTTATTTCATAACACGTTATCAGTACGAGACTCTACCGTCTCAAATTTGAAGGCTAAGGCTAAGGTATTATTATTTTTCTTCCCTTTTTCCATATGGCTAACAATCTTACGAAGTGTGAGTTCGTTTTCCTTCAAAGTTCCAGCAAGAA
Source organism: Capsicum annuum (assembly GCF_002878395.1). Taxonomy (NCBI): domain Eukaryota; kingdom Viridiplantae; phylum Streptophyta; class Magnoliopsida; order Solanales; family Solanaceae; genus Capsicum; species Capsicum annuum. Next base: position 28,396,237 of record NC_061114.1, read on the forward strand.
CTATATTTCATGGATGTTGGATGTTGAAATCTACCTAGATGCTATGGGTCTTGGAGACACCATAAAGAATGAAAATACAGCATCTAGTCAAAATCATGTTAGGGTTATGATTTTCTTGCGTCACATCTTGACGAAGTTTTGAAAATTGAGTGCCTTACTACTAAGGTTTCACTCGTATTGTGGAATAGCCTAAAAGAAAGGTTTGACCACTTAAAGATGGTCATCCTCCAGAAAGCACTTTATGAGTGAATGCATCTAAGATTTCAAGACTACAAGTCAATTCATGAATACAATTTTGCCATGTTCAGAATTTCTTCTCAATTAAAACTTTGTGGAGAGACGGTTAATGATAATGATATGATGGAAAAGATATTTTCCACTTTTCATGCCTCGAATGTGCTATTACAACAGCAATATCGAGAAAAAGGTTTCAAGAAGTATACTGAATTGAGTTCTTATCTTCTCGTGGCCAAAAAAAATAATAATTTATTGATGAAAAATTATGAGAACCGACCAATTGGATCTGCACCATTCCCTGAGGTGAATGATGTGCACGCTCACCATACTAGGCGTGGAAAAGGTTGCGGCCCTAGTCGTGGACGTGGTCGTGATCGTAGTCATGATGACCAATAAAGAAACCCTGTTCCGGGTGTTAATCATTCATCAAACAAAAACAGAAAAGATGAGAAAAGCGAAGCAGTTACTTGTTTTTGATGTGGCGGAAAAGGACATTATTCACGTGATTGTCGTTCTCTCAAGAACTTGGTTGATCTTTATCAAGCATCACTAAAGAAGAAAACGAGAAATCCCAAGACTAACTTTCTCTCTAAAAATAATGTTGACATCACATGTTTGGATGTAGCAGACTTTTACGAGCACCCTGATGAAAAGATTGATCACTTGATTGGTGATGGTTCCATAAACATGGAAGAATGAATTCTTTTTTTTTTGGTTGTTAGTGAATAAAAATCATGTAAAAGTAGTTGTTTGCATGAGTATTATTTTTTAAATAGTATTGATTGCTTTTGTATTGTCGTAGTTCATTAAATAATTGAGTTGAATTTTATTTTATTTCGATGATAAACGACTTCTTAATATAATCTCTGCTATCATATTTTAAATATTATCACCTAGATAATATTCACGTCATTGAGGTTCTCCTTGTTATAAAGTATTAAGATCATCTCATACTATAGATCGTGCATGTGAAAAATAACATAAAAAAAAATTGTAACTAAATGAGTATTCACATGAATATTACTTTTGATGAGTACATTGTCACCTGTAACGTTAAATACATATAGTAAGTATATATTTATATTATTCTTAAGCAATTAAATTTGACCATTTGATATTGAAAATCATTTGATTCTACTAATTCAAAGTTTGTGTCTTTGTCAAATAATAAATTCACTAATTAGTGAAACATCTTTAAAAGGTCTCCATTTTCACAACTCAATTATCCCACAATACTCGAGATGATAAGGTGACTTCACCGTGTCATCTTTTTATCAAATAAGTATTCCTTCCCTTTTACTAATTGTTTACGATTATTAAAAAAAAATGCTAAGCAAAGTTAAGAACACACTAATTGGGCATATTTTTTTATTTGATTAGTAAAGTGTGATTAACAATTTCTTATAAACTTTTACTTCGTACAAAAAATTTAATATATATTTTATTTGTTGTATGTCATTTTATTTGAAGATATGGATAATTTTTTAGAAGATATTTGTTTGATTAATTCTGGCACTACACATACAATATTCAAAGATAAGAAATATTTCTCTCATCTAAACATAGGCAAGATTAATGTTACTACAATTCCTGATAGTGCTAATTTGATTGAAGGCTTTGTAAAAGCCATTATAATCTTGTCCAAGGGAAATAAACTCATCATAAATAATGTCATGTTTTCTCCTAAGTCTCAGAGAAACTTGATGAGTTTTAAAGATATCCGTGAAAATTATCATCATATCAAGATAATTGATGAGATAAATGTTGAATATCTTGTTATCACCCAGAATATCTCTGGGCAGACATGTGTTATTAAAAAGTTTCCTGCTTTATCTTCTGGCCTGCATTGGACAAAGATTTGTGCAATTGAGGCACATTCTATAGTAAACCAGAAGTTTACTGATTCCAATACTTTTGTACTTTGGCATGATCGTCTGGGACATCCAGGATCCATAATGATGAGACGAATAATAGAAAATTCACATGGGCAACCATTAAAGAACTTGAAGGTTCTTTCGAATGGTGAATTTTCATGTAATGCTTGTTATCAAGGAAAGCTGATTGTGAGACCATCTCCAACAAAAGTAGGTATTGAGTCCCTTGCGTTCTTCGAATGCATACATGGGGATATCTGTAGACCAATTCAGCCACCAAGTGGGTCGTTTAGATACTTCATGGTCCTGATAGATGTTTTTTCTAGATGGTCTCATGTGTGCCTTTTGTCATCTCGTAACTTGGCATTTGCAAAATTGTTGGCACAAATAATACAATTACGGGTACAATTTCCTGATAATCAAATTAAGTCTATTCTCCTTGATAATGCTGCAGAATTTTCATCCCAAGTATTTAATGACTATTGCTTATCTATTGGGATAAGAGTGGAACATCCTGTACCCCATGTTCACACTCAAAATGGCCTTGCTGAGTCATTAATTAAACATCTGCAGTTGATAGTAAGACCATTACTGATGAAAACTAAGTAGCCTACTCATACAATTTTGTATGCTGCAACACTTGTTCGTCTGATAAATTTTCATAAATTTTCTCTATTTCAATTGGTTTTGGGTCAATAGCCTAATATATCTTACTTGAGAACTTTTGGGTGCGGTGTATATGTGCCTATAGCACCACCAAACCGTACCAAGATGGGTCCCCAAAGAAGGTTTAGGAATTTATGTTGGGTTTGAATCACCCTTTATTATTTGCTATCTTGAACCATTAACGGGAGATATGTTCACTGCTCGATTTGCAGATTGTCAGTTTGATGAGATACTTTTCCCAAAATTAGGGGGAGAAGATAGTGATATCAAAAGAGAAATTTTGTGAAAAAATCCATCACTATCTCATCTTAATCCACGTGCTTCTATTTGTGAGCAAGAAGTACAAAAGATTATTCATCTGCAAAGAATTACAAATCAAATTTTGGACGCATTTACAGATTTAAAAAGGATCACTAAATCACATATTCCTGCAGAGAATGTCCCAATTCAAATTGATGTCTCTAAAGGACCATCCATCAGTGTCATAGCTAATGAATCTAAAGCATGCTTGAAGCGTGGCAGACCATTAGGTTCTAAGGATCAAAATCCTAGAAAAAGAAAAACAAATGGTCAAGATGACACTACGAAAGATCCACATATGGAAGTTCAATATTTGAGCAATGTTGATATCCCTGAAGGAATCAATAAGCCTGAGACTCAAGAAAATGAGGAACTATCCATAAATTCAAGTGATGTTGAAACTAATTTGAATTGATCTAAAATAGTAGTGTATTATGTCTTTACATATAATGTTGCAACGAAAATCATGCAAGACAGTAAGGATATTGAACCTCAAACTGTCACAGAATGTAGACAAAGAAATGACTAGCCAAAATGGCAAGAAGCAATTCAATCTGAATTGAATTCACTTGTCAAATGTGAAGTTTTTGGACCTATAACTCAAACACCTAATGGTGTTAAGACTATTGGCTATAAATGGGTCTTTCTGCAAAAAAGAAATGAGAAAAATGAAATACAGAGGTATAAAGCACGCCTTGTTGCACAAGGATTTTCACAACGACTTGGTGTCGATTATGATGAGACATATTCACCAGTTATGGATGCAATAACATTGTGTTATCTTATTAGTTTCACTATCCATGAGAGACTTGAAATGCATTTTATGGATATGGTAACAACCTATCTATATGGATCACTTGATAATGAGATAGACATGAAAATTCTCAAAGGATTTAAAATGCCAAAAGCATATAGTTCAAAGCCTTAAAAAATGTATTCCATTAGATTGAAAAGATCATTGTATGGTTTGAAGCAATCAGGATGCATGTGGCATAACCTTCTTAGTGAGAAGTGAAAGATAGAATGAAGGGTCTTAGCACCCAAGTTTATCTTAGCTCCATTTTTCATCCGCAGACAGATGGTCAAGCTGAGAGGACTATCCAGACTTTGAAGGATATATTGAGTACATGTGTTCTTGATTTCAAAGGAAGTTAGGATAAATATTTGTCATTGATTGAATTTGCTTACAATAATAGTTTTCGTGCATTTGAAGCTATGTATGGGAGAAGATGTAGATCGCCCATAGGTTAGTTCAAAGTGGCTGAAGCTACTATGATTGGACCTGATGCTGTGTTCGAGGCTATGGAGAAATTTAAGTTAATTCGGGAGAGGTTGAAGATATCCCAGAGTCGTCAGAAGTCGTACGCAATTGTGAGAAGAAGAACTCTTGAGTTTGAAGTTGGTGATATGGTGTACTTGAAAATTTCACCCATGAAAGGGGTGAAAAGATTTGGAAAGAAAGGGAAGTTGAGTCCCAGATATGTTGGCCCTTATAAAGTTTTGAATTGTGTTGGGAAAACAGCTTATGAGATTGAGTTTCCTGCAGAGTTGTCAGTTGTCCATCCTGTGTTTCATATTTCTATGCTCAAGAAGTACATTGGAGACTCTGTTGTTGTTGATCCGTTGGAAAGTTGTGATGTTCAGGATAACCTTTCGTATGATAAAATCTCGGTTGAAATCCTAGTTATCAAGTCTGTAGACTAAGGAATAAAGAAGTTCCCTTGGTTAAAGTTCTATGGAGAAATCAATCAGTCGAGGGTGCCACTTGGGAAACAGAAGCAGATATGCGAGCTAATTACCCTCATCTTTTCTCCACGAGTCCAAGCCAAGCTGAAGGTACTATTCTCCTAATTTAGTTCCCTCCTAATCTAATGTATTCTGCAATATAGTTATTCCCTCTATGATTCGTGCATTTGGTAAAGTACTCAAAAGTTGAGAATACAGTGAGCCCTTTAATGTGAGTCGTTCCAGCTGGGCGTCCTCATTTTCTCTTGTTCTTGGACTATTTGGAAATATTCGAGAATGAATATGTCCAAGGTGGAGATATTATATGAATTCCAAAGTGATTGATATTTAAATCATGTTGTATTTCTATAATTTCTACTTTTTGTCATGTAGAGCATTGAATAAGCTTTCCATCGATACCAATTTGATCAAAATCTGACATCAGACAAGGGTGTTATGATCGTTTTACTAAACGGTATCGGATCGCCCAGGTCTGATGGTCGACCTGGCAGACCTTCAGGTCCTTGGTGGACCATCAAGTGCCCCGTCAAGCCAAGGCAGTAACCCCTCTTCCTGTTCACCGTGTGACAGCCAAGATGGTGACCGTAAAAAAATTGACAAACCGTCAAGGTGTTCGTTAGGTCGAGATAGAATGTGTCATTTTTGGCCCTCGAGTGATGGACGACTTGGTGGTCCATCATTTTCCTGACGGACCATCACTTCGACCGTCACATTGAGGTAGAACGTTTCAGTTTTGGCACTCAAGTGACGGACGATCTGGTGGACCGTCAGGAGACTTGACGGACCATCAAATCGATCGTCACAGGCCCCAATCAATGAATTTCAACTTTTTCAAAAGGGCATTTTGGTCATTTCCGCTCCATATGGTCTTATATATATATCCTAGTAGAGAATAGCCATTCATTTTTTCTCCTTTCCTCTTCCAAGAAACATCTAGAAATTAGGGTTTCTTCCAAAACCCAAAAATTCAATCTTCTTCCAAGAAATTCAAGGATCTTCCATGGATTTCTCCAAGTTATTCGAGAATTAAGTTCCCCAAATCAAGGGCATCAAGAATCTTGGTCTAAAAGTGTGAGAAAGAAGTTCCAAACAAGTTTCTACATCTCCAAAATCATAATCCAAGGTATGTGGAGCTTGAACAAGAACACTCCTTTCATTCTTGTGCCTAAAGATTTACATTCTATTATTGATTTACATGATTTTGCAAGTGGTTTTACACCCAAATTTCTTTATTAATGATTTATGAGATTTGAGTTGAATAAGTTTGATATTTATGATTATTTCACCATCATGTTTCTTAAATTGAGAATTTATTCCATGAGTTGTATATTGTCATTACGTATTGATGATTTCTAAGCGATTTAAGACAAGTGTCATAAGTTATGCCTTTCCATGAGAAATTTGACTATTGAATATATATCTATACTTGAGATTGAAAGTCAAGAATGAGTCCTATGATGTTTCCTTGAAGTTTTTGATATTTGAAAATGATTTGAAAAGCAAATGTACTTGACGTTGAGAAAGATTATGTTGGGTTAAGTCGGTTTAGGAATCCACAAGATGTTTATGATTTACAAATGAGATATATATTTATGTTTTGGTCTATAAAATAGACCCATGAGTTGATATTGATTAAGGTGAATTTTCTAACGCGTTTTGAGCTGAGTTTGGGAGCAGTATTTAGCACCAAGCGGAAAATATGGTATTTTCTCGAAACTACGTGCCACCATAGGATTGATGTTGATAATTATGGACCAGAGGCCGAGTATGGGATTATGATAACGAGATTGAGTTTGTACTCTCCGGCAAGAGTACAACACCCCCGCGAATGTGGGATTCTCTCCTTAGGAGGGCAAAATGTTGGACTCCATGTGACTCACATGGTGTAGTTATGTCGGTTATAAGAAACTCCCATATTCATAATGATCTAAGTACCATGAGTTACCGAGTCACTCTAAGTCATGAGTCAAAGAGTTTGAGTTGAGTTAAATGATTTATGAGATTTATAAAGCATATGTTATTACTGATGACTTCTGAAAATGATGTTTTAAATAATTCAAGCGAAGAGAGTTATTATTGTCAGCATCCATGATTTTCTTATATATTTATGATATTATTTAAAATGTTGCATCCACCCCCACATACTCAGTACATTCCCAAGTACTGACTCTCATACTCTTTTGTACTCTATATTTCCTCATGATATAGGTTCAGGTGCTCAGTCTCAGCAGTGATAGTGATCTTTGAGTACTTTCATCTACATTTTTTCGGTTGGTGAGTCCTCCTAGTTCGAGGACCTATGTCTCCGATTTTGTCTTGTTAATAGATGGTTGTTTACTTTCAGTTCAGTATGAGTCAGTTGGGGATCTATCCTAATGGCTCCTCAGTCCTATGTAGTAGAGGCTTTGTCAGACTAGTGTACCAGTGTGTACAGAGATTTCAGTATTTTATTTGTACAGGGCAGTATTACTTCGTGTTTCAGTATGTTCATGACATGGTTATTCCTTTTTATCTTAGCATAATTTGCGTTATAATGAGTTCTGAAAGTGATGACAAGATCAGAGGGTTAGCTTGAGGCCACGTATGGCCTTGAGCACCATGTGACGTCTCGGGATAGGTTCTTGGGACGTTACACCAAGAAAGCAAGAAAGAGTGCTCAAGAAGTTTTGATAGAATTAGATATAGTTTGAATTACTTCTTTCTCATTGATTACTTTTTGGTATGTATAATTTCAATAAAAATATTGTAAATGTTAATAGAACTTAGTAACTATTTATATATTCAAGAAAAGATGAAGAAAAATGAATCAAGATTTTCTTATTTTTTATGTTATAATTAATAGTTGTTTTTCTTTTTGTTTTTAAAGTTATTTTAATTAAATAATTTATGTTATTTGTATATATCTCGTATTTCGTATTGCTTTGATTTCTATTTTATCATTACTTACTCCTTATTTCTGTTATGTCATCCACCCTCTTGTTTAGTATTCTTTATGTTGAGCCGGGGGTCTATCGGAAACAACCTCTCTACTTCTTTGGAGGTAGCGGTATGGACTACGTACATCTTACCCTCCCCAGACCTCACTTTGTGGGAATACACTGGGTTTGTTGTTGTTGTATGTTATTTGTATATAATGGTGTAAAAGAAGTTCTTTAATTGTTGACGAGTGTTTCATTTTTATTATTGATCACTAAAAATTAAAGATGAATTAATTTATTTTATAATATCATAATTTCTTTTTTTACATATATAATTTTTTTGTCAACTTTTTCCTGGCTTGAAATGTAGTTAATAATTATTTTTTATTTTTTTTACTTTGTGAATATAATATATTTTACTATTTTATTTTCTTTTTGAGAGATGAATAGATATTTCTTTAATTATTATATTATATCGGTAGAGTATGTAGATATTTTATTATTGTAATACTGAAATTAATGTATTTTTTGTCATGTTTCACAGATTATTTTGTATAAAAATTGTTAGAGCCTAAAGGTAAACATGTGACATGAAAAAGAGTAAAATTTAAGAATTTAGATATAAAATTGAAAAGGAAAAGAGGATTGGCACAGAGGATCATATGTATCCGTATTTTTAGGCTTAAGTCACTTCTCGCCTTTTAAAGTTGCATGTAACATTAATCTAAACATCTCAACTAAATTTATAATTATTGAACATCAAAATTATTCAAATATGTACCTATTTAAAGTTAATGATATAACATCTTTTGAGAATTCTCTTCTCATATAAAAGAAGGTGTATCTATTTAAAGTTAATGATATAACCATATCTTTTGAAAATTCTCTTCACATATAAAGTATCGAGATTCAAAGCACAATATTTAACACAACAAATTGTTATAAAAAATGATCATTAATAGTAAATATTTGTGTGTCAATGTATCTTATTTATATCTAACTAAACACTTAATCTATAATACTTATAAAGCTAAGAATATATAATTATAAAGCTAAATCATTTATGTGTTTTATTATAAAGCTAAATCATTTTATGTGCTTTAATTATAAAGCTAAAATATTTACTCTTTTAAATCTCTTAAGTACAGTATATTAAATATGCATGTTAGGAAACTAAAAAGTCATTTCCTTAAAGTTCTTTTAACGTAAAGCTTAATGTTTAATTTCATTACTTTCACAAAATTTTATTATCATAATTTCTAAAGTAATTAATAATCATGTTCAAAACATTATTTGGTGTTCCATATTGTAGTCATGTAAATAGATACATTACAAGCCTTTGTAGAAATAATCACATTAGCCATTTAAGTTATTAGAGTATATTTTTCATTATTTATTATATTCATTAAAATAGCAACTTATTACTAAAAATCTGATATATAACTAATACCCAAACATTTTTCTTTAAAGAAAACTCAATTATATCAATAAAATTATTGATATCTTACATATTTTATAAGACCGCGCAAAGCACGAACAAATTCACTAGTTAAGATATTAATTTTGATCAAATGTGTTGCCAACATTCAGAATTTTTTTTGTGCTAACCATTGCTTTAATGGCTTTGATTAGAATTCCTTGCTTTTGAATGTTAGCATATTACCCAATTCTCTTATAAGTATTTTTCCATCTACTCATATTTTGAGGGAGTGGAAACAGTGAGCTATATCCTTATTTTCCTATTTTTCCTTTGATTGGGTTTCTATTTTTAAAATCTTTGTTAGTTTTTGATTTCTAGTTTATAACTACAAGAACTTGTGAGATCGTGAGGGATATTCCTTAACTGAAAAAATATCCTTAAGGATAGTGTCATAGGCATGCCTCAAGCTACTAGATTTTCGTGATTTACACAATATTTACAACAATCTTAAGAATATTTTCATTGTGTTGTTATTGCTCATGGAAATATGAAATTCATCATGTATGGAAAGGCCGGTGGGTGCAAGAAAGAGGTTAACAATCACCAAAAAGGTCTTATCAAAGGAATAGAAGAATTATTGACAAATTGGTAGAAAATAAAGTGCACACTAAGAAAATTAATAGTGATTGTTATCCCTTACCGTGATTGTTGCTGCAACTTTACATGAAGGTGTATCTATTTTCTCATCTAAGTGAAGCAAGGATGTGAGTAGTATGTGGTTGTGGTCAAAAATAAGAAAAACAATATGTTGATTGGAGATGGAGTTGATCGCACTATGTGCTGGAAATCGACGTATCGTGAAAAGGTCCTTCAAAATCCCTGTTTGACTACCGTTGTTCTTGGAGGTAACAGGGTACTCGGATTTTAATGTTAATTGTGCGTAATGTTCATAAGGTAAGTCAATATATTATTAGCACTCTATACTATTTTTAGGAGGAAAATTATTTTACATGCATAAAAACTGTAACAAAATCATTGAGAAAAGTGTTGAAAAAATTGACAATTCTGCTAAGTTAAAATTGACAATTGTCGTGGGTCATTCTCAATTAAATCTTGTGGTCAGTCAGAGTGACGGGATGATAGGCTTAGTGTGAATAAAATATTTTTGTGCCTTACGTCCAATTTAATGGAGGAGAAGAATTTATTTATCTTGATAGAAGAACTAAGTTCATGGAAAGAAAAATTCTTCTTAACTCACATGTGAAAGAAATATTGGCTTTAAATCAATTTATATGTTCTTAATATTTGAACCAATTTGATTGATATGGTATTACTAGAAGTATTTATTAGTAAACTTACCGCACCTAATCCGCACCCCCTACAAATGGTATCAGAGCCTAATCTGTTTAAAGTTATGAAAGTAGTATATATTTGGATTTATTTGATTAATTTATTAATTATGACTGACTTATTTGATAAAACTAAATTTGGATATTCCCCAAAATATTATTTAAATGAATAAAGTACAAAAATTACCAAAATATAAAGAATTAAAGCAAACAATATCTAAAAAACGTAAAGAATTAAAAATAAGGATAGAACGACTACAATATAACATAATTGCCGGAGTTAGTAAAAACTCAATAAATGCACAAAAAGAAGAAATATCAAATTTAGAATCGACAATAGATAGTCTAGAATATACATACCAACATGATCTATTAATAATTTAATAAAAAATGAACAAAGAAGAATTTATAATAGATGAAAAAATATATGAAAACCATGAAGGATTAAAAATAAAAATAGTATTTTCTAATCTAGGAAGAAGGTATAAGAAAATAGGTGAACATTTATATTTAATGTTAGAAAAAGAAGAATTAAAACTAGAAGATAAATTGAAAGTTATGATAAGAATAGAAAAAGAAAATGAAGAAATAGAAAGAAAAAAAGAAAATAGAAAAAACAAAACAACAAACTACAGAAGAAATACGAAAAATAGAAGAAGCTAAAAATAGTAGGATTGCTGAATTAGAAAGAGAACTACAAATGCTAAAAGATTTGTATAAAAAAAGACAGAAAGAAAAAGAAGAAAAAGATAAAGAACAAAAATTATTAAATGAGATAAATCAATTAAAGAAAAATTAGAAATAAGCAATAAAGAAATAGAAACCAGGGAATTAGAAATAAATACAATAGATGTTGAGGAAACAAATAATTATGATTCGGAAGATAGTGAAACATATACAGAAATTTTAACTAATACAAAAAATTTAGAAATCAATGAAAAACAAGAAGTAATTAATGAAGAAAACTTAAAAAATAAAAACACAGAAATAAATACTGTTGATAAAAAAGAAGATGAAAATATAATATCTAGAACATCAGAAATAAGAAAACCTACATATTATAAGAATAAATTTAAAAGATATAATCTAAAAGATGAATATGACAAATGGACACCAAAACAAATAGTTAATAGAAATTATAACTTTTTAGACTTAGATTGTGTAATAGATACAAAAAAATAATACAATTATGGATAGAATATATGACAAAACAATTATTAGATAATAATATAAACGTAATAGATGCACCAGAATATATAGAAAAAACACTAATTTGAACAATGAAATTATGGTTTTCAAATTTAACTGAAAATAGCTAGAAGGTATTAAGAACTAATAAACTTACAGAAGGAACATCATCAACAACTACAACTAAATTAACACCTATAGAATTGTTAAAAAAATATAAAATAGTTATAAAAGATGAATTTAGCAGCATGACAACAACAGAAGAAGAACAAAATGAAGAGAAAGATACAAATAGGAATTTAATGTTAAAATTAGCAATATGTAATATGTGTTACATAGATGAGTATATTTGCGCATTTAAAGAATATTATTATAAAGGAACATATAATACAGAAGAAAGTAAAGAAATAAGAAAATTATATTTTAATAAATTACCTAAACCATTTAGTTCAAAAATAATAAAAAGTTGGGATGAAGCAAAAATAGTAGATACTTTAGGAGCAAGAATAAAATTTTTACAACAATGGTATAGAAACTATGTGAAAAATATAGAGAAAAAATAAAAATGAAAAAAAACATTAATAAGAAATTTAGCATGTTGCAAAGAAAATAGCACCTCAATTTGGATACGAAGAAAGATATTATAAGAAAAGTAAAAGACACAAGAAATATAAGAAATACAAAAAATTAAAATATAAATATAAGAAACTAAGAAAAAGATATTATGTAAAAAATTATAAACATAAAAGACCATATAGGAAAAAGAAATCTATAAAAGAATGTACTTGTTATAATTGCGCAAAATTAGGACATTTAGTTAGAGATTGTAAATTACCTAAAAACCCAAAAAATAAACAAATATCAAAAATAAAAATAGAAAATACAGAATATATGCAGATAGATTATATAGATTACGAATTAGAAAGTGAAGACAGTATATATGAAATTTCAGAGAATGAAACAAATAATGAAATAGATAGTGAATTAGATGAATTAAATGACTGAAGAAGATATAAAAATAATAACAAAGGAAGAATATTTAAGTGAAGAAGAAACAAATCAAAAAATAATATTTGATAGTCACATATTTGATGAAATAAAAGGAAACGAATTAGATTTATGTGTAGAAAAAATATTTAAAATACCAACAATAAAAAATATATTTAGTAAAAGAAAAGAAGAATACTACGTAGTAAGCCAAAAAGAACATGTAATAGACTGTAGATATGCAAAAGATAAATCTAGTATACTACTAGTAACAAAAAGGATAATTAATAAAGAAATAAACGATATAAAAATTAGAGACCCAATAAAATGCGTACACCTAGGAGGTACAGAGATATTAATAAAAGCATGTTTCAGAGAAGGAATAGATACACCAATAGAATTATACCTAGCAGATGATAGAATTATAAAACCTATAGAAAAAAGTATAATAACTGCCATAAAAGGAAATTTAATATACCAAAAATTTAAATTTATAATAAGTGCAAATTATTCAGTAGCAATAACAGATAAAAATATAGATAAATCATTAGTATTATACTGGAAAATATCAGAAATAGAACTAACCCCAAGAAGTAAAATATTTACAGCAAGATATAAAAATCTATATGTATTAACAACAAAACATAAAATAACGGGAAAAAATAAAATTAACAAAATACAAATAGAATGTTCTTTCGAACAATTTGTAAAACCAATTAATACTAATGATTATAGTTATAGAGACATAGATATAGAAGAAAATTTAGAAATAATAAATGATAGAATAAGCACAACAAAAAGATTAGCTTATGAAAAACCAGAATCATCAAGTTCATCAAAAAGAACAAGTTATTAAACAAGTTCAACAACTAATTTAAACCAATATTATATAACAGGAACAATAAATGAAAAAGAATATTTAATACTCTTAAATACAGGACAAGAAGAAAATTATATAGCAAGATATCTAATAAAAAATGAGAAAATAAAATCTGACAATAATATATGCCCAGGTCTACCAAGAAGCATAATAAACACTAAAAATATAGTAGAAAAAGAAATAACAATAGGAGTTAGAAAAATAAAAATAGAATTTGAAATAAAAGAAGAAATGCGAAAAACAGACATAATATTAGGAATAAAATGGCTAGAACAAGTAAAACCATATAATATAGAGCATACACAATTAACGATAACATATAATAGAGAGAAATTATTCTTAAGAAGAGCTTTAACGTGATATGAAAATATATGTATTAATGAAGATAGTAGTAGAAGGGTATTACAGTAGATATTATACGCTTATGATAGATACAGGAGCAGAAGCTACTTTATGTATATATAATTGTTTACCAAAAAGTAAATGGGATAAATTAAAGACACCAACAATAGTTAAAGGATTTAATAACGAAGGAAGCTTAATTACTTATAAAGCTAAGAATGTAAAATCACAAGTATGGGATAAAATATTAACAATAGAAGAAATCTATAATTATGAGCTAACATCAAAAGATATACTTTTAGGAATGCCATTTTTAGATAAATTATACCCACATATAATAACTAGACCGGATTGGTGGTTTACAACACTATGTAAACAGAAAGTAAGAGTAAAACGAGTTACTAATAAAATAAGAAAGAAAACTGATTGGATAGAAGGAAGTGAAAAAATTACACAAAAATTAGAAAATATAAAAAATACTGAAGATACAATAGAATTGGTCGTATTTTCAATAAATAAAAAGGAAATAACTATATTTTCAATAAGATAGAAATAAATTAAGAAAAAATTAGAGCAATTATATAGTGAAGATCCATTAAAAGGAAGGAAAAACATAAAACCACTATAAAAATTGAATTAATAGATAAAAATAGTATAATAACTCAAAAACCATTACCATATAATTTTGACGATTTAAAAGAATTTACAATGCACATAGAAGAATTATTATAAAAAAAATACATACAAAAAAATAATAATAAACATAATAAGCCAGCATTTATAGTAAATAAACATAGTGAACAAAAATGAGGAAAAAGTAGAATGATTATTGATTATAGAAATTAAAAAGTAGAATGGTTATTGATTATAGAAATTAAAATGCAAAAACTATGACATATGATTACCCAATACCAAATAAGATATTAAAAATAAGACAAATACAAGGATATAATTACTTTACTAAATTTGATTGTAAATCAGGATTTTACCATTTAAAGTTAGAAGAAGAATCTAAGGAATTAACCACATTTACGGTACCACAAGGATTTTATGAATGGAATGTACTACAATTTGGATATAAAAATACACTAGGTAGATATCAACATTTTATGGATAGTTATTTTAAACAATTGCCTAATTGTATAGTATATATAGATGATATACTATTATATACAAAGACCAAAGAAGAACATTTAAAATTATTAGAATAATTTACAGATATAATAGAAAAATCAGGAATAAGTTTAAGTGAAAAGAAAGCTGAAATTATGAAAAATCAGATAGAATTTTTAAGAATACAAATAGATAAAAGTGGAGTAAAAATGCAACAACATATAGTACAAAAAATAATAAATTCAAAAGAAGAATTAGATACAAAAACGAAATTACAATCATTTTTAGGATTAGTAAACCAAGTAAGAGAATATATACCAAAATTAGCAGAAAATCTAAAGCCTTTACAGAAAAAATTAAAAAAGGATGTAGGATATAATTATAACGAAGAAGATAAAAAACAAGTTCAGAAAATAAAAATACTTTGTAAAGAATTACCAAAATTACAATTTCCAGATGAAAATAGAAAA